>NC_062557.1:52219053-52530053 GCF_016906955.1 Phacochoerus africanus | reverse complement strand
CATGTTCAGGTTCTTCCCTTCATATTTCCATGTGTAGCTGGCGGCATGTGCATTATAGGGGAGATAGCGGTGTAGGATTTCCCACAATGATTCCAGAGCCCCCACCTGGAGAACAGAAAAGCAGCCCACCCCCAGTCTCCTGAGTGGAAAGCACCCATGTGCATACAGCTCGCGTGCGTGGGCGCGCGCGCGCGCACACACACACACACACACACACACACACACACACACACACACACACACACGAAGCAAAGCAAAGGCCAGGAGCCCCAAAGATGATAGAGCTGGGATCAGAGTGCTTCCCTTGGCCGATAGTGGCTTAAGGCATTCCACAGTCCCAGAAATAAAGATGGAGCTCCAGCATGCAATGAATGGCCCCCAAATCCTACCAGCCTTTAGGGCAGCCACTTCTAATAAACAGTTGGCCCTAAAGTCACTGCCCCCTCACCTCATCTCCACAATAGAGCAGGCTAATAAGAGAGTCCACCCGCAACTGCTGTTCAAAATTCAACATGAACTTGGGAGGACCATCACCACTACGACGCCCAAACTACCCTGGACTTCTGAGGGAGTCTCTCACACCTTGTGGCTCAGCCACTCCTCGAATTGCTAACCCCGGGGACCTACGTGGTCGTCTTCTTCCCTCGGACACCCGTAAAAGCGGGAAAAAAATACAGCTGCCACTAGTTACGGAGAGCTGCTGGCCTGCAGATCTGCGAGGAGGTTTGCTGGGACTCCCAGTTCCTTCTCACCTGCCCCCAGGCATCAGTTCTCACCTCCAGCGTGTGTTCCTGCGACGTGAGCGTGTTAATGATGCGGATAGTCCGGGTCTTGGCGGACAGCCGCCCCACCTCGTAACGCGACCCCTGCCACCAAGGCTTCCCGAAATCATTGGCCCAGTCCGAACGCGGCAGCTGAGGTGGCACGTGCAGAAAGCGGCCCCAGGGGGTGCGGTATCTCAGGCAACCGGTCAGCGGATCTATGTGCTTGCGGATCTTTAAAGTAGGGTTTGGCGGAGGGGGGGGTCTGAGCAGTCACTATCTCGGGCTCCGGTGAGCCCCCGCTTTTCCGCCTCGTCCCCGCTCTACAGTGCCCCTCCCCCCAACCCCAGGTTCCAGCAGAACTCACGTCTCCGGTGTCTGGGTCGAACCAGTGGCTGATGTCCTGGCCCGCAACTTCCACGATGGGTTTCAGCAGCAGGTCTCCTGAGAAGGAGCATTCGTGTCAGTGCTAGACACCCAAGAACCAAGCACCCCCAAACGCACGCCCGACGCCGGCCCAAAAGTGCAGCCCTTACCCTTGTACTCCTGTGCCAACGGCGTCAGGTCGTACACGTTTCCCAGGTAAGACACCCAGAGGTCTTCCAGCTGGTTGTGTTGGGCCACCTCGGCCGGCGTGAAATAGCGACGCTGGAAATACTCAAAGTCTGGCCCGGCCACTAGGCCCCGGCGCAGCATGGCTCTTGCCCTCTCACCGGCTCCTTCAGTTGCTTCCTTGCTTTTCGGCGCGCACTCACTACTGCATCCTCCCTCTCGTCCGGGAACCAAGGAGAGGGCGTTTATCCGCTGACATGGAAACCATTGTCCTTTTCCGGCCACCGTCTGTCAAGATGAGACGCTGTGTGGGCGAGGTGGGGCTCACGGGAAACGTGGTCCGATTCCGACGTTGAAGTAATTGAGTGGTGTCCTCCGGAGTTTCGGGGGGAGGAAAAGACCCTCCGTTTTAATTTTGAGTGGCCTGGGCTACAGGGAGTGCTTGGGACGTACTACCTCGCGAGGCAGAAAAGCAAGGGAGTGGGGAGTGCGATTAAGAAAAAAGGTATTCTCGCTTCCTTCCAGGGTTCCTAAAGGATATGTGAGAACCTAGAGAGGTGAAAACTTCTCGCGATATCTGAGGACATCCGGCGATCTAGACCTCAGCGAGCCGTTGCGCCGAAGCAGGAGACGCTCGCGAGATCTCTGCAGTTGCCGAGGAGACGAGGAGGGGAGGTGATCTCGCGAAAGAAAACAGGTCGGGAGCGCTCGCGAGATCTCAGACCCCCCGGAGCCGAAAGGTTCTCAGCAAGTTGAAGGGCCTGGAGGAGGCCCGCGGACAAATGGCCGGAGCTGGACCAACTATGCTGCTACGAGAGGAGAATGGCTGTTGCAGCCGGCGTCAAAGCAGCTCCAGCGCCGGGGTTAGCGCGGGCTCGGGTTCTGGGATTGAGGGGCCGTCGGGGAGTAAAGTGGGAGGACGGAGGGAGAACTGCAGCTCCCGGCAGCCTCTGGGCTTCCTGCGAGCGCCCCGCGGGCTGTTGGGAGCTGTGGTTCCTCGGGCGGGCAGCAGCCGGGGCGGTGCGGTCTGAGCACATGTCCCGCCCCGCGCAGGACTCAGACGGGGAGCGCGAAGACTCGCCGTCTGCGCGCGCTAGGCAGCAGCTGGAGGCGCTGCTCAACAAGACTATGCGGATTCGCATGACAGATGGACGGACACTGGTCGGTTGCTTCCTCTGCACCGATCGCGACTGCAATGTTATCCTAGGCTCGGCGCAGGAGTTCCTCAAGCCGTCGGGTCAGTGCCTGGGGAATGCATACCCGCCTGGGAATGCCTCGGAGCATTTCCCCTTCAGGGCCTGGCTGTATCCCTCATTTTCGGGGGCCAGAAGCTGTAGCTCAGAAGGGGCGGGACCGACGCTGGCCTGCCTCCCTGATGCTCTGATCCTTCTTTCCAGATTCCTTCTCTGCCGGGGAACCCCGTGTGCTGGGCCTAGCTATGGTACCTGGACACCACATCGTTTCTATTGAGGTGCAAAGAGAGAGCCTGGCGGGGCCTCCCTATCTCTGAGCCCGACCGCGCATGCCTTTCAAACTTCATTAAACCTGTCACTGACGTGGCCTGTGTCTGTGTGTGGTTGGGATGCGGGGGGCAAGGATTGCACACCTCCCCCCCAGAGGAAGAAGAGGTTTATCTGAGGTCGGGGGCACTCTCAGCGCTCCTTCCACGTCTAGTGCTGCCAGAGGTTCCCTTATGGTTCGGGGGTGGGGATGGGGGACAGGCTGAGCCTTAGACCCACAGGCCCCAGGGTGGGCCCCATCTTCCCTCCCACGCTGCTGGTCCGGGAGGGGGTGGTGTCATCCTGCTCCGGAAGGCCCATTGTTTCCCTCCCCGGCCTGGCAACACCGAGTTCCTCTAAGCTGGGGTCAGAGAACAGGCTCAGATCCCCAAGGGGAGCAGGACAGGCGACACAGGCTGGGCCCCCTCCACTCTCTTGATGGGGAGGTGACTTTGGGGTCAGGGACAAGGGCTCTGGGGTCTGGACAGGAAGAACGGGCTAGTGCGATAAGGGAAGGCCGGGAGGCCGAAGGATGCTCCCTTCTGCACGCTAGAGCCACACATCCCTCATCCTACCCCCACCCCCATGTTTCCTGCTCCTGGGCACAGGGCAAGAGTGATACATAGCATTGGCGCTACCCCTGTGTTCACAGGATCCCAGGATCTCGTTCAGTTATCTCTTTATTGATGTGTGATCACTCCTTACCCTCCACCCTCGTGCCCCCATCCCCCACCCGCAGATACTAGGAGCAGCACCGGAAAAGGAGGGCACCGGCAAAGTTCAGTTGTCCTCTTCACAGGGCGGCAGGAGGGGTGCAGGGTCCAGCCCAGATGTTCAGAATTCAGATAGTAGTGAGGGGAACGTGGGTTTTCCAGGGTGTATCGAAGTTTCTTTCCACCAGCGCTGGGACCACAGATCCTGCTCTTCGGTTCCCCAAGGGGATGCTAGGACCCGGCCCAAGCAGGCGTGGGGGCAGGGTAGGTCGGGAGACTCCCGGGCTTCAAGTCCTTGGGCCCACTAGGAGGGAGGGCAGTCATCCGGGTTGTTCTGGACTCGAGAGTCCTCAGACCCAGACCTTTCCTGATGTTGGAACAGCCCTCTGAGGCCCGGGTGAGGCCCGGGTTTGCCGCGGCTGCGGGGCGCCCCGGCGCCGGTAGAGGGCTCGGCTGTAAGGCACGAGGCAGTCGGCCAGGCGGAGGCGCAGGCAGAGGCGGCGGTAACTGGCCAGGGCAAGCACGAGCAGCGGCACGAGGAGCAGGAATCCAGTGACCAGCAGGGCCGTGAAGCCCGGGTCCCGCAGGTGCGCGGTGCAAGGGGGTGCCTGGGAGCGCAGAAACTGTGGGAGGAGAAGAGGGGTGAGGCCCCAGCCAGGCAGCCCGGGCCGGGAGTGGTGACCCGCAGACCCCACCGCCCCCATCCCCACACGCCCACACGCCCGCCGCGGGCCGCCCGCTCACCTGGGAGTGGCAGAGGAAGCCAAAGCCTAGCATGGTGACGGCGGGTAGCAGGATGGTCCCCAGCACCAGCGCCAGCAGGAGAAGATTGAAGGCAGCCACCAGCAGATTCTGGGCGGTGACCAACACAGCGCAGGCCCAGCAGTCCAGGGGGTCCCGGGGCTCTGGGCTGCCGCCGCCACCGCCACCACCACCACCACCACCGGGAACCGGTCGCTGCGCCCCGGGGACATCCGCCATGGCCCGCCTGGCTCCCTCCCGCCTGGGCTCCGGCCCTTATAGCCCTCTTTCCTGCCCCTCCCCCGGCCCGGCCTCTCCCCACCCCCCTTATCCTGGAATGCGGCTCCAGGATTAGGCGCCCCCCCAAACGGAGGAACGACCAGAGCTCTGGACATTCCACAGGCGCCTCCGGGGAGGGGCTCACCACCCTCGCCGGGGTTCGAGCGGTCCCTCCCCATCCATCACGGCTCGCCGCCCTCCTCCCGGTACTCCCTCTGCTATCACCCACCAGCACGCTATCAAAACGGGATTTTTTTTCTTTTATTTTTTAATATTAATATTCTCACACAAAAATCACCGAAAATAAGGGGAGGGTTGGGAAGACCCCTCTGCCCCTGGGGCAGAAAGACAGTGCAGTGCGAGGGGGCGGGACTGTAAACCCCCCACCCTTCCGCAGCCCCAGCGTGGAGGAGAAAAAACAACCGACAGAACGAAAATCAATCCCCAGAGAAACTCATCCCGGGTGTCCCTGCCCCAGTGAGGCCCTGGCCCTGGGCTGTTTCACGCTTAAAAAGAAAAGGGGAGGGGAGGCTTGTGAGGGGAAGGTCCGTGTTTTTTAAATTGGCCGGGGCTGGGAAGGACGGGGTTCTTTTTCCTCATAGTTCTTTCTTTAAAACTTTAAATTTTTTTTATTTATTAACTTTTTTTTTTTTTTTTTTTTTTTTTACAAAATACCATTTCAGTTCCCACTTCTTCCCTACAGTACAGGAGTCGCTCACCCTCGGGCGGGGTTGGGGGCGGGGCGGGAGTAGGGGGCTGGTCCGAGAAAGTGCAGGACGTCGGGGAGGGGAGCGGGTTTGAGCACCATGAGAACCCGGCTGGAGCCGCGGGCGGGCGGAGACGGACAGGCCGGGCCCGGACACACACTGGGGCGCAGGGAGAGCCCGGGGACGGGCGGTCCCTGGAGGGGCGGGATGGCTGGGGGGTGCGGGAGGTCGGGTTTTCCCAAAAATGAATAAATAGAGGTGAGTGGGACTGTTATAAATTAAAAACCAAAAAAAAACAAAAACAAACAAAAAACCAGAAAATACAAATCATAACCAAGTGAATAAACAGAGACATGTACAGGGGTCACAGCTAGCATTGGAAGTAAAAAAGGAGGTTCTGGGGGAGGGGTAAAGCCCATAGAAAGAATCTCATTAAAAACCTCGGCTGCCGTAACGTCTATGTACATACACGAGCCGCGTGCATCTGCGCCGGGCGGGCGGGCGGGCGGGCGGCTGGCAGGCGTGAGGGAACCCGTATGTGACCCCCGCCGCCGCCGGAGCCTGGTCCTTGTGTCTGCTGCTAGAAAGGCCAAAGTCGGTGAGGGGAGGCGCTGGTGGGCGAGGGGCTGCCAGCCCCCTCCCCCGTCTCCCATTTTTTTTTTTCCTTTTTTCCTCATATTTGTTTTAAAAAAATTCTTTCTCTTAATAAATTAAGTGAGGGGAGCTGCCAATGGGGTGGAAGGGCTGGGCCCGGCCCCTTCCCGGCCAGAGGCGGGACCTAGGTCCAGCCCAGGCGTGTGCTGGTGGCCCCGCGGCGCCCTGCGGGCGGGCAGGCGGCGGGGCGTCCGGCCTCATCGCGACGTGCTGGCGGGGGCCTGCGGAGACAGCGGGGGGCCGGGGCTCAGGGCGCGGGCCCCCCGCCCCCCGCCCCCGGCGCCCCCTCGGGATTCCCGCCGCCCGCCGGCCGGCCCGCCCGCCGGCCGGGCCCTCACCAGCGTGAAGGCGTCGTAGGCCTGCGCCAGCTCCTCGGTGCGGTACTGCTCCAGCACCACCACGCCCTGCAGGCCGGCGCTGCGGCGCCGCGCACAGGCCTCGCAGTGCACCAGGTACGTGTTGCGGCTGCCGTTCTCGCTCGTCACGAACAGGATGTTGAACACCTCCACCTGCGGCGGCGGGGAGGCGGCGGCGGTCACCGGGAGGGAGGCCCAAGGCGGGCTCCTCCGTCCCGGGAAGAGGGAGAGGGGGCCCACTCACGTCGCACTCGTTGCAGTAGTAGGCGGGCTCGTCCTTGACCCGACCCTGGTAGGCGATTTTCTTCCCGGCCCGCACCAGGCTCTCCCGCTGCACCTGGCAGTGCTTCATCGACTGCAGGAGGCAGAACCTGCGGGCGGGGCGAGGAGGTGGTGAGGCGAGGCGGGGCCTCCCCGCTCCAGACCCGGGCCACATCCCGGCCACAGGTGAAATTTCCGGCGGTCTTCCTCTACTTGAACCACTGGAAAACACAGCTCCTCGGGGCAGGGACCCTGTCAGCCGCCCCCCGCACAGCAGCCCTGCAGGGCGCGCGGTGGCCGGATGGGGCAGAACCGGAAAGAACAAGGTGGGCCAGGTCGGGTGGAGATGGGTTCCCTCCCAGAGAGGACCCTCACTTGATCATCTTGAACAAGTCGGGGTCGCTGATTTTGACCGTGCGAGCCACGTTCCAGGACACGTGAATCATGGGCACGATGGATTTGACGTTCTTCACCTCGTTCCACTCGTATCGTTCCAGGGCCAGCTGGTACTGATAGGCTGCGGGCCGGAGAGGGTCACGACAGGATTGCCCGACAGTCCCAGCCACGTGGGCCCCCACAGCCCCTTCCCTCACAGCTGGCCTAGCACCCCCACCTCCAGCCCGCCCCGGGGTTCGCTCTCCAGCGGCCCCAGCCCCTCACCACTGAACGGCTCAGGCCACCACCCGGCCCCACCCTCTCACCGGTGAGGGGCCCCACGTTCCAGGCAATGTTGTTGCACCAGCCGGTGGCCTGCACCCAGTGCACGGTCCCCGCGTTGATCCACACAAGGTCTCCTGGGCGCTGCACGAAGCGGTACACAGGGATGTTGGAAGCATAGAGGTCATCCAGGATTGGCCACCAGGAACCCGTCAAGTAATCCACGCCGTGCCTGTAGTGTAGCCACAGGGTGAGATGGAAATCTGGGAACCTAAGGACCGGACGTCGGGGCTGTCTAGCAGGGGAGGAGGGCGGCGCGCACCGGTCGCAGAAGGCGCTGATGGTCTCCCAGTAGTGCTCGTGCACCGCGAACCACTCGCAGTCGCCGGGGCCAATGTTGATGTTGACCGAGCAGAAGTTGTTGTTCTCTTGATGGCCTGTAGGGGGCGACAGAGAACGGCCCGGTTGCAGCCGAGCCTGCGCTCCGCCGCTAGCCCGCCCCTGGGCGCTCATTGGCTGGTGGAGGAGCGCCGGCGACAGCCCCGCCCCGCGCGCGCGCCTCGCGCCCCCCACGAGGAGCGCACCTGGCGTTCGGCTGCCAGGGACCTTCATGTACAGCTGCACGGTGTTCATGCCCAGGATGGTGTGGCCCACGTGGCTCAGCATGTTGCCCGTGGAGGTCACCCGCATGAAGGCGGGCAGCTTCAGCAGCTCCTGCAGCTGGGGCTTCCACCTGTGGGGGCGAGGAGGCAACACAATTGACAGGCCACCTGGCCTCTGCCGACCCACTGGCACCCTTGCCCGGCCTGCTGGCCTCAGCCCCACTGACCGCTTGGCATCGGACAGGTCGATGTTGGTGCCAAACTTGATGATGTGATGGTTCTTCGGGTCCGGGGCGCTGCTGCGGGGGCGAAGAGCACAGGTCGGTGGAGAAGCTCTGGGAAGGGAAGGAATCCCCAAGGGCAGGGGCCAAAGCATCCGTACCTAGGAGGGGTTTCTGTGGTGCTGTCCGGCTCCTCCGACTCCTCATCTTCACTCTCCTTCTCCTCCTGCTTGGCCACAGGGTAAGCAGGCCTGGGTCAGCGAGCCTCCAGGAGCCCAACCACCGCAGCCCAGGCTCAGAGTGCCCTGAACCCGCAGCCCTGCCCGCCTCTCACCTGCAGGGACTCCTGGAAGGAGGAGGCCTGGTACTGCGCGTACTTGGCAATGGTGGTGTGGGAACGGGAGCTCTCACAGGGCCAGATCTGTCGGGTGCCCGTCAGGTCCCAGTTCTCATCTGAGGGCTGCTGCACCTGGGTGCGCACCTCCACCGTGTGTTCGCCACTCGCCTCCACCAGCGTCTTGGTGGAGAAGAGGCCCAAGTCTGCAAGGGAGGGCCAAGCAGGGCGTCCGGGCGGGGGCCAGGGCAGGGAGCAAGGCACCAACTCCCTCTGTCCCTTCCTGCTCCCCAAGCCTCTGACAGGGTGGACTCAAGCTTCCCAGGGGTCAGTGCAAGAAGAAGAACGAGCGAGCGAGAACCCTATCCTTTCATTAAAGCTGGGAGGGTTGGCACTCCGAGGGTCTGGCCTTTTTTTCTTTTGCTTTTTAGGGCCTCGCCCTCGGCCTATGGAGGTTCCCAGGCTAGGGCTCGAATCAAAGCTACAGCCGCTGCTGGGAGTTCCTGTCGTGGCGCAGTGGTTAACGAATCCGACCAGGAACCACGAGGTTGCGGGTTCGGTCCCTGCCCTTGCTTAGTGGGTTAACTATGTGGCGTTGCCGTGAGCTGTGGTGTAGGTTGCAGATGCGGCTCGGATCCTGCGTTGCTGTGGCTTTGGCGTAGGCCGGCAGCTACAGCTCCTATTACACCCCTAGCCTGGGAACCTCCATATGCCGCGGGAGCGGCCCAAGAAATAGCAAAAAAAAAAAAAGCTACAACTGCTGGCCTACACCACAGCTCAAGCAACACCACATCCCTGACCCACTGAGCGAGGCCAGGGATCAAACCCGCATCCTCATTGATAGTAGTTGGATTCGGTTCTGCTACACCACAATGGGAACTCCTAGGGCCTGGCCTTTACCTGAATCATCACTGTGGCTCTGAGCCCCAGCCCCTCCCCGAGTCCTCAGGTGCCTATGAGGCCACGGCACCTGGCGTATAGTAGATGCTCAATGAAGAACAGTTTATTTATCTTTCCAATGAAAGATTTAGTCACGTGAAAGCCCAGAATGCACTTCAAGTAAGAGTGGAGCAAAGAGGGGCTATGTGGGTGAGAGGCTATGGCTACAGAGAAAAACCAAGGTTGATTTTTGTATGCTTTCCTTTTACTTTTTTAAGTGTTTGAAATTTTGCATGATAAAAGGTTGAAAGAGAGAGAGAAAGCCCAAACCATGAGGCTTGTTGGTTTTTTTTTACAACCTGTATCCTCTTCACCCTTAATCACCAAGAAATTCAGAAGTGACTCTACCCAGGTCCTGACACATCTCCTTCCCACTTGCCCACTGCTGGGGACAGACAGGTGGGAGAAAAGCCTGAGGTTGGCCGACCCATCACTCAGAGCCCTCTTCAAATCTGGCCTCTGCGTGACTGAGGAGGGCTCACTGCAGCCAGCGCTCCTGGGAAGAGTGGGGGCTCTCAGAGGGTCCAAAAGCCCCAGACCTTTGCAGCTCTCCCCACACCTTTCTGTCCCCACACTCACTGAGCCGTAGGGAGCCCGCCAAGCCCCGGATCACGGTGATGGGATTTCGAGGGTCTGTACAGAACTGCAGCAGCACCGGTGAGAAGGCATCCCGTTTGCTCTCGAGCTGAGGGACAACCAGGAGACAGGGCTGGGGTCAAAGCCCTGTCCCAGGCCCAGGGGCACCCCAACAGCCCCAAGACTGTTGGGAGAATCAATCCTCCAGCAGGGGAGGTCTGAGCACACACGGCACATGCACATACATAGATGCTGGGTGTGGGCGGGTTGAGTTTTTCCCGGGGCAGCTTCTCCTCAGTGTTGATCTTGGGTTTCACAGACTGGGCAGGAGAAAGGTAGGACTCTCGAAACTTCCCTTTCACCTTGGCATTCCTGTGGAAGGACAGTGAAATGAGGACAGAAATTTCAGGGCACGGGGGCAAGGAAGCCTCCTGCCGGGCCAGGCCAGCGACCTTGTGGGTGACAACCCCCAACTCACTTGCTGGCCCGCACGACATCGGCCGCGCAGTGGCTGATGGTGAGGTCCGCCATCCGCAGCCTCCGCTCTTCCACCTCCGAGGCGATGAAGGTCTCCTTGTCACCGCTCTCCACCTTGATGAGCCGGATCTTCAGCTCTTTAGGAGGCCCCTCACTAAGTGAGCGCAGCTTCAGCATGTCAGCCCGGCTGACACCCGGCGGCCCTGGAGCTTCCTCCCGAGCCTTCTTCCCAGGAACTGGGGCGGACGGGGGTGTGGACTGGGTGGAGGGGGCAGGAGCTGGCAGAGGGGCTGGAGCGGTGGGTGGCTTGGCCTTGGAGGCCCCGCCAAGATCAGGCCGGGCCTTCTCACGACCCTGGATCTCCTCGCTCTGCAGGTCCAGGTTCCCCAGCACCCGGCGGCTCTTTTCTTTGGGGGCCTTGGCCTTGGCCTTGGCCCTGCCCTCTCGGGGCCGCCGACCCACACTGTCCTTACAAGCCCGCCTGTGCCTCCGGTGCTCCTTCTGGTGCTCCTTCTGCCTCCTCTTGCTGCTACCTGGTCCTGCTGCCGCTGCTGCCACCGCCGACGCCCCACCCGCCTCCTCCTTGGCCTGAGCTGGAGGCAGCAGTCGTTCAGCCCCAGTGTCCACTGGGTCTGCTGTGTCCGCTGGGTCTGCCGGGTCTGTGGCACCCCGGCCCACCCGCTCCACGAGGGTCTCACAAGCCCGACTTATCTCTTCTAGCACCTCAGACTCAGAGCGAGCGGGGGGCAGAGGCAAGGGTGGGGGCGGCGGGGCGGGGGTCGTGGGGCCCGGGGCTGGCTCTTCACCCGCCCTGCGCTCCCGGACCCAGGGCCCGCCTGAGGTAGAGAACTGAGATGACGAGGAAGCGGAGGGCTGCGGGGAGCCCTGGGCGCTTGGGGCCGCTGAGGTGGGCGGCGGGGCGGTAGCACCTGATGGGGGGCCAGGGGAATACTGAGTGGTGGGCAAGGGCCCGGGCCGGGTGGCAACAGCTGCTCCAGTCCCCCGGTAACAGTACTTCTGTCCCTCCAGCACGGAGGCCAAGGATTTGAGCAGGCTGGCCGGGCTGGCTGGCGGGGGTAGCGGGGGGGGTGGCGGCGGCTGTGGCTGGGGTGGCGGAGGGAACTTGGCTAGAGGCGGCGGTGGTGGCAGGGCTGGTGGTGGCTTCTTCTCCTCTTCCTGGGTGGCCGTGGTGGTGGCAGCGGTGGTGGCAGCGGTGGTGGCTGGGGCCGTGTCAGTGGGGAACGGAGGCTGCAGAGATGCAAAGGGCTCCTTCAGGGGAGGCGGGGGGACCACGCCTGCCTCCTGTTGTTGCTGCTCCTCTTCCTTGCGAATGGATTCGTCCAGCATCTTCATGATGTTGGCCAGCCCATCAGGTAGGATCTTGAATTCAGCTGGCTCCTCAAACTGGTCCTCCAGCGGGGTAGGGGGGAAATCAAAGAGTCGAGGGCCTCGGGCAGGCAGCTCCCCAACCCTGGACGGCACAGGCTGGGGGGCTTTATTCAGGGGGCCTGGGGATGGCCCCGGCCCCACCTCGGGGGTCTTTGGGAAGGAGACCCTGGGCCGAGGGCTCTCCGGGCGCCTGAAGCTTCCTGAGGTATTTTGGTGGCAAGAGGAGGGAGGGGCTGGAGGCAGGGCAAGACTGAGGGGTGCAAGAGGTGGATCCTGGGGGCTCAGTGTTGGGCTGGGGGGCCGAGGAAGGGGGTCCATACTTCTGGCCAGATAGGGAGGTGGGGGGAAGGACACAGACCCAGTAGGGCTGCTGCTGTGGCTGCCATTGTTGCTGCTGCTGCTGCTGGTGGTCGGGGGGGTGGGAGGGGTGTGCGAATCCTGAGTGCCCACAGAAAAGCGGGGGGCGGGAGGCCCCAAGAAGCCCTCGCGGTGGGGGAGGGGTGGGGGAGGAGGGCGGGGGCGTCCCTCGGCCCCGAAGAAGAGCTCCTCTAAGATCTCTCCATCCTCACGGGCTGCCCGGCAGGCTGGGCCCTTCAGCCAGGCAGGGGGGGGCGGGGGGCGTAAGAGGCGGGGACAGGGGGGTGGAGGAGGTGAGGGGGGGCCGGGGGGCAGGGACAGGTGGGGAGTGGCAGCAGGAGCCGCCAGGAACGGTTTCCGACTACTGTGTGCCGAGGGCCCCAGGCGGCCTTGGTGAGAGGAGACCTCCAGCGCAGGAGTCTGGTAATGGTCGGCGCCGGGCTGCAAGCGTAGGGCGGGGGTGGTCAGAGGTTCTGCCCCGGCCTCCCCAGACAAGCTCCGCGGAAGGCCCCAGCACCCCTTGACCTGCGCTTGTCACTCACAATGCCTGAGCTCGGCTCCACGCCCCGGAGACCGGTGTTGCTGCTGCTGCTACTGCTGCTGGTGGTGGTGCCGGGGAGGGCAGGGGGCCGGGAAGGGGCGTAAGGCACGCAGGCGGTGGTTGCTGCTGGTGAAACGCTGGAGTCCATCCGCGACCTCTGAACTCTGCTCTCTCTAAGGTCACTTCCGGGGGGACGGGTGGCAGGCGGGCAGCCATGGCTCTCTGCTCCTGGGGGGCGGGGGCCTGGGCCTGGGGGTGCAGCCGGGACCAGCCGGTGGCCAGGGGGGTGCGAGGGGTAGGCCGGAGCTGGGTATGGATATGGGTGAGGAGGCAGCGAGTGCCGCAGCTCCTGCGGGAGAGAAACGCGGACACTGGGTGAGGGACAGAGGACACAGGGACGTGCAGGGAAGAGGTGAGGGGCCACGGAGAGGTTCTCACCTGACGCTCTGGGGGTGCTGGACCCTTGCGCTCGGGGCCCCAGGCATCTCCATGCAAGGTACTCCACAGCCCTGGCTTGGTCAGCTGAAATGGAGGGCTGGTGGCCAGGCCAGGCAGGGGCGGGGGCGGCGGCGGGGGCGGCGGCGGGGGCGGCGGGGGTGGTAACGGTGGTGGAGGCAGCGGCAGCCCTGGGGGAAGGCCGGTCTAGAAGGAAAGAGCGAATGGGAAGTCACTCCTTGTCCCAGTCCTGCCCGCCCCCCCCTCGCCGCTGCTGGTCTGCCCACCTACGGGCGCACTCATACCTGCTCCGAGTTGCAGCCCCTCCTGCGCTTGCCTCCGGGGCTGAGGCCCTCCTCCCCCGAGGGGCCTGAGAGTGCTGCAGGAGGCACGGGCTGCACCACTGGGGGTTCAGCGGCTCGCTTCACTGGGGGACCCCCCCGTTTGGCCCCATAGTTCCGCTTGTGCTGAGGGCAGAAAGAGGAGAGAGAGTGGCACAGATGCAAACCTGCCCCCCCCCTCCCCCCGCCTCCCCAGCCCCAGCCTCACCTCAAGGTGCAGCAAGTTCCACACTTGCTCCAAGGGGGGCAGGACCTTGGGTCGGTGCTGGCAGGAGCCGGCATGAAAGTTCCAGAGCTGGGCCTGAGGAGGTGGGGGTAGGGTCCAGGGGACAGGGCAGAAGCAGACATAAGATGAGGGCACTGAGTCAGAGCACACAATCCTAGCACCCTCCGTCCTGCCTCAGCCCACCTGCTGTAATCGGCCGATACGGGGCCCCAGCTCAGCCAAGCTTCCTCCGTATCGAAGGGCGCTGTGGTAGCAGCGAATGGCCTCCTCACTGTCGTGCTCTGACTCGTACAGCTGCCCAAGCTGCTCCCACAGCCCTGGCTGGGCTGGCTCCCGGAGCAAAGCCTGCACACAGCCATGCAGGGATTCCAGCTTCCCATGGAGGGGTCTCGGGTTGGGTGTCCTACAGAGCAGAAAGGGTAAGGTGGTAAAGGCTTGGGGACACTTTTTCAAGGCCTCGGCCTTACTTCCCATCTCAGCACCTTTCAATTCTGACTCACCCTGGAGCAAAATATAGTTTGTTGGGGTGCCCAGAGCTACTGCCGTGTGAAGGGGGGAGGGGAGCAGAGAGTGGGGGCTGCCCGATGCTGGCAGAGCACCTGGAGAGAGAAGACGGCTGTCAGTGCAGAGCAGGAAGGAACAATCTTGTCCCTACCTAGGATGGAGAAGAACTGAGAAAATGAGAGAAAGCAGCCGAGATGTGCATTGAGGCCCACAGGATGGCAGAAACCCAGAGAGTAACACAGAGACTGAGGAGCACAGGAGATGGAGAGGAGTGCCTGGATGCAGAGAGACAGCCCAAGTTCTCACCTGCCTCCAGGCAGCCATGCGCTCCGAGGAGGGGGATGGGGCGGGCAGGAGCTCCAGGCCCCAGCACAGCTCAAGCCCCCAAGGGCAAAGGCTTCCCGTGCAGTGCGGGCCCCTGGAGGGTCCACTGCCCGATGCATCCAGCCTGAATCAAGGAGAAGAGATTATGAGCACACTGGGGATGGAGGCCAAGCTGTCAGTGTACACACTGCTGAGCCGGCCCCAGTCTTCCCTTACCAGGTCAGCAGTGGCCCCAGGAGCCCTGGAGATCGGGCACGGCCCCCTGCCCAGCTCTCTGGGGCGATGGTTCCGCTCCAGCCGCTCTGACAGGAGGGCCAAATGCCCCCAGATGGTCGTCCAGGGCCTTTCGCAGCCAATTCTATGGAGAAAGGGGAAAGGAGTGAGGTGAGCAGGCCAGCCTACAGAGGGTCGCAGGCTGGGCTGGCCTGGCTGTAGCCCCCACAAGTCTGTCATCTGGGCAGGGAGGCAGTCCTTGGCTATCCCTGAGGGGCGGCCCACCCGGCCTAAAGTGCCCCCGGAGGTCCAGGAGACTAGGAGGAGCAGGAGGACCAGTTGGTGCGAAGGGGGGATGGCCTCCAGCCGGGAGCCACAGGGACTGGCTGCACCACCGCGCCGGCCGCTTACCCGGCCTCCGTGGGAGCGTCCTCTCCCGGCGTTGACGAGCTCCGGAGACCTGACCAATCACAGGACTTTCTCTTTCCCCAGAAAGCCAATCATCACATGTGTCTCCGCCTCAGTAACAGCCTAACCGGAACCAATGGGAGCGAGGTTAGCCCCGCGGCGGCCGGGGGAGGAGGGGCAGCGGAGCCGGTCAGACGGGCTCGGCCCGGGGTGACCCCGACGTGACCCCGCGCCTCCCACCTAGGGTCTCCAACTCCCAGCTGACACTAGGCCCGGTGAGGCAAGCGGGGCCTGGGGCTCTTGCGGGTGAAGGCGGCGAGTCGCACACTCCGGCCGCTCTGAGGCACGGAGCTACCCGCCGGAACCATGCGCCTACAGAGCCGCCAGTGGTCCCCACTAGACCGCCGGCGACGTCCCCTACCCTGCCGCCTAAGACCGACGGTTGGCAGACCCACAAGGCCGACACGGGCGTTGCTCCCCTTCCTCACTTCACCTTGCCCAGTGCCTGACCTCCCCACCCGCTATGGAATTGCTTAGGGCTGGCCCCTCACGGCGACTTCTATGGCGCCCAAACCCACCCGCGCCGCGTTCTATACACCCCCATGCCTGACTCCCATCCCAAACCACGGTCCAGCCCCCAGCCTCATACCCAGTTCCTTCAGCTCCTCCACTTCTCCTGGCTCTGTAGGTCTTCAATACCAACCGACCCCTCCAACCAAAACCCCCCTCTAGTCCCCCAACTTTTGAGAAGTCGCGGACCGCGGTCCCTAGTGGCCCCTCTCGCGTGGCTCCCGTATCCTCTATGCCCTTCCCGGCCGGGGCCACGCGGTTCCCCACGGCCCACGTGGCCCCCGCCCCCCAAGGGAGGGGGGATTTCGGGGGTTGCCCGTGACGTGGCCACTTGCGCAGCGGAAGCGGCGTGTGTAAGAGTACGGGGCGGGGGGGGGGGGGTCCTTCGGGAGGGAAGAGGGCGGGGCCCGCCAGGCGGTGACATCACCCTTGTCCCACTCTCACCGCCCACTCCCTTAAAGAACCCAGAACCCGTTTCACTTCCTCCTTCACGCCCCCACCCCCACCCCTTCCCGTCGGTGCCGGTTCGACCCACGATGGGAGCAGCGCTCCCCGTCCTGGGCACCTCCCCTTTAGCCCCAGTTTTTCCTTCTCTCCTCTCTGAGCCCAGGATGTCGGTCCCCGCGCCTGCTCCTCGCCTACCCAGCGTCCCGGCAGGTAGGAAGCCGGCTCCGCTCCCGGGATCTGTCCATTGAGAGTCTAGAGTACAAAGAGCTGCGAGAGGCGAGAGTAGAATACAAAGCGGCGGGGGCGGGGCCAGCGCTCCAGCTGGAGCTAGCGCCGGGCAGGAAGCCGGGGGAGAGCGCGCGACCAGGGGCTGGGGGCGGCTGGAAAGTTCGCCTTCGCCTAGAGGAGTCTGCGCTGTGGGGAAATTTCCACCCAGCCCACAAGGGCAGGCGGGTTTCTGGTGAAAACAGTCCTCTCCCCGCAGGGCAAGGTCGTCCGTTTGCACGCAATCGCTCGGACCCTACAGCTCCCAGCGTGCCACTCCCCGGCGAGCCCTGGTAGGCGCTTGGGCTCTGCGGACCCTCTCTGCGGTCGACGCGGAGTTTCGGTCAGAATTCACTCTCCTCACCGAACAGCCTTTCTGTCAGTTACCAAACCCTGGGCCAAGTACGGCGCTTAAGTGCGATCAAAGGTAGCCCTGGCCGCCTACCCCACCAAAGTCCTGGGACCCATGGACCGGACATGGGGAAACTAGGGGTCCAGGCTCCAGAGGAACAGATCCTCACTTGGGAAGTGGTGCCTAGGGCGCTGCCAGTTACCAGGAAATGCAGCTTCCCCTTCTGCGATGATGACACTTCCCCTCTACCACTTCCCCTTTCCCACGGGGAACTGACTCAGCTTTCCCTAAACCAGCGAGTCCCGTCTTCCAGCCCCTTTCCACCTCTATCCACAAACCCCTACGCCGGTACGCGGAATACGGCAGCCCTCACTCGAGGACAAAAACTTCCTGTACACTAGACACTCACCCTGGCCAACTACTTCGGATCCCTGTCCCCCACTCAGGACCCAGACGCCTGACTGCCCACCCTCCTCCTGTTACAAAGCCCTCCCTCGGGGTCTGATTCAGGCTTGAGGTGGGGGAGCGTGAGTCACCGAGAAAACCTTCCCCTATTCCCACTGACTCAGCCCCCGCCTCCCTGAACACACACAGACACACACAATCAGAGGCAGACACAACTCAGCCCACACACCGCTCCCCGCAGGTCCCGCGGAATTTCCCCTCTCGTCTTCCCCTACGACGGCCCCTCCCCGCGCCGGGCAGCCCCGACGCCGCCCTCACACCTGTTCCCCAGGCGCGCCGGCTCGCGGTCCACTCTCACCTCTACTCTCGCCCTGGGGCAGGAATAGCCCTCCCCGACTCCCGGTGTCCGTACTAAGTAAGGGGAGGGGACAATCACCGGCAGGCACAAAGACGGATACCCCCCGGACTCCTCGAAAACAGATAAGAAGTAGACGCACAAGGCCTAAACCAGGCTGGGTATACTTCTCGGGCCGGCATTCCAACCTCTCCAGTCGCACCCACAATCCTGGGAGTCAGCGGCTCAGAAAGGGTTAATACTGCTTCTGCAGACGCCACGCCCCCTCCATCCGGGCACTCCCGGTGAAGCCCAGCTCCGCCCCTTCCATCCGGGCTCCGGACTACGGGACTTTAACCGACCCCCCCCTCCCCCTCGAGCCGGGAGAGAGACCCACTCTATCTATCACACCCACTTAACTCTCTCTCTGCTTGAGGCGGAGAAGCCCCTCCGCGAGCCGCTCCCGCCGCGCGGGATAAGGGGCCAGACGTGCGCGCGCAATTCACGCGCCGGCCCAAGACAAGCCCCCGCTGATAGGGTATTGCCCAGCAGGCGGTCAGCAAGCACGGGGCACGCGCGCGGAGGTGGGACCCGCCCGGGAACCCCACCGCATCCCGCTCCCTGCCAGGCCCAGTTCTGCCTGGTGGAAGCGAGGGGTTACAGGCTCGCTTCTTACCTGAGGGAGGGGGAGGCGGAGGGGAGGGCCGCCGGCTGAGGCTCGGCTGTGACTCAGCCACCCCGGGCAGGTCGCCCGCTCGGGATTCCCTTCCCCAGCCTTCCCCCGCTGTTGGCCCTTCCCCGCCCCCCATCGAGGAGTGACAGTGCCGGCCCCTGCCCGCTATGTGTCACTGCGAGCCTTGTGTCTGCCTCTGACTGGACCGCTGTGTTCACCAGTCTGTCTGACAAGGTCGGCTGTGTGTGGGTCCCGGTGTCTGTCTCCGTGTGCACCTGCATATCTGCTCATCTTGTCTCCTTCAGTGCCTCTGTCTGACGCGTTCCTGTCATTATGCCTGTCTACAAGACACCAAGGGGCTGTCTCTGTCTGTGTGTCTGCCTGGCTCCTGTCTCGGTCTTTTGTCTGGGACTGCCTCTGCATCACTTGCGTGATCACGTGTGTCTCTGCACATGCCCTTCTGTGTTTGCCTTCATGTTCCTGAACAGAGTCAGGAAAACACTGGGGCAGGCTGACCCTGCTGACTCCTCCCCTCCCTCCCCCTGAATCCTGACGTCTTGCTGGATCAGTGATCCTTCTGTTTGAGTCAAGTATTTGGAAGTCTGCCTTCAATTAAGTTCTGTCTGATTCCTCAACATCAGTGCTTATTTATCCTCACAGCTCCCTGTGGCTCCCATTGTGATCACTGCTACCATTTAGTGAATGCTTATTACATGCCAGGTACTGTGTTAATAAGCACTTCATGTACATTTTTCAAACTCCCCTCCAGAAGCTGATGTAGGCGGTACTTAGATTGCCCCATTTTACAGGTGGGGAAGTTGAGGCTGAGAGAGCTTATGTAACTTGGTCAAGGTCATTCTGCAAGAGAGAGGAATAGCTAGGTTTCTTTCCAGAGCCTTATTCTTAACATTCTTATATAATGCCTCTGTCCTACTCTCTGTTGGTTTTATCCTCACGGGACATTTCTTGGGTCAGCCTGCCCCTCACCTCTACCCCACATTACCACCCCAAAAGTCTCCTGTCCTCTAGAGAAGGTGTGGGTAGGAGGCTATGCAGCAGACCTCAGGAGCCATCAGTTTCTTGGCCGTGAAGCTCATTCAGTTAACACATTCATTCAGCGCAATTTCACTGAGGCACCCCAATGTGCAAACCATCTTGCCAAATAGTGAGAGATACATAGAAGAAAACAGTCCCACTCAAAACTTATGAGTAGTGGAGAAGAGCAACACACATCCAGAGAACTTAAGTCCCTGGCTTAGGTATCATCTTTTCTCCTTTTCTGAAGAATGGCAGATGGGATGAAGCAGGGCCACCGGCAGAGAACTGGCAGAAGGAGAGAGGGAAACTGGAGTAAGATTTGGGATTAGGGGGCAAATGCTGTCGTGCAGTAGGGAGAGAAAGGAACAGAAAGGGATCTAGAAGGAGAGGTGGGATGCCAAGATTGCCAGGGCAACAGCAGGTTTTTGTGACAATGGCTGCCAATATCTCTCCAAATCAGTTTCCAATCACCCTCCATAAGCCAGGCTGCTCGACAACTCTTATGCGGCAAAGCCCTGCCCATTCTAAGAAAAAATCCCTCCAGGGTACCACATCTCAACTTTCCAGCTTGTAAACCCTAGCTCAATTCAACTCAATAAGCAACTGAGTAGTAGCACTGAGCGGGGGACCAGGGGGGTGGGGTTCCTTGATGGTAGTTGAGAGGTTGGTGAAGTACAGGGATGAACCACTCACAGGCAACAGAAGGGAGATCCATAAACCAGAAAAGGCTGAACCACTCAAAAACCACATGGTGGGGATGCTCAGAGTTGGACTGGACCATTCTGAGGAGTGGGCATGATCTAGATCATACCAATCCTTCATGCATGTGGTGCAGCACTGGACTGCTGGGGAGGCAGGCTGCACTGCTCAGGGGCACGACTTACCAGATGGAGTTTGGTGTGCCCTGTCTCATTGGAACCAATGCCCCAACAGCGGGGTGCAGCAGACCACAGCGGGTAGAGGTGGGTGTACTACCGGGCTGGCATGGTGCCTGGGGGGAACCTAAAAGAAAAAAGCCGATTAAAGGTGGGATCCCCGATGCTGGAGAATTTTCCTGTCCCATTACTGACAGTCAGAGGGGATGGGAGAATCTGTTTCCATGGCAACCAGGAAAAGCCACTGGAAAGTGGTCCTCCAGGCTTTCCTTTTAGGAAGCAGCCTAGACCACAGAGGGAGGGGAGCGTGCTATAGCATCATCTGTGTTAAGTCCACAGTGGACACCCAACCCATGATCCCTCTTCTGACTGGACCCTCCTGCTGAGAGTCCCTGGTCTCAGAGTAGCCCCAACTGCCTGATACCTACACCCAAATCAGCTTCAGTCCTGGCTTCAGGCTCACAGAAACTATTTCTTCAGCTCTGCTGCCTCCCTAACCTTATCAAGACACCACTCAACCCCACCCTGTGGACTCTGCCCCCTCTCCTTCCCCCAGGCGGGTGCAGGCAGATCTTGGTGAGAGCACAGGTGGCCAGACGAGATGAACGGGCCCAGCAGGGAGAAACCTTCCTCCTATGACTCTGGGCCTGGGTTTGGAAGTGGCCTCTGCTGCAAGCCTCCCTTCCATCCACCCCTCAAGGCCATATCCTGTTTCCCCATCACATCCTTCCTCTATGTGGCCCAAGAAGGTGATAGGGGCCCACTCCCTCCCCTCCTAACTCTGAGACACAAGAACCAGGTGTCCATGTAGGGGTCAGACCTAAGTCTGCCCTCACCTCAAACTCACTCCTCAGGGACCTATGTTTTCTGCTCTCTTAGCCATAGTTCTCTACCCTTAAGGACCCAGACACTTGGGTCCCAGTCTAGCCTCTCCACTTCCGGCCTTCCAGCCCCCATCCTTCCCCCTGCCCCTAGAGACTCAGGCCCCCAGCCCCCAACCTCCATGATGCAATGTGCTGCAAGCTGCCTTGGCTGCTGATGACACTGCCCCCGGGGGAGGTGCTATTTCTGACCCAAGCAAGGCCCCTCACCTGGCCAGAGTAGTGGTCAGCTGCAGGCTAGAGAGGCCAGGCAGGCAAGTTCCTTCTGCTGGAGAAGGGAGCTTGAGGCTGGATCCCTCCAGGACAGGGACGCTCAGAATGTGAGACCAGGGAGTGAGTGAGCGAGAGTATATGTGTGTGTAGTCTGTAGCATTTGTATATGTGGTTGTGTTGAGGGAGAAAGGGAAGCTGGGGAGGGTCTAGCCTACAGACAGGGGAGTGGTAGGCCTTAGGACAGACTAAGAGGAGGAGTGAGGGGCAGCCGAGGGGGTCAGCGGGGTGTGTATGGGGTGTCTGGACACCAGAGTGGGGGAGGGGCCAACAGCCGTTTAAAGGGCCAGCCCCAGAGCTTTAATCCCTCACCAGCTCTGGCCCCAAGCCGGAGGCTGTAATTCATCTGTCCAACAGCTGGGGTGGGTGTGTGTGTGGGGGGGGGGGCATGTGGACGGGAAGGGGGAGCTGGGGGAGGGGCCGCGGCTTTCTTGTGCACAGAGCCAAACAACAAAAGGAAAAGCTGAAGGGCCAGCTCCAGTGTGCCCAGGCCAGGCTGCTGACCCACAGACCTGCCAGTGGCCCCCACCTGGTGGCCAACAGGCTCTGTAGTTTAGACTCATGGATTCTTGGCCAAGGACTCCATGAACCCAAAGGTGGGGCCCTGGAGAAGGCCCACGCTGAGTGCCCCCCCAGGCAGGCTGTCAGCCCTCCTTGCAGGTCCCAGCTGCAGCCCGATCCCAGACCTGGCAGGCCTCGCAAAAGATTCAGCCTCAAATGCCCTGCTCACCGGCCAAGCCTCCCCAGACATGGTCTGCCGGCTCGGCTCCCCCTCCCGCTGGCGCAGGGTGGCAGCGGCCACACCGAGGCTGTCCCTTTAAATCATTACCACCCCTGATGGTGTGGATGAACTGAGGGCCCTGCCCCCCAGGCAGGCAGCTTGCCACCTCCCCCCCACGAGTCCCCAGAAATGTGAGGGCCATTTAAAGGGACAACAGAGAGGCAGCCGGGTCCCTAACCGCCCCCGCCCCCACCCCGCGTACACTCGCAGCCCCTTTCCCCCACGACACACAGCCCCTTGCCCCTCCAGAGGGCCCCCCAAATTCCGGTTCTCTCCCCACCCCTAGAGACTGCTAGAGGAGAAAGGGGGCCAGAGTTGGGGGGCGGGGAACTGGGGGAGCGAGAAAAGGACAGGGACTCCCTCCTTCCTCAGAGCCCCAGGGGACAGGTCGGAAGGAAAGCAAAGCCAGGAGAAGCAGCGAGACAGAGCCCCGAAAGGTGCCGCGGGCAGACCTGGGACGCACAGGCTGTCGGGCGACGGGAAGGGAGTCGGGCTGCACGAGACGGCGGCGCGGCCGGCGGGTGACCAGCCCAAGTGGGGGAGATGGAACGAGGAGGGCCGGGGGAAAGCGGCAAGGCCGGGGGCGACGGGGAGACGGAACCGGGGAAAGGGGTCAGCCGGGAGGGTGTGGAGGAAAATCCGAGAAGGGAGGGCGAGCCAGGCCGGGGTTACCTGCTGGGTGTCTGTCCCCCGGCGGTGCCCCCGGAGTCCGGGTAGGGAGGGGGGGAGCAGCAGGGGGGGGAGTGGGGGCTGGGGGGGCGGGGGAGACGGTCCCTCCTCTGCCTCCTGGGCCTGCCCCGGCGCTTGCAGCCTCTGCCTCCCTCCCTCCTCCTCCCCGTCCCTGAGTCCCGGAGTCAAACAAAGAACTGTAGCAGGCTCTCCCCAACCCCCTCCCTCCTCCTCCTCCTCCTCCTCCTCCTCCACCTCCTCCTCCCCTCCCTCCCTCCCCACCAGCAGGCTCCCTCCTCCTCCCTTCCGGTCTCTTCCTTCAACTACCCGCCCCCCCCCCCAGCCCCCAGCACCGGTCTCTCTACCCACCCACCCGAGCCTTTTACACACCCCTCGGCCAGCCCTGTCCCCGCAAAGGAAACCGTGGAGTCCCTCTGCAAAATTGAAAGGCTCCAGAGAACATGGGAGGGGATTGGGGTCTTGCTCAAAAATCGAGAACCACAATACAATTATTTTATTTTCACAGCCAGAGGAATAGTCTGAGCTGTCTCTTCTTCAAGAAGGGGGGGAAAAATAATCCCAAAGAAAGCAATACAAATCTGACTAAAGCCCTCATCAAATAAAGTGCACAATGCAGTAGAAGCTAATCCCCAAACCCCTCTCCCCCCACCTACCAAATTAACACAAACTCTCATTCCTAAAATCATGGTCAGTTGGAAGCAGGCTTACCAACCACAATAGTAAAATAATAACTAACAACATTTAACAAGAACAAGCATTTCATAACAAGCGTTCATTCGGTGTTCATTCTGTGCCAGGGACTGTGCTAAATGCTTTGCATAAATAATCTTGTTTTTCCCAGTCAACAGCCTAGAAGGTAGGTATTGATATTTAAATTTTCCAGATGAAGACTATGAGGCTCCGAAAGGTGGTCACCTTTCCAAGTACTTATAGCCACGAAGTGGCAGAGCTAGGAATGGAATCCAGGTCAGATCTGACAGCCCGAATTCTAAGGTACATAATAAGAGAAACCAGTATCCAATACCATAACCAACCCCAGGACTTAACAGAGAAGGGGAACCATAGCTATCAAGTGAGTCCCCTTCCTTCAAGAGTGAGATCTACCCACCGACACAGAATAAAGGCCCTGACTTTTCTAATACAATCTAATACAGTTTCTTGACTCACTTCCTCACTGTTGGGGGGTGTGCGTGAGGTGCCACTGGCTAAGGTCAGGGCTGAACTGGTATCCGGTGAATTCCGCATGCCACACACAGTTCTTCTGGGTGAGGAGCTATCTGGCAACTTCAACTCAAGAGGAGGGGGGGGGGCAACTAAACACTTGGCAATGCAGCAGGTGGGAAAGGAAAAAGACTGCTGGGAGGCTGGGGGAGGGGGGCGCTTGGAGGGAAAGCCCTTCTGTGCCAATCTAGGGAAAAAGTGACCCAGGGTTCTCTTAACCAGCAAAGGGGCAAAGTCTTTCCACCGCACCACACCCCGTGCCCCGCCCCCTCACAAAACTCCAGGCCAGGGTTTCCCACCTGCAGGGCCCTAAGGCCAAGGGAAGAGAGAGGAGGGGGAAAAAAAAGCAGGCACGGGGCTGCAACACGACTTGGGGGGTGGGGTGCGGAATGTAAAGGGGAGGAGGCCTCATCGCCTGGCAACTGTCCCGGGGCACGTGCAGTGGTGACATCATCCCAGGCAACCTTTAACACAGACCTTTGACCCCGAGGGGCGGAGAGGGGCCGCAGGCTAAGCTTCCTGGGAAACAGCCTTAGGAATTCTGGGAACCCAAAAAGGAGAGGAAGGAAGGAACCCAAGCGTCCCGCCCTTATCTATTGCCCCCAGTACGTCTCCAATCCCTGGGAGTCGGGCCCCTCGGCTCCTCCTCTCCGCCTCCAGGCCTGACCTCCCAACCCACATTTCTGACGAAGTCCCGACACGCCTCTCTGAGATACTGTGCCTTCTCTCTCCCGGGCGATATCTCGGGTGGGGGGCGGGAGGTGGGCGACAGGGGCACCAGGTCCCGCGGGGCTCCGTCTCCCATCGGCGGGACCCCAGTGCCCCAGCCGGCCGCCAGCCGGAATCAGTCTGGGTCCCAACTCTCCTGCCCCTCCCCGCGCTGTTCCAGGGCGGAGTCTGTGGAGTTGAAATCAGGACACGGCAAGAGGAAGAGTTATATAACTGGGAGAAGCGAGAAGGACGAGTGGAGACCGGGAGAGACAGCCCGAAAGGAGCCGAGGGAGGTGCAAAGAGCACCAGGGCGAGTGGGGAAGAAACGATAAGGGATGGGAAGGGTTTTGTTGCACATCAAAGAGGAGGAATTCACGCGAGGACAGGTTGTGATGGTCCGGGAAGAATCACCTGGGCCGTCCGGGGCTTCCCCGCAGCGCCCTCCCCCGCCACCAACAGCAGCTGGGCCCGAGCGAGTGAAGCCTCGGGAAGGGCGCAGATACCCGTTCCGTTCCTCTTGGGGAGGCAACCTAAGCCAGAGCCCGGGAAGGCAGCGGCGGAGCATATGGGGCCGGAAACCACAGCTCCGCCCAGCCCACCTGGGATGGTGGGGCGCCAGCTGGGGGTTGGTGCGGAACAGGTAGCTGGCCCCTCCCACCCCAGGCTGAGCAGTAACGGCTCGAGACCCCGAGAACGAAGGCCAGCGGGCCCAGACGTCTGGGTCCCCAGGGGCTGAGGCGCTCAGCCCAGGACTAGCTTGCGAACGGAGACTCTAGATGGGGGCGGCGGGGGGCAGCGAGCGCTGACTCTCCGCGCAGGCGCAGGGGGGGTACTCCGGCGCGTGCGACGGAGGGGGGGGGTGGGCGCGAGCGTGTGGGAGTGCACGTGCGGGTCCCGGGCAGCTACCCCCTCCCTGCCTCCACCTCTTCCCTCCCCTCTCTTCCTGTAGCTCTACGATGCCTCCTCCACATTGGCTGCCGAGGCCCTGATGTCAGGGGCAGCCGCTGGAGCGGATTGGACGGACGCGAGAGTTGGGGAATCTGGCTCCGGAGTCTCGCTCTCCAGTTACTCTGGCAACAGGGCAAGCAACCCCTGGGAGGGAAGCCGAGCGGGGCACAGCGCCTCGCCTGGGTCCCGCCTCCCTCCCGACACCAACCGCGGACTCGGTTTCAGTGGCAGCGCAGGTCGCTGCTCCGCTCCTTCCTCCTAGGGCTCTCCCTGTCTCGAGAACCAGTCGACCTGCCCTCGACCTTCTCCGCAGTCTCCCAGCCCCCCACTCTCACCAACTCCCATCCTAAGTCAGCCACAAGCCGCAGCAAACAGGAAGCGAATCTGCGTTGCTTAGTAACCTGCCCGCGTGCCCCCTCCCCACTATTTACCCCTGCTCTGGGAGGCGGAGACTGAGTCCCGACCCCCACCTCCTCCCAAGCTTGTCGCCCTCCCGCCCACACTTTCCTGTGTGGTGGGCAGAGATGACAGGAAGTCAGAAGAGCGCCTCAGCCCACCTTTCCCTCTGGCCCGGGCGGGGGGCTTCGGCTGTTTTCTCGGCCGCATCCCCTACCCCAGGCTCCTGAGTCGCGCTGTGCGTCTTGCTCTCGCCATCTCGTGGCTACAATGGGAAAGTTCAGTGGAGGAGGGCCCGAGCCGAGCGAAGACTAGTAACAGGAGATAGCAGAGCAGGGGCAGGACCTGGGACAAGGAGTCTAGCGGAGTGAGGCCGATCGCAGGGAGGTGAGGTGCAGCGCAGCGGGTGAGAGCGAAGGCTACCGCTGGGAGGCTATCGGGGCCCCCGCTGTGAGGGTCACAGGCAAGGCTATGCAGCTCCCCCGTGGAAAGAACTGGAGGGAGATTTGACGCAGCCCTGGCACTTGAGACACAACCCTGTCTGACTACACCCTTCCTCAAGAGGCCGTCACGCTGACCTATCTGCAAACCCTGACCTTCAGTCCTGCCCTTCACAGTCAGGGACCGCCGCGCCCCGCCCTAGTGTCGGGAAGGGGAATCCTAGCCCAAGAGGGACGGGGAGTCCTTTCAGGCCCCTCACGACATCCGGAACCCAAGACATCTGCCGCCCAGCTCTTCCCTCACCCCCGCCCTGCTCTCTTCTATAGGACCCAGATATCCTGCGCCCATCTTCTTTCCCGAGACCCGAACGTCCATCCCCAGCTCTACCCTTCCTGCGGCTCAGGCATCCCGCCCCCCTGAGCGAAGATGGTTTCCCTCTTTCCAGATGCCCCCCCCGGCTCCCCGTTACCTAATTCTGGGGTGTCCCAGGTGTTCAGGTTCCACAAGGTCGTCCAGGGGGTCGAGCGGCCCCCCCCTCTCCCAGGCCGGGGCTGGGGGGGCCGCTCCGCCCCGTGGCGCAGTTGGATTTTCCAACACAAACACCGCCCCCCTCTCCCCGCGCCCAGCCCCGCCCCCTTCTCATGGTCCCGCCCCTCCCTGCGCCGAAGTCCCTCGCGCGCTCCGCCCCGCCTTCTGGTGGTCCCCGCTCGCCTCGGCGCAGGTACCGAATAAGATGGCGAATGCAGGATGCAGGGTTCAGGGTGGAAGGTACAGGGTCTGGCACTGAACCCTGCCGGACAAACCCCTAATCCATTTGGATCACGCGCCCTTCAAAAGTAAGCCCCGCCCCACCCGCTGAAGCCCTGCCCCCAAAGTTTAGCCACACCTTCTTCAGGGCCCACTGCCTGGCCCCTTCGATCGAGGCCACACCTCCCTTCCTCTGAAGCCCTCCCACTTCGCTTGCTCCTTTCCCTCCGTCTGGTAGCAGCTCGCAGGAGCTCCTGAGTAAAGCCCGGGCTTCCTCCCTCCCCCCAACCCCACTATCCCACTGAGAGACTTCGGGCTGGTGGTCTGAGGTGTTTTACTGCACTGAACTCCGATACGATTCCTCCACCTTCATGGCTAGCAGAACTAGGGATTACCAGGTCCCCAGGACAGACAAATTCAACCAAGGTCAAGGCCTGAGTGCGGTCCAGCCTCTATCCGAGGTGCATTCTCAGCCTTGGCTCCTAGCGTCCTCGACCCTCCCTCAAGCGACGAAGAAGAGGAGGCCCTCTCAACTGTCCAGGCTCATGAGTAGAGCAGTGCCCCTCTTGATCCAGTGATCAGACGGCATGGTCCCAGAGCGCAGGTCGATGCCAATGACAAAGGATGCACGGTCTGAGCTGCCTGCCCGGTTGGGATAGTAATAGCAGGGACAGGAGTACATGCCTGCGGGAAAGGAGAGGAGAAAGAGTCAGACCCTGGAGCCTCATGGGAAGGAAGGGTGGAGCAGAGGCTGGGCTGATCCAGACTAGGGATGGGGCAGGCAAGCTTGAGGGAGCTGTCCCACCCTTGGCACTCTTCTTGCGGCTCTCTGTAGGTCGGAAGTGGATCGTGGGCATGAGGCAGACAAGCTGCATGGGCTCTGCCTCCACCAAGCAGGAGTTCTTCCGGTCCCAGCCGGCACCCTCCAGGTATAGGCCCCGAACCCAGACCCCATCCTGGGAAGACATGGGGGCAGGTTGAGGGGCAATCTAGACCTTCGGTTAGCAGCACCTCAGTCCTCCCCTCTCAACCAATTGTTTCCCGCCTTTGCTCCCAGCACCCTGCTCTGCCAGAGCCCCCTCTGCTCAGAGCCCAGAAGCACATCTGGCTCCCACCTTGGGTGGATATACTAGGTTGCTGTCGTCCACGGTGGAGACGACAAACTCCCAAGAGAGGCTGTCCACTGAAATCTGGGGATGGAAGGTGAGAATAAGGGAGGACCCCCCAAAAAGGAGAGAAAATACATGTGCCCAGATCCCTCCCCGTCACATGTTCCGCACTGCTCACATTGTTTTGGCGAGCTGAAGACTGCAGCACAGCAGTGAGGAAGCCTGTGGGAAAGGTGAAGCCAGACAGCCAGAAGATCACAGGAGGCCGTGCGCGGCTGGCCCACAGCTCAAACTGTTCCACACGCAGAGCCAAGTCCCGGGTCCATGAAGCCAATGGCTTTTGTGAGGGATATGCCTGGAGGAGGAAGCAGTGTGTGTTCAAATCCTTATTTTGAACACTCAGAGCAGATATAAGAATACATGGGGCCAAATTCCAGGAAAGAAGCATAAAATGACAACTATTTATTTATTTATTTGTCTTTTTAGGGCCACACCCGCAGCACATGGAGGTTCCCAGGCTAGAGGTCAAATCGGAGCTGTAGCTGCCGGCCTTCGCCAGAGCCACAGCAATGCCAGATCCAAACCAAGTCTGCGACCTGCACCACAGCTCACGGCAATGCCGGATCCTCAACCCACTGAGCAAGGCCGGGGATCGAACCCACAACCTCATGGTTCCTAGTCAGATTCGTTTCTACTGCACCACAAGGGGAACTCCATGACAGCTATTTATTAACAACAATAGCAACGGTAATATGAACCGGTCACACTGCCACTTTCTTTTTTCCCTTTTTTTTTTTGGTCTTTTCTAGGGCGGCACCAGTGGCATATGGAGGTTCCCAGGCTAGGGGTTGAATCAGAGCTGCAGCCGCTGGCCTACACCACAGCTCACGGCAACGCCAGATCCTCAACCCACTGAGCGAGGCCAGGGATCGAACCTGCAACCTCATAGTTCCTGGTCGGATTTGTTAACCACTGAGCCACGACAGGAACTTCAAACCAGTCACTATTAATGAAGCACATGCTAGGCACTATGCACAGTACCGGGAATCCTTGAAATACCCTTGGAGAGGCTAGTAACTTGCCCTAAGTTTCTAAGTTAATGACTTTGCAAAGCCAGTCAGTGAAGGGCAAAGCCAGATTTCAACCTTGAACCTGTCTGGCTCCCCAGCCCAGGCTCAGGGCTGTTTGCTATGAGCTTCTCTAGAACCAGGAGGTTGGGGGCACAGAGGTGAAAGGAGGGTACATTGTTGGAGGAGGCTCTACAGTGCTGGAACCTTGCCTTTCCCCAGAGCGGAGGGACGTGGGCATCAAAGATGCAATTGAAGATCTCTTCCAGGCTCGTAGACATGACGATGAGGCCCTGGATGCCTTTTTCTAGGTCCGTCAGTGAGAACCTGAATAGGACCAGGGAGGGTTAGGGATGGGGTGGGCCTGGGAGAGGCGTCCTAGGCAGAAGGGAAGGCCTCTCCTCTGGCCCCCTCCCCCATTCTGCAGACCCCCCCTCCGTCTTACAGGATGGTCTCCATAAGCTTGTTATATCTCTGGATCTCCTGCAGAAGGACCACATTGAGGGGGGAGGGGTCCAGAGCCAGCAGTTTTCGGGTCCCCTCATAGTCGATCATTTCAGGAATCTTCTGTTTCACGTCAGCGGCCAGCTCGAGGACCTGCCCAGGCGGGCGATCTGAGTGGGGGACCACTCTTCTTCATGCCCCCCCCCCACCTCCAGGCATCTGTCTGTCCTTACTTTCTCTTCTCGGCTCTGGCCTCCCGCCCTGGTGGGCGTGATCTGGGGTTGCAGGGAAAGCAGGGTCTCAAAGAGAGTCCGCGCCTCCGTGATCTGGGAGGCCACGTCTGCATTGGGGTGCTGGCCAAAGGCCTCGGGAGGGTCCATGCTGGGCAGCATGCTGATGTACTCCTTGTAGGAGGCCAGGCTCCCGTCCTTGGGGATGAAATAGTTCTCCAGTACTGACAACCTGGGGAGCCACCACATAATGGTCACTGCATTTCGGGGACTCTGGGGCTTCCACGCCGGGCCAAGACCCCATTCACCCAACTCCCAGCTCTGGCTCCCCCCCGCCCCCCACAGTTGCACAAAGCCTGCCTTCTGCCAAGCTCACAGCCTCCGCTCAATCACTTCCTCCCCCCCCCCCAGTGCCACCCCCCTCACCGGTAGGAGGGGGTGGACAGAGACGGGTCACAGAAGTAGTCATTGATGTAGGTGGTGAGCAGGCGCCGGTCCCAGTCATCCGTGACGTGCCCGCCGTAGTTGACGCCGGCGATGAGGTACTTGAGCGCATCCCAGGGCGTCTCCTCGTACTCATCCAGGTACAGGCTCAGCAGGTTCTCCGACACCTGCACATGGCCCCAGCCCGAGCCCCAGCGCCACACACAGTGACGGCGGCAACATTTCTGGTTCATTTTTTTGTCTTTTTAGGGCCGCAGCACATGGAGGTTCCCAGGCTAGGGGTCGAATTGGAGCCACGGCTGCCGGCCTACACCACAGCCACAGTACCATGGAATCCGAGCCGCGTCTGTGACCTACACCACAGCTCATGGCAATGCCGGATCTTAACACACTGAGCAAGGCCAGGGATCGAATCCGCATCCTCATGGACACTATGTTGGGTTCTTAACCCGCTGAACCACGATGGGAGCTCTTCCAGGGATGCTTTAACACAGGCTTCCTTTCAGGGGCTATTCCTGCAGGGCAGGCACAGGGCAGGACGTGTAGGAAGAGGGACTGGGATGAGGGGCCCCTGTTAGCACAAACCTCAAAGTCAGAGTCGTTGAAGCCGTAGATGATGTTCCAGCCAAGCTGTAGGAACTTTTTGCGTTCAAGTAACACAGAATGAAAGAAGCACAGTGCGAACAGCAGCTTCTTGTACTTGGCGGGTTTGGAGCAGCGGGAAAACTGTGGTTCTGTCATCAGTTGGTAAAGACGGGTCATGTTGGCTTTTAAGCCCTGGGGACAATGAAGTACAGAGGTGGGATGACATGCTTGCTCAGCCCTGCCACTAGCACCACTGTGTACAGTTGTGGAGGCTGCTCACTGCACAAGGGCACTGGCTGAAGGGATGAGCGGTGGCTTAAATCCAGCCTTTGAGCTGCATGCTAAGATGTACACTCACTCACAGGGCTGGCCGCCTTTCTCTGATTCACACACGGGCACTACAGGGACGAGGAGCAGCCCTGCCTTCTTGTCTCTGTCCACCTCCTACACACATATTTTGATCCCCTCAACCACGGTGTCTCAATGGTGGGTCTCAACTTGGGAGTGCCAGAAAATATGAACAAAGGCAAAGACATAAACATGCACCCTCTGCATGCAGAACTTCCTGGGCCAGGGATTGAAACCATGCCCCAGAAGTGACAACATCAGATCCTTAACCCGCTAAGCCACCAGGAAACTCCTTGAAATAGTGTTTTAGGAAGATTTGTCTATGAGGGACAGAATGGAACAGGGAGAAAATGGAAGTAAGACTATTGGATAGACTAGTAACAAAAAGAAAATATAATTAAAAAAATACAATTTAGGGGAGTGGAAACAAATTTGACCAGGAACCATGAGGTTTCGGGTTTGATCCCTGGCCTTGCTCAGTGGGTTAAGGATCCGGCGTTGCCGTGAGCTGTAGCGTAGGTCGAAGAGGCAGCTCGGATCTGGCGTTCCTGTGGCTGTGGCATAGGCTGGCAGCAATAACTCCGATTTGACCCAGAGCCTGGGAACCTCCACATGCTGTAGGTGCAGCTCTAAAAAGACAAAAAAGACAGAAAAATAAAAAAATTAAAAAATAAATACCATTTAGGGAGTTCTCATCAGGGATCAGTGGTAACAAACCTGAGGTATCCATGGGGACATGGGTTCAATCCCTGGCCTCGCTCAGTGGGTTAAGGATCTGGCATTGCTGTGACTGTGGTGTAGGCTGGCAGCTGCAGTTCTGATTCGACCCCTAGTCTGGGAACTTCCATATTTCTTAGGTGCAGCCCTAAAAGGCAAAAAAAAAAAAAAAAGAAGTGGCAAGAGACTGGGGGGATGGGGGGGGCAACCAGAAGTGTGTGTGCGTGTCAGGGAAATCAGGGAGAGGGACAGTCAACTGCCAGCTGCCCCAAGGAGATCATTTAATGATGAAAGACATCCACAGCCACAGCAAGAGTCCTCATTTATTGAGCGCCTACTATATACGGGTCCCTGTGTTAGTCATAGGATGAGCAACAAGGTGAGGGGAAGAAAAAAAGGACATGGCCTCTGCCCTCTTGGAGCTTACAGTCAAAGAGTGAAGGAGTTAAGCATTAACCAGAATTACACCAATACATGTAAAGTTCCCAGCGCAGGAAGGCCAGAGGGAGGGGCGAAGCTTTTAGGAGAGTGAGTCTCCAGAGAAAGAGGTGGGAGGCTTCCTGAGGAAGTGCTGGTGGGACCCCAGCCTGAAGGGGCAAAGGAGGGGGCGTGGGAGGAAAGGTGGGTGGGGGCAGCCTGTGCAAAAGCCTGGGGTGGGAGAATACAGGGTCTGCTGAGGAAGAGCCACCAAAACATTAAAAAAGTAACAGCGTGGGTAGAGCAAAGAAGAAGAAAGGGAGGGCCGACCAGCCGCCGCATACAGGCCATCTGAACAGGGTCTTGATCAAGAGCAACAAAAAACTACTAAAATAAGTGAGCCAGAGGGTAAGGGGGTAGGATGCCACGACAAGATTGGATTTTAAAGGATCAGTAGGACTGCGTTCAATGACGACCCCATAATAGGCAAGATAAAAAATCCAACAGAGTTGGAGGGAAGGAAGGAGCAAGAGGCTGGGGGTCCAGGAAGTGACATTAGGGAGAGAACAGAAGGCAATGGGAGGAGGAAGGCTCCGAAGGGTCCACGCAGTAGTTATACTCTTTCTTGGCCTCAGTTTCCTGCCTGTAAACGGGGATGAGGGTATTTACCTGATAGAGTGAGTGAGTGAGTGAGTGAGTGTGTGTGTGTGTGTGTGTGCGCACATGCAATGAAATCAATCAATGTAAAGCATTTAGAACAATGCCTGGCACATAAAAACGCTCGAGAAATGTTAGAAATCACTATTATGTTCTCGGAGTTTGGCACACGGAGGAGAGAAGGGTGGAAGTTGCAGCACAGGAGAATCTAATAAGCCGCACTGTTGCTGAGGTTACGGCTTTGCTCTGAGCCAGGAGGAGGAAAGGCAGTCCAGATGGCACAGTCCATGCTGGCTCTCTACAGCTGCCCATACCTTTGGCGGCTCTGTGGTCATCTTGATGCTGGCCTGAAGGATTGAGATGGGGAAGTCTGGGTGGGGGCTGGAGCTGAGCCAGAGGCGGAAGGAAGGGTGAGGGTCCTCCACCTGCAGCTGTTCCACCAGTTTGTCCAGATTAGGCATCCACGACAGTGACAGGTGGCAGTTGGCCAGGAATACCCAGTGTCCTGCAAGGAGATGCTGGATGCAGCGGGAACCATCCCCTACACCTCATCTGCTTCCCCCTCTTTCCACCTGCTTGTGCGTGTGGAGGCTGGGGCGTGGGGTCCAAAGGCACAGGTCTGCCACTCCTGGGCCTTCTGGAGAAGCAGGAGCTGCAGTTACAGCAGCCTGGTTGAGGCTGGAGGTAGCGGGCAGGCAGGCCAGGGCCAAGGATTGGGGAAGAAGAACTGGGCGGACACTGACCCTGAATCACACCCTCTCGAAGAAGCCGAGCAGCGATGGGGGCCTGGCCCTGGCCCAGGGAGAGGGCGTGGAAGCGCTGGGCCATGCCTGTGTGCTCAGCCAGCTGGAGCAGGCCACTGGTGGGGTCCACACCGGGGGACAGGATGAACACGAGTGGCGTCCGTGGGGCTGAGTCCTCCATCACCTGCCCCAAACACAGGGTGGGGCCTCAGGCAGAAGGCCCAGGTAAGGCAGTGGGAGAGAGAGGGAGGAAAGGCGGGTGGCAGACTGGGACCGGGAAGGGGCGAGAAGGACCCAGGTGCCTGCGTGGAAGGAAACTGACCGACTTCATGTTTAGCACAGGCGGCTCAACAAAGCGGGAGCCAAGGTTGGAGATGATGAAGGAGGTCACGCAGAAGGCCACGCGGTCCTGGCGCAGGGAGCGAACGATCAGCATCCGCTGCATTTCATTGCAGGCGTTCTCCCACTCACCTGGAGGCGGTGGCAGGGAGAGTGAGGCGGGAAGAGCAGGGAATCTGAACAAAAGAACACCTGCGCATCGCCAGGCCAGAACGCGGAAGCACCGAGGGAACTCGGGACCGACCGGGGGTGGGGGGGTGGGGGCGGGGAGTGTGAAAGGAAGAGCAGGAGAAAGGCAGGAGGGGAGGTCCGGGCACCTGGCAGCATAGCCTTCTCTGGGGTGGCGTTGGTGTACCACAGGTGCCAGTCACGAGGATACTGTTCAAAGGAGTTCATGAGCCCGTGGAAGTTGGTCAGTTTGTCCAGCTCTGTGATGTTATCCCAGTAGGCATCTGCAAGCCAGCTGGTACAGGGGTTATCCATTTGGCCCTCGCGATCCAGCACCTGGGGCGGGGGTAGGGGTGGGGTGGGTGGCGGCGGGAGGACGAGAAAAGAGAGAGGGATTGACCAGGAAGACCCCAAAAGAAAAATTATCTTTTTTTTTTTGGTCTTTTTGCCTTTTCTAGGGCCACTCCTGCGGCATATGTAGGTTCCCAGGCTAGGGGTTCAATCGGAGCTGTAGCTGCCGGCCTACGCCACAGCCCCAGCAACGCGGGATCCGAGTCGCGTCTGCGACCTACACCACAGCTCAAGGCAACGCTGGATCCTTAACCCACTGAGCAAGGCCAGGGATTGAACCCACCACCTCACGGTTCCTAGTTGGATTCGTTAACCGCTGCGCCACGACAGGAACTCCAGAATTACCTTTTTTTAAGGTGGAAATGCCAAGATGAATATTTCATGAAACAAAATGAAGAAATTAATACAGGAATCTGAGATGGATTGGAATCCACCTTTACTGGAGAAATAAATTGGCGGGGGGGGGGGCGGGGGGGTGCTAGGTCTCAGACGCTGTGCGGAGGTAGCACAGCCCAAACTTAGGAAGCGGGCGCCCCCTGGTGGTTGTCTGGCAATAATGTCTCCTACAGGAAAGAGAAGCACCCTGGACAGAAGAGAGGCACAAACCGGACTCACTCACTTACACTCTTTTTCTTTTTCTTTCTTTCTTTTTTGTTGTGGCTGCACCCGAGGCATGCGGAAGTTCTGAGGCCCGGGATGGAACCCGCACCACAACAGCGACCCGAGCCACAGCAGTGACAACTGTCAGATCCTTAACTCACAGAGCCATCAGGAAACTCCAGCCTCAACTTATTCGCTTTTTCCATGGCACTGCCATCTTTAATGTATTAGACAATGTAATTATTTGTTATGTTTTTGGTTCATTATGTGTAGTTTGGAATATTAAATAAGAAAGTTGGAGTTCCCATAGTGGCTCAGTGGTTAACAAATCAGACTAGGAACCATGAGGTTGCAGGTTTGATCCCTGGCCTCGCTCAGTGGGTTAAGGATCTGGCATTGCTGTGGCTGTGGTGTAGGCCGGCAGCTGTAGCTCCAATTGGACCCCTAGCCTGGGAATCTCCATATGCTGTGGGTGTGGTCCTAAAAAGACCAAAAAAAAAAAAAAAGAAAGTTAAGGAGGTCTCAGTGAGGTGAGATTTGAATCAAGACTTGAAGGATGGGCACAAGGGCCAAGTGGGGGAACAACTTCCTGGCAGAAGGAACAACCAGTGCAAAGACTCTGAGGAGGGGACATGCCAGCAACGGGAGGAGGCCTGTGCGGCTGGAGTGGAGCGAGGAGCTGGCCATAGGGGCTGACATCTGTGACAGGGCCTCTGTTTTATTTTTTATTTTATTTTATTTTTTGTCTTTTCGCCTTTTCTAGGGCCGCTCCCGCTGCATGTGGAGGTTCCCGGGCTAGGGGTCCAATTGGAGCTGTAGCTGCCAAGCCTACACCAGAGCCACAGCAACTCGGGATCCGAGCCATGTCTGCAACCTACACCACAGCTCACAGCAACGCCCGATCCTTAACCCACTGAGCAAGGCCAGGGATTGAACCCGCCACCTCCTGGTTCCTAGTTGGATTCGTTAACCACTGAGCCACGATGGGAACTCCACGGGGCCTCTGTTTTAAAAGACCCTCTCTGGTCACTCTGTTGCGTGATGGGGGTGGCGGGGGCTCTCGCTAAAATCCAGATGGGAAGTGAAGTGAAGGTGCCAAAAGGAATGAAAGTAACTGCTGTCCAGAGGGGGCCGGTGTGGCCCAGGGAACTGGGGTGTGGTTGGCAGCTTTAAGAGCCCACTTGAGGTTCATGGTCATGGGTGTAAAGTGAGTCCGGTCGTTGGGGGCGTGTTTTTCTCCAGCCCGTCCAGCCGCACAGGCCACATCGGGACAAAGAAGGCAAGTCAGATCTAACCGGAGTGGTAGCTTCAGCAAGCAGATGCCACACTGCAGGGTGGGGGCAAAGGGGATGAGGGGGTTTGCAAGGGAGGAAGTGTAACGGTGACCACGAATTCAGCCTGGGGAAAGAGGGCCTGGAAGTGGTAAAAGAGTAGCCAGATCCTGCCACTGGGTGGATCAAGGGCAAGAGAGCGCATGTGAGTCACTCCCCGCAGCACCCCCCGCCCCCCCGGCCCTCCGCTGCCCCCAGCTTGTCACGCACCTGCTCCTGCCAGTTTTCCTCCGCTCACTTGCTGGAGCCTCGGGCCTTACCCTCTGGGTCTGGAGCCCTCGTCATACTCACCCCCACCCCCGGCCTTGTCCACCCGTCCCCGGGACGTGCCCTCTGCCCAACTCACCACACCCCCACGTAGGAAGAAGTTGTACTCGTCCATGTTGAGTTTGCCAGAGGTCTCCAGGATTTTGGCACACATCTGAAAACTGAACAGCAGCTTGTGGCGCTCAAAAAGGGTGCGGCAGGTGTACCTGGGAGGAGATGGGGTGGGGGGCAGGGAGCTCAGCGTGAAGGCTTACTAAGTGAAGGCCAGAGACCACAGAGCCTCACACAGAAGCAGGCCCCTAATCAGCTCCTAACCCAAAGCCCCTGTCCACAGCTGGGCATCCTGGGAACTAAAGAGAGGACGTCCCGTTTCCTCAACACTGATGGGACCCTACGCCGTGCCCGCTACTCTGCCAGGTCCTGAAGACACAAAGATGAAGAAGGCCAGTGTTCATCCCGGAGGAAGTCAAGTGGAGTGGGGCGGACAGGCAAGAGGCCGCTGGTTAGGATATGACACAATGAGTCCCAGTCAAGGGTTCAAGGGGGGCAGCGGCCGCCCTGCCTGAGAGGAGCTGCCCAGGGTGAGTTCCCGGGGGGTTCGGATGAGGAGGGGAGTGGCGGATGCCAGGGAATGCTCAGAGTACAGGCACGCCATGGTGCAAGGCAGTCAGCCACGCTCAGGGTCCAGTGGGAGGAGGGGAAAGGTGTGGCGGCAGGGCAGGTGGCGGCCAAGGCACAGAGGACTTGGCCACAAGGCACTGGACACAACCACCGAAGAGCTTAAGCTGGGAGTAGTGGGTCAGACTCGAGTATTTGAAAGGCTGGTGTTGGCGGCTGCAGAAGGATGGGTTGGAGATGGACAGATGTGGAGGCAGAACGACCTGTTGGGGGCCCCTTGGGCAGCCCAGGAAGAAAGACCATGGGGGCCCGAACTGAAGGGCAGGCAGGCAGTGGGGAGAGCCGGGGCTCAAGGAACAGTCTGCAGAAAGATTCACCAGCAAAACATGGTGAGCGAGCAGAGTGGTGAGGACAGCGGAGAGTCAGGAACGACTGCCCGCGTCTGGTTTAGGTGCCAGTGGCCCTTGGGAGTGTGGACCCTAAAGGAAGAGGGAAGATAATGAGATTGATCCGAAACAAGCTGAACTGGAGGGGTCTGTGGGCTGTCTGGGCAGAGAGGTCAGGAACCTGGCCAGTCACAGTGTGAGCCACAGACCAGGAACGGCAGCTTCACCTGGGAGCCTGTTAGAAATGTAGGCTCTCAGGCCCCAGCCCAGACTGACGCAATCCCAGTCTGCATTTGAACAAGATTCCCAGTGCCTCGTGGGCACATAACCCTCTGAGAAGTGCGGGTCCAACAGACACAAGGCTACTGCTCAAGGGAGACCTGAAGACCAGATACACTGCAATGAGGGACTAGTCAGCCCCTGGGTGACCGCGAGTGGACAGGAGAAGAGCAGGGACCAGGAGTGGCGGCATGGGACAGCACCAAGGCACAAGCGGCAAGAAGGATCAGCAGGCAGTTCCCAGCAACCAACCCGACTAGTACCCACGAGGGTTCGATCCGTGACCCCACTCAGTGGGTTAAGGATCTGGCATTGCACTGAGCCACGACGTAGGTCGCAGATGCGCCTTGGATCGGGCGTTGCTGTGGCTGTGGCGAAGGCCGGAAGCGGCGGCTCCCATCGGACCCCTAGCCTGGGAACCTCCATATGCCACACGTGCGGTCCTAAATTAAAAATAAATAAATAAAAAAGAAGGGTCAGCAGTAGAGCCACTGGCGTCCTGGAGAGGCCCCAGACCTGTAGACGGCGTAGGTGTGGTACTCGTTCAGGTAGTCGATGCGGTCCTCCAGCTTGTTGCTGCGATGGCTCTTATCGATGCTGAGGATAAAGAGGCTGATGTAGGCATCCAGCGAGAACTGGTACATGGGGTCGATGCGGCCCATGTCGTTGAGCACGAAGAACAGCACGGAGGCCCGCTGGGCACAGGGGCGGTAGGCCTGCGGAGGGGGCGGGGTCAGGGCCGGCGGAGGGGGCGGGGCGGGGCCCGGCGGGGCGGGGCGGGGCCCGGCGGGGCGGGGCGGGGCCCGGCGGGGCGGGGCGGGGCCCGGCGGGGCGGGGCGGGGCCCGGCGGGGCGGGGCGGGGCCCGGCGGCGGGGCGGGGCGGGCGCTCACCTCGCGGGCCAGGTCAATGTTGATCTCCGTGGTTTCGCTGGTCTCCAGCTGCTCCGTCACCTCGGTGGCGGTGATCTTGGAGGTCCGCAGGGCGTTCACCAGCTGCACGTCGTCTAGCAGGGAGCCTGTGGCCTCATTGAGCAGCCTGAAGGGCAGCCGAGAGGCGCATGGACCGAGGGGTTTCGGGGGTCCTGGGCCGCAACGGGGGCGGGACTCCTCATCAGCCCCCGGGGCTCTAGTCGTGCCTGCGGGCAGACCCGCGGGCCGTGGGTGGGGGAAAAGCAGGGTCTCACCGAAGGATCTCATCCTCCAGCTCTTTGAGCTTCCTCTTGCCAGCGGCGATATTGATGACGAGTGAGTCCTTCTGCTCCTCCAGCTCCGGCCGCTCCTTCCGGACCACAATGCCCAGCAGCTGCGCCTCCAGGCCCTGAGACGGCCAGGGCTCGTGGTGAGAATCCCACTCCAGGCACCTTCACCCTTTCACCCCTTTGCACCGCTCAAGCCCCACAGCCCCCGCTGCCCGATCTCAGCCTTTTGCTCAGTCCTGCCGGACTCCACGGACTCCATGGCCCTTCCCGACTCACCCTAGCTGCAGGCGTCAGCCCCGCCCACCTGTTCTTTGACGGCAAAGTTGACAATGGTGGTCTTGGCTGAGGTCTCTGGGCTGTAGTGCGGGTTGGAGAGCTTGGTGGTGATGTAGAAACGGAAGCTGGTATTGTATTCCACCTCCTTATCTCCAATGCGCATCAGCAGCCGGCCGCCTGCACCCACAGGAGGGTCCAGGGTAAGGACCCCCACCTGACCAGGTGTGGGCTGACCCGTTGCTCCCCAACAGGAATCTGGTAGCCTGCCCTAACAGCCCCAGCCCAGGGCTGCCTCAGTGCAGGGACAGGCCAGTAGAGGACACCACAAAGACCCAGCCCTTTCTTCCCAAGTGTTCTACTCAGCTGGCCTCTGGGACTTGCCCCACGCCTGGCCCCACAGTAAGCCCAAGCCCTGACCAATTCGAGCCACGGATTTGTTGAGCACAGGGTTGAGTGTGGGATCCAGATACTCCTGCACGTTCTGGAGCAGCACTGGGTGTCCAAACTGGATGGCATCTTCCAGGATTCGAAGGTAATCGCTCATCTGCAGGTCGATGATCTGTAGGCCCTGGAGAGCAAGGGGGGGAATGGAAGAAATGCTGAGGGACACGGGGGGAAATGCCCTAAGCATGGACCAGAGGAGTCAGGTTGGGCAGAGGATCTAAGGGGGTGTCTAATCACCCCCGTTTACCTGGCTTCCTTCCATGTTCTTGATCCATTTCAGGGCCTGGGCCTGAGGATCGATCATCAGGGCCCACCTGAAGGAGGCGGCGGGCGTCAGGAGCCGGGCTCCGCCCTTCCTGGGCCTTGTGCCCCCAGCAGCATCCTTACCTGTTGCCACGGGTGACGATGATGCCATTCTCGGTGGAGAAGGCATCAGAGGGCAAGCCCTGGATGTTCCAGTCGCGAACTTTGGTGGGATTGGACAGGAAGTTATCGAAGGTGAAGCGGGGTGAGCAAGGAACCTGCAGCTCCCGGATCTGGGGCAGGGGGGGGCCCAAGCTTCAGCCGGGAGGCCTGAGCCCAGCACCCTGGCCCCTTCCAGCATGTTACCCCCACAGGTCCGACCTCAGCTCGAGCGCTCTCGCCTGTGCCCCGGCGCACCTTCCTGATCCAGATCTGGTTGACGATCTCATCCCGGTAGTTGGTCAGGAAGGGCCCCATGTAGGACAGGAAGGCAGCGGCCAGCAGACAGTCTCCCACCAGGTAGCCCAGGTCCTCCTCCAGGCCCTGGGGACAGTGGGGCGAGGGGGACGGCTGCTGGGGCCCCAGCACTGGACGCACATGGACTGCTCTGAAGGCTTCTCCTCTGGACACTATCTACCTTTTTTTTTTTGGCTGCACCCTCGGCATACAGAAGTTCCCAGACTGGGGATCAAGCCTGAGCCACAGCAGTGACAATGCCAAATCCTTAACTGCCAGGTCACCAGGGAGCTCCCTCTGGACACTGTCTAGATCAGTCTCACCCTCTCCTAGACCCTTGTGCTTGGGAACTCTAACCTACTCTCACAGCTTTTGAGTTCCTCATCTTCTTTTGTCTTTTTAGGGCCACACCTGCGGCATATGGAGGTTCCCAGGCTAGGGTCGAATCAGAGCTGTAGCCTCTGGCCTACATCACAGCCACAGTAGCACAGTATCCAAGCTGTGTCTGTGACCTACACCACAGCTCACGGCAAGGCCAGATCCTTAAGCCACTGAGCGAGGCCAGGAATTGAACCCACGTCCTCATGGATATCGGCGGGGTTCATCACCACTAAGCCGTGACAGGAACTCCCAGGAACTCCTTTCTCCCTATGATAAGGCCAGGAGCTCACCGCAAGCAGAGACAAGATGCCCCGTGTCAGCTTGCGTCAGGGCAGCGGGTGCGTTGTGCTTTCCCGCTCCTTCCTAAGCTTGGAAGCAGACCCCTCGGGGCACAGGAAGCCTCTCCTTCCACTGATCTCACCACGTGTGCGGCGGGAGGGGAAGAACTCCCAGACCCTGCTCTTGGATGTCCCTACACCCAAGCATCCCCGTTTTCCCCGCCTGTCCTTCAACCTCAGCGGGACAGGGGCTCTTGGCCCCGGTGGGCAGGGCCGAAGGAGAGCCGGGCGGTACCACCGATCTCACCTTCACTGTCTCCTCCCATCGGGCCTTTTCGCCAGCCAACCCAGACACCAGCATCCCGGCTCGTGCCAGCTTCGTCTCCATCTCCTCGGACTTCTTGCGAAGCTCTTCCTTCTGGGCCAGCTTCTCATCGTACTGTTTTTTCAGCATCTCCAGTTTCTCGGCCACCTGGGAGGATTCAGAGTACGGGGTGGGGGGTCAAACATGGGGCTTGAGGCCAGACTCTTCCGGCTGCAGAGCACCAGTCTGCCATGTTGTGGTTCTGTGACCTCGGGTAAAATGATCTCTGTGAGCCCCAGTTTCCTCGTGTGCAAAAAAAAAAAAAAAAAAAAAAAGGAACAATTAACACCGACCCTACTGGGTGGTTGTGAAGAGAAAAACAGCATCAAACACACGTAAAAAGGCGGGATGTCTTTCCCTTTCTTCACCCCTCTTGCCTTGAGCCTGGAACCTACTCGGGAATGGAACTCAAGGCTGAGTGGGAGACGGACCTCTTGCAGTATCTTAATAAAGCACATGGGACATGTTGGTAAGAGAGGACCCAAAGAGCACAGCAACTCCTGCCACTGCACCAGGGGCCACACCTAAGGCTGCACCTTGAGAGAGGAAGAAAAAGCTAGAAAGAACCCAGGCGCTGGTGGAGGGATGAAGAGGGAGTCCATTCAAGAAAAAGATCCTGGGTCCAGAGTCGCAACCAAAAACAGGACCTGACAAGAGCCTTACCTCCTAAAGAGGCCTCCGTCACCAGGACTCGTTTGTAATGTTTAGAAATACCAAATCGCTATGTTGTGCACCAGGAACTAGCATGGGGTGTAGATCAATGATACTTCAAACAAACAGGAGTTCCTGTTGTGGCTCAGTGGGTTAAGAACTCCATGTAGAATCCCGGAGGGTGAGGATACGGGTTCGATCCCTGGCCTCGATCAGTAGGTTAAGGATCTGGTGTGGCCAGAAGCTGTGGCGTAGGCTGCAGATGCATCTTGGATCTGGTGTTGCTGTGGCTGTGGCGTAGGTGGCAGCTGCAGCTCTGATTCAGTCCCTAGCCTGGGAATTTCCATATGCTGCAGGTGTGGCCCTAAAAAGAAAAAAAGAAAAAACTCACAAAAAAGACCAGAGAGTTCCCTTGTGGTGCAGTGGGTTAAGGGTGCAACATAGGTCTCAGCTGCAGGATTTGGTCCCATATGCCACAGATATGGCCAAAAAAGAAAAAGAATTGGAAGGAATAGAGGAAACAACTGAGTCTCTTCCAGGATCCTGTATGTGTGCCTGATCAGCCAATAGTAATTGCATCTGTGAACACGCTGTGTTGCCTGTTCTTTTCAGGGAAAGACATGGGCTGGCATTACACTAAGTGCCTGCCACACACGTGATAAACATTACTTCCCATTCCTGCTGCCACCCCTGCTGAGACAGGCAGCATGCAGTAGTGCAAAGCGCTTTCTGATCCTTGCCCTGCTTCACCAAGCAAGCCTCATCTGGGTTGCTGTCAGGATAAATGTGGGTTGTGGCACAATGCCTAGCAGGTACCTGGGCCCAACCATTGAGGTTGACCTCTGAGAACTTGGAAATGGGATCAGTAGCTCTCCAAGGAATATACTTTTTTGGCCACACCCACCTGCAGCATGCGGAAGTTTCCAGGCCAGGGATTGAACCCATGCCACGGCATGGCAGCCACCCAAGCCGCTGCAGTGACAACACCAGGTCTTTAACTTGCTGTGCCACAAGGGAACTCCCTCCAAGGAATATTCAAAACGTCACCGCTGGAGTTCCCCTTGTGGCTCAGAGTTCACGAACCTGACAGGTATTCATGAGGACTCAGATTCAATCCTTGCCCAGCTGTGAGCTGCGGTGCAGTTCACAGATGCAGCTTGGATCTGACATTGCTATGGCTGTGGTGTAGCCTGGCAGCTGTAGCTCCAATTTGACCCCTGGCCTGGGAACTTCCATATGCCACAGGTGTAGCCCTAAAAAACAAACAAAACAAAATGTCACCACTGAGCAACAGGACAGCTTTTAGGTCAAGCCTTGTAGTAATCTGTTAGAAGGCATTAGCATATAAAGAAAGACTGTGTCACTGGGTGATCAGCTGGGCCCCTCAGAGGAAACACTGGCTGGGGGCTTAGGGGGAAGGGTGCCCTGGCCCTGCACACGAGTCGGGTTTAACCCCAATGGAGGCCAAGCATCCAATAGTCTTGACTGCATGACACCTGTCATGGTGTTCACGTGACCACCTCCTTGTGCTGAGGTCATGCTCAGCAGCCACACTCTGATTATAATTTGGCTTCCCATGGAGGCTGGTCTCTAGGGAGGCAGCCAGCCCAGACCATGTGAGAGTTCTATAGTTCATTATTTATTTTGCATGTGGTGTTGTCATCACTGTTGCCATCTTTTATGCAAGAAATATACGCACAAGGTTAGAGACACCAAATAATATAAATAAAGGAGTTATAATGAGAAGTAACAGTCCTCTAGCCCACCTTCCCTATTCAGTCCCATTCTTCAATAGCAAATTTGTGTGTGTGTGTTTAGGGCCGCACCTGTAGCATGTGGAGGTTCCCAGGCTAGGGGTCAAATCAGAGCTGTAGCTGCTGGCCTACACCACAGCCACAGCCACAGCCACAGCCATTCCAGATCCAAGCCATGTCTGTGACCTACACCACAGCTCACGGCGATGCCAGATCCTTAACCCTTGAACAAGGCCAGGGATTGAACCTGTATCCTCAGGGATGCTGGTCAGATTCGTTTCTGCTGAGCCACAACAGGAACTCCGCAAATTATTTTTTAACCATTACTCTTTTTATTTCTTCTGCTAAGTACCTCCATATGTCTGAATATTATGCTTATGCCACTATTTAAAATCTATATATTCAGTTTTTAACTTTTTACAGTTTTGATCTGTCTTTCTGACCATGACCACCGTATGTGGAAGTTCCCAGGCCAGGGATCCAACCCACACCAGTGACCTGAGCATCTCCAGTGACAATGCCAGATACTTAACCTGCTGCAACACAAGCAAACTCCCTTAATCTTTTAAATTAAGGGAGTTCCTATCGTGGCGAAGTGGAAGCGAATCCGACTAGGAACCCTGAGGTTGTGGGTTCGATCCCCAGTCTCGCTCAGTGGGTTAAGGATCTGGCGTTGCTGTGGCTCTGGCACAGGCCGGCAGCTACAGCTCCGATTGGACCCCTAGCCCGAGAACCTCCATATGCTGCAGGTGCGGCCCTAAAAAGACCAAAAAAAAAAAGACATAATTATAACACCATTATCACACTTGACATCATCTTTATCTTTTTTTAAAAATGTTTTTTCCCATCTCTGTCTTTTTTGAATAGTAACGACGTTTCTCATGAATCAATATTCTAAAGGAACAAAAGTGTGTCCAGTGAAGGGTCTGGCTTCCTCCCACCGCTGACCCCAGGCTCCAGGCCCAGCCCGAGAGGGAACCTCCTCTGCCACCATTTCCTAGTGCAGCCGTCCAGATGGTCCGTCAGCAGTAAAGAAAGGGTAAGCGCTGTGAGGGCAGCACCGTACCCCCCAACGGAGTCGTCACACCTAGAAAAGTGGCTGGCACTCAATCGATATTTCTTGAATGGATGATTTTTTTTTCCAAAAAGATAAATGGTAACATTCAATAATGCTGTCTTGAACTTTCCTATTTTTTCACTTGTCTCCAAAATCAGTTCTTGTCAAGCTGAACTGATTGGAACCATCACTTATATAACGAGTCCCCGACTGACGGACGTGTGTGTCTTCCCGGCACTTTCTGTCGTTAACGACGCTGGAACGAATGGCCTTGTACGTGCATGAGCACATCTTGATGCTGCTCTTTCTTTTCCATTCTACTGTTGTTTACTTCGTGCATAAGTAACTTACAAATTCAAGAGGCATAATAAGAGCATGAAAAGTCTTCCTCCCAACCCTGCTCTGCCTCCACCCAGCTTCCTTCTTGAAGCTGCCACTGGAACCTGTTTCTTTACTGTCCTTCCAGCGCATCCTCTACGGATACTGCAGGTAGCGGCAGCGTTGCTGTTTCCTGGTGTATCCACTTTAGACTGTTCTCATTGACTATGCTGTGACAGATGAAAATGTGATTTCCTAATATCTCCGCACCAACATCCCTTTCTCTCTACTCCTAAGAGTTTTCTCTCCTCTGCTGGCTTCCTTTAAAGCTTTGAATAACGTGTTAAGCTGCATTTTAGGGAGTTCCTCTGTGGCTTAGTGGGTTAAGGATCCGGCGTTGTCGTCGCTGGGGCTTGGGCTGCCGCTGTGGTGCAGGTTTAATCCCTGGCCCAGGAACTTCCACACGTGCTCCAGGAGCAGCCAAAACAAACAAAAAACCACAACCCCAAACAACCTGCATTTTACCTACTGCAAAAGCACTGCCGTCTTTCCCTCAACCCTCACCTATATCCACTTCCCAACTTTTTTTTTTCTTTTCACAGCCACACCTGTGGCGTATGGAGGTTCTTGGTCTAGAGGTCAAACTGGAGCTGCAGCTGAGGTCTACGCTGCAGCCATGGCAACACTGGATCCGACCCGCATCCGTAAGCCTCCCACACCACAGCTTGTGGTAACGCTGGATCCTTAACCCACTGAGCAAGGTCAGGGATCCAACCCACATCCTCCCGGAGACAACGTTGGGTCGTAAAGCCACTGAGCAACAACAGAAACTCCTCCCCTCCCTAGTTTTATTAGGCTGTTCTCTATTTTGATATTGTCGAGGCTGACAGCACTCGGATTCAGAAACCACATGCGGTCTTCCGTGCTCTGTCTCCAGGCTGATTGTAAAGGTCAAATACCAACAAACAGCATCAGTGTTACTGTGACCCGTGCTGGTGTCCGGGGTGACCCGGGCGACTGGCTGAGCTGTTTGCGGCTGAGGCACATTCTGACAGGTCACTGTGTGTGCTGAACTGGTTGTTAGACACTCTTTCTATTAAGCCCTGGTCATATGCTTTCACTTTCAGAAATTCTTAGGGGTTCGATTGTGTCTCATCTCTCTCTCCTGCTTCTGTTTCTGTTTTTGATTTTTGTGTTTTATATTTTTTTGTCTTTCTGTCTTTATAGGGCTGCACCCACAGCGTATGGAGGTTCCCAGGCTAGGGGTCAAACTGGGGCTACGGCTGCCGGCTTACACCACAGACACAGCAACTTGGGATCTGAGCCACCTCTGCGACCTACACCACAGCTCACGGCAACACCGGATCCTTAACCCAGTGAGCAAGGCCAGGGATCCAACCTGCGTCTTCACGGATGCCAGTCAGGTTCGTTAACTGCTGAGCCACAACAGGAACTCCTGTGTTATATTCTTTGATCCTGTCCTCTCATCCTTCTTCCAAAGGTCATACTTTGATCAGTTTTAAATTCCCCAGAATTCTTCTCTTTTCTGCGTTTGGACTTTTATCACCCTATTTTAGATCTGCCGATGTCATCTCTTCGTTAATCATTCTCTCTGATGAGACCAATAAGGTCTGCTTTTCCGAGTTTTTCTCTGTAACCTGCATTTTCTCTGGGTTTGTTTTTTCCGCTGGGGTCGTGCCTTGTTACGACTCTGTCGTGGTCTTTCCCTTGTGCGTTGGAAGGCTTCCTCTAGGACTTTTCCTCACGTCTTCAGGGGAGCTGGTGACCGATCTGATTGGTAGAACTGGGAAGAATGAACTGGGAATGCTCCATTGAACTCAGGCCCTTTCCTTTTAGGGGTGACTTGTGTCCCACTCGCACCTGCCCCCCCAGCAATGTCTTAGACCGGGTAAGTCCCTCTGCAGATGTGGTCACTACAGGGGGGCCACTTGCTCAGAGATGTCAGCCACATCCTCCAACCAGGCCTTTAACTGTGATATTCGGGCCACATGCCTTTTGTTTTGTTTCTCAATTTGTTTAGAACTCGGGCATAGAGGAAGACTGTTAGGGTTCAAATCCCCTTAGCCTTTTTTTTTTTTTAGGGTCACACCCGCGGCACATGGAGGTTCCCAGGCTAGGGGTCGAATTGGAGCTGTCTCTGCCGGCCTACGCCACAGCCACAGTCACACGGGATCCGAGCAGTGTCTGCGACCTACACCACAGCTCATGGCGACACCGGATCCTTAACCCGCTGAGCGAGGCCAGAGATGGAACCCGCAACCTTATGGTTCCTAGTCGGATTCGTTAACCACTGAGCACGATGGGAACTCCAGGGCTCAGATCCCTTTAGGAGTATACATACTTGCAGACCAGAAAACCCCCTGGGAAGCTTTTTGTGGGGCTGGGGGTTCCTGGGCAGGCTTTGGGTGTGAACAGGTGTTTTGAGCTAGGTGATCTGTAGAGACTCATATTAGGCCTGGTGGGTTTTAACTCCTGTGTGGTTGACTTTTAACCTCTGCAGCCTGAGTGAAAGTTTTTAAACCAACCTTGTGATATTTTGACCTTGGCAGGTGGCTGTAGCTTTGGGTGAGTGGCTGTTTCTACAGAGGCAGGATGTGTGAAGCAGGGAGATTTCTAGAGAACTGAGCTTGGGCAGAGGAAAGGTGTGGTCTGCAAGGGTGGCCTTAGTTAAGAGCACTGCAGGGGCCTTCCTGCTATGGCATAGTGGGTTAAGAACCCGACTGCAGTGGCTTGGGTTCAATCCCTGGCCTGGGAACTTCCATATACTGTGGGTACAGCCATCAAAATAAATTAAGAGTACTTCTGTGGATTAAGATCCTATTCTGAGAGTTCCCACTGTGGCTCAGCTGGTTAAGAACTCGACTAGTATCGGGTTTGATGCCTGGCCTCACTCGGTGGATTAATGATTTGGGGCCACAAGCTGCAGCACAGGTCGCAGATGCAGCTCGGATCTGGTGTTGCTGGGGCTGTGGCATAGGCCTGTGACTGCAGCTCCGATTCAACCCTTAGCCTGGGAACCTCCATGTGCCTGCAGTGCAGCCCTAAAAAGAAAAAAAATTAAAATTAAAGATCCTGTTGTGACCCATTTGGGGTAATTTCCAGGATAATTTCTAAGCCAGTGGTTCCTGACCCTTGCTGCATACCCTGGGAAAATAACTTTTCAGAGCTCCCAGCAAATGGTTTAAAACTCTTTACCCAAGATTTGGATTGATATGCAATATACTTGGTCTACTGGCCTCTTAGCAGAACTCTAGTGCTACCTTCAGGCTTTCCCACCTCTAGGTGGCTCTGATGGGGAAAGCATCTTTTTTTTCCTTTTTGGGGCCATACCCATGGCATATAGAGGTTCCCAGGCTAGGGGTGAACTCAGAGCTGTAGCCGCCAGCCTACACCAGAGCCATGGCAATGCCAGATCCGAGCCACGTCTGTGACCTACACCACAGCTCACAGCAATGCCAGATCCTTAACCCACTGAGCAAGGGCAGGGATCAGACCTGCGTCCTCGTGGATGCCAGTCAGACTTGTTAACCACTGAGCCACGACAGGAACTCCTGATGGGGGAAGTTTCGAACCACTCATTTCCAGGCTCTAGCAGAGATTCTTAGTTGGCCTGGGATGCAGCTCAGCATCGGCACGGAGCTATCTGCAAGCAAGGCAGCTAAGCTTGCGGGGTTCTGAGGTTCCATTAAAAGGTGCATTTAGATCTTACACTTGGCCGCCCTTTCAGTAACAAAGGAGGAATAGTGGTTCTCTGCTTGCTCTTCTCAATGGGGTCCTCAAGGTGGGTGTGGATTCCCCACCAGAGACCGAACGTTAGGTGCTCTGCAGACATCCGTGCAGTGAATGACGACGCTGTAAGCAGCTGACCTTGCAGGTCCATTTTGTTCACACGTGAGGGGAACAACCCCTAATTATTTGGTCCAGGATATGATTCCTCCAGGGGTGAGAAACCTTTCCGAATGGATGGCCAGAACTGTGATTATGTGCTGGTAAAAAGGAGAGAGTGAGAGTGATGACTTCCAGAGGAGCTGGAGATCACGATGAGCGCTGGTGGAGCTGGGGCTTGGAGCCGGGAGGCGTGGGTTCCAGCCCCGGCTCCATCAGTAACCAGCGAGCCACTCAATCTCACTAAACCTTGGGCTCCTCGTCCCATCTGAGGAAGGTGGACTTGAATGTTCTCTACGGTTGGATCGGTTAAAAGGTTTTGAAATGGTTATGGCCAGTTTTTATTTTATTTTATTTTTGTCTTTTTTTGCCTAGGGCCGCACCCGTGGCGTACGGAAGTTCCCAGGCTAGGGGTCTAATCGGAGCTGTAGCCACCGGCCTACGCCACAGCCACAGCAACACGGAATCCAAGCTGTGTCTTTGACCTACACCACAGCTCAGGGCAATGCTGGATCCTTAGCCCACTGAGCGAGGCCAGCGATCGAACCCGCAACCTCATGGTTCCTAGTCGGATTTGTTGACCCCTGCGCCACCACGGGAACTCCTGTCATGGCCAGCCTTGATGACATAAAAATGTAAACTTTCCATACAGCTGAAGACACATCAACCAACGTGGAGGGCGATCAAAGATCAAAAAGTTGGAAACAATGAATACATCCATCAAAAGGGAAATGGTGAAAGAAACGATGGTCTGGCCGTCTGCGGCCCGGCACGCTGCAGGGACAACTCTTACTGGATACACTTCTGTGCCTTCTGAATTGCAAACCATGTGGATGTGTTTATACTGCCTATCAATCAATGACAGACTGGAAGAATTTTAAACTCTCGATAAGCAGCACTGAGATTTTGTCTCGTTGGAGGGTTACTCGTGCACTTATCTTGTAGGAAGGAGCTCACCTCTGGATCGTCTAGCCAGCTCACGGTAAGTAACCCTCTCTACCTCGGGGCGACCCCATCCGCTCCTCCAGGCTTAAAGCCCTCCCCCTCCTCCTGGCTGAGTGGGGATGGTGACACCCTGCCCCAGCAAAGACCCGTTTGCCGCACAGATTTCATCAGTTAATATCTCAGGATCCATCTCCTAAGGACCTACCACAGGGTGAGAGGCACTGCCGGCTCCAGGGTCAGACTTGGGAAGTGCTCCCTGGGGACAGTGGCCCGGGTGCCTACGCCTTAGGCTTAGCTTTCTGAGCCAGAGGCGGCCAGTGTAAACAAGGCACAGAGTGGGAGGCAGGCAAGACTGCGAGGGACCGGGGAGTAGAGTTAGCCGGTCACCAAGCGTTCCGGAAACGGCAGCTGGAGGGGGACACCCTGCAAACGAGGGCATGAGGCTCACCTCGCGCAGCTTCTCCTGGGCCTCGGCCAGGGCTGCCTGCTTCTCCTGAAGCTGGGCCAACGCAGCGTTCAGGCGGACGCGCTTGGGCTCCACCACCCGGTACAGCCGCCCGTACAGCTGCAGGGAGACAGCCGGGCACCTCTTCACCCACCGCCCACTCACCCCTGGGGCTTCCTCACCCGCCCCGGCTTTCTCCTGGGGCCTCTGCGGCCTCCCCTGGCCAGGCTCACTGCTCGCCGCCCGCACCCCACCGCTTACCTCCATGGCCCGAACCCACATGCAGAGGGACTTGGCAGCCAGGGACACGCGGCCGATGATGTCGGGCTGGAAGTCGGGCTGGGCGCAGTAGGCCCCGATTTTCTTCAGCACCTTATCTGAGATATTGTCTTTATCGAAGTTGATCAGCGACTTGATGAAGTTCTGTTCCCCTGTGGCACGAAGATGGGGGCCTCAGCCCGAGGGCGCTGCCCCTTCCTCCTGGGACTTCGCCTCCTCTGCTCAGGCTCCGCTAAGTGCTTCCAGGGCTCGGTGCCCAAGGCCTGCATATCTGCCTCATCCCAGGTTCCTTCTGCTGACCTTGCCCCCTTCTCTAGACCTCGAGCTCCCAGGGCCTCCACAAGCTTCCCAGCCCCATCTCCCATCACGCGCCTTAAGCATCCTCAGCCTGACCGTGCCCCACACCACTCTTCTAGAGGCTTTGCACCTTCTTCGAGGGAAGGGGGTCACCAAGTTACAGCTTACTGGCTACATTCTAAAACGGAACTCAGGGCAGAAAAAGATCGGAAGAATAAAACAGGAGTTCCCTGGTGGCCTAACAGGTTAAGCATCCAGCATTGTCGCCACTGTGGCACAGGTTGCTGTTATGGTGCAGACTCGGAGGGGTTCGATCCCTGGCCTGGGAACTCCTGCATGCCGGGGGGAGTGGCCGAACAAATAACTAAAACAGATGTTTTATTCTTTTCCCTTTTCAGATGCTTGTCATCTTAAGGGTGGGCGAGCAAAGGCATGCATGTCCTCGGACTCTGTGATACTTCCCTGTATCTGTATCACCACCGCTCTCTCTCTCTCTTTCTTTCTCCCTTAAGCTAAGACCATCATTTCTGTTGCTTACGACCGAAGAAACTTCACTGGTACTTAGGCCTTCTCTTCCCCACCAGGCTCTGTGCTGCTGAGGGGGATGCCAAGCCCCATCCGTCTCTGTCTCTCCGAGCGCCTGGTGCCCAGCTGAGGATTAAGAACACGGGGTGGACGGGCGGCTCCCTAGCTTACCCAGCTGCCGCTTGGCCTCTGCCCAGGTGGGCTCATTGCCTCGGAGAATCATGACTGCCTGCAACACCATCTCCACTTGGGCAGGCGGCCGTCCGTAAGACTTGATCTCTCCGATATCCTTCTTGTTCAGAGACTCCAGGGCCTGGGGAAAGAGATGAACTTGGGGAGCAGAATCAGCTCAAGGGGCCAGAGCGGCCCTTGATGGAGACAGGACCCAGCTGCAGCGCCCTCTTGTCCCCACCTCTCCAAGGACTGGAAGAACAAAGAAGGCAGCCCCATTCCCCTCCTGAGCCCTCCCTCCAGTCCCTGTACCCGCATGGCCTCTTCCAGGGCTGGCAATGCCTCTTCTAGATCCTTCTGGGCATTGTCAGCCAGGGCCTGGCACTTGACTTCCTCAATCGCAATCTTCTCACTATTGGCTGTGACGGCCTGGGGATGAAAAGAAGATGAGGGTTTGCCTGCACCTTGAGCAAAAGCAGCTGGTAACGATGAAAGAGAAGGCTACAGAAAACGTGAGGCATGGACCACGCAGCCCCCGTCTTGGTGACGGCGGTGGAGGCGGGGAGCAGGGGGTGCGAGGGGCAGGACCCGTGCTGGGCGGGGGCACCTTCTGCTGCTCATCCGCCTCCCGCTTCTGCTGCACGATGATGACCAGGTACTCCTCACACTGCTTCTGGAACTCGGCCACCTTTTTCTTGGCATCCTCCAGCTCCAGCGACATCACTTCCACCTTTTCCCTGGTTTCATCGATCTTAAACAACCCGGTCCGCAGCTTATTGGCCTGGTCCAGCAGCTCCTGCCGCTTCTCTGCCAGCAACCTGGGGGACCGAGGAGGGAGAGGTGCCTGGGGGGGGCTGGGCCCCCGGGAAGGAGAGGCCCTGCCTGCCTGCCTGCCTGTTGCCACCACCACCACCTCCCTAGTCAGATTTTTATCATTTCCTGCCTGGATCCTTGCCGACAGCCTCCCAACTGGTCTTCCTGCTTCCAGACTCTTGTCCTTCGGATTTATTCTACGCACCACTGTCACCACACACGCTGTCAGAAGGAGCTTGCTAGCTACTGTTTTCATCACACTACTTCCCTACTTGAGACTCCGCCACCGTCCCCCGCTGTGCAGCAGGCAGGGGGGCTGCGATGAACCAGAAAACACAAACCTCTTCCAAGGGGGCGGCCGTCGCTGGGCTCCAGCCTGGTTTTTTATTTTCCCTTTGAGAATGAATGTGGGCTCAGTACTGCCACAATTTCTGATTTTTTAAAAGAGGCTGGAAATCTGGATTTTTCCAAGGCTCTCACGTTTTAAATGTTGGCAACTCGTTCCACACGTTTTAACACGGCACCAGCCAAGAAAAGAATGTCTCTGCGGGGTTGTTTTCTGGACTAAGTAAGAAAACGCACGTAGAGGGTAACTTAGCACAGGGACTGGGGACAGTAAACAGGGTGTGAGCCCATGTACCCAGGAAAGGCAAGGACTTTATTTGATTTTTTTAAATGTTCTCACTGATGGAATCAAATTTCATTTCACTTCATTTATTTTTGTGGCTGCTCCTGTGGCTTATGGAAATTCCTGGGCCAGGGATCAAACCTGCACCAGAGCAGCAACCAGAGCCCCAGCAATGATGATGCTGGATCCTTAGCCCGCTGAGCCACCAGGGAACCCCAAGGACTCTATTTTGTCGATGGTATATATATTATGAGTACCCCGAATAGTGCCCGGCACACAGCAGGTGCTCAAAACACATGTTAAATGAACAAATTAATATTGGTCATCAGTATTTATTACAAAAGGCTTTTTCTTCACCTAGATTAAAATACTAAATCTAATAGATGAGGGGTTTTTTTTTTACATTTCTCTCTCTCTCTTTTTTTTTTTTTTTGCTTTGCAGGGCCGCACCTGCAGCATATGGAGGTTCTCAGGCTAGGGGTCGAATAGGAGCTACAGCTGCTGGCCTACGCCACAGCCACAGCAGCGCTGGATCCTTAACCCGCTGAGCAAGGCCAGGGCTCGAACCCATAACCCCACGGTTCCTAGTTGGATTTGTTTCTGCTGCGCTGCAATGGGAAGTCCCCTTACATTTCTCTTATATCCTTCAAGGCAAATTATTATCTCGTTGTACGTATAAAAAGGTAGAACTCAATACACCTTAATGAATGAATATGGACTCCTTGGGAATGGTGGCAAGTCTAGGGGTAAAGGGGGAGAGAGGGGCCGTATGCTGACATACCCGCCCACACCCTGAGTTATGTATGGCGGTGTCACGGTTGTATTACGGTTGCAAAAAGCCATCATTCTCGAGATAAAGACAAAGGAGTAGCAGAGGAGTCACAGCCGGAGGGCCCCTGAAACGGCCACGCCCCTTGGAAACCATCTCTCTCTGTAACTAACTTCCTGGGCAGAATTGAGGCCCCCTCCCCGCACCTCCGCCATCCTACATCAGCACCCCTGGATGTCTTCCACTACATCATGTCACCAACTGCCCTCAAAAGACACCAAGCTCCCCAGCCCTCCACGCCCCCTGCTCTATGTCATACTTTTTATATCCAGACACAAGTTCCAGGTAGTTGGTGGGTGTGACATAGTTGTGTCTTCGAAGTTCCAACAGCATCTTCTGGGAATACTGAGCCACCGACCAGTGCATTGTGACGAAGATCTGGGCCACCTTCCTGTGGATCTGAGGCCAGCGGGTAAAGGATGTGAGACCGAGCAAGAGTCAAGGCAGACGGAGAATGGACGTGGGCGGAGGTGTGGGGGTGAGGAGAGGCGGGGAGGAGGGCCTCACGTTCTCCTGGGTCCCCAGGTCGGCTCCCAGCAGGTACTTCTCAGCCACCTCCAGCAGGGCCTCGCGAGGCCACTCTGAGAACCAGTTGATGGTTGTGCAGTTCACCAAGGCTGGGTATTGGCGGATCCAGTTCCTGGCAAGGGTTTCAAGAGGCAGTTAAATCCAGTCGCAGACTCAGCCACCAGCGACGGCCACAGGTCCGCCCGCTCCCCGGGAACCGAAAAACCCCATCCCCGTGCTCTCCTGTCTCCTTGTCCAGATTCTGCTCCACTCAGAGCAGGTCGGTACAGTATTTAGAAACAAGTTCTGGGGTCAGAAAGACCTACGGAGTTCCCTGGTAGCCTAGCAGTTAAGGATCCAGTGTTATCACTGCTGTGGCACAGGGTCAATCTCTGGCCCTAGGAACTTCCACATGCCACAGCACGGCAAGCAAGCAGGAAGGTGGAGTTCCCGTCGTGGCGCAGTGGTTAACGAATCCGACTAGGAACCATGAGGTTGCGGGTTCGGTCCCTGCCCTTGCTCAGTGGGTTAACGATCCGGCGTTGCCGTGAGCTGTGGTGTAGGTTGCAGACGTGGCTCGGATCCCGTGTTGCTGTGGCTCTGGCGTAGGCCGGTGGCTACAGCTCCAATTCGACCCCTAGCCTGGGAACCTCCATATGCCGCGGGAGCGGCCCAAGAAATAGCAACAACAACAACAACAAAAAAGACAAAAAAAAAGACCAAAAAAAAGACCAAAAAAAATGGCAACTGAAACTGCCTCTGCCCGAGTGCTCAGTCCTCCTACTTTCTGATGCTCTTAGAAACCTGGTCACACAGACGGCTAAGCACAATGTGGTGCATGCACACGACCGAGTGTTATTCGGCCTTAAAGAGGAAGGCGAGTCCGAGGGACGCCACAGCGTGTGGACCTTGAGGACGTCATGCTCAGTGAAACCAGCCAGTTACGTGAAGACAAAAACTGTACGATTCCACTGATGTGAGGTACCAAGAGCTGTCACTCACAGAAAGTCGAGGGTGATTGCCAGGGCCTGGGGCTGGCAGGGGAGTTGTTCACGGGGTGCAGACTGGCAGTTCTGCAAGATGAGACTGTTCTAGGGATCTGTTGTACAGCAATGTGAATATTCGTCACACGACTGAGCTGTCCACTTTCAAATGGTTAAAATAGTTCATTTTACCTGTTTTTCACCACATTAAAAAGTTTAAAAACAACCAAAAAATCCGCACCACCTTCCAGAAAAATAAACGAAGCTGATCTGCCAAAAGAGAGAGGTTGAGTCCTAGCAAGCAGCAGGCGCTTCCTGAAGGAAAGCACAGTCCACGGGAAGGAGATGGGGCGTGGGGGGCAGGAGAGGCCAGAGGCCAAGAGCGGGGACGAGGCCCCTGGGACGGGGGAGGAGCAGGTCACCTGAAGGGGTCGCCCACGGGGCTGAGGCAGAGGATGATGTGCAGGTTGTTGCGCACGCGCTCAATGAGGTAGGCGAAGAGGCTGTCCGAGGACTCGGGCACCTGCTCCGCCCGGGCCTGTTCTATGATGTGCGCCTGGATCTGCACAGAAGCCACACGGGGGGGGGGGGGGTCCCCATCATGGCTCAGCGGTTAACGAACCTGACTAGCATCTGTGAGGACGAGGACGTGGGATGGATCCCGCGCTCAGTGGGTTAAGGATCTGGCATTGCCGTGAGCTGTGGTGTAGGTTGCAGACGTGGCTCGGATCTGGCGTGGCTGTGGCTGTGGTGTAGGCCAAGGGCTACAGCTTCGATTCGACCCCTAGCCTGGGAACCTCCATTTGATGCGGGTGCGGCCCTAAGAGACAAAAAGACCCAAAAAAAGAAAAAAAAAGTAGCCGCATGGTCAGGGGGCTGACGATTCAAGGGTGGAATCCAGGCCAGGAGGGATGAGGGAGCAGCAGGTGAGGCTGGGCTCACGAGGTGTGGGGTTTTTTGTTTTGGGGGATTTTGGGGGGGGGGGCCGTGCTGGTGGCCTGCGGAAGTTCCGGCCCTAGGAATGGAACCTGTGCCACAGCAGTGACAATGCCAGATCCTTAACCTGCTGAGCCACTGGGGAACTCCACAAGGTGTGGCTTTCCACCCGGTGGGGGGTGCTACAGTAGCATCCTCTGGGATCTGGGTAGTGGGCGTGGAGGGGAGCATACCTCTTCAAACTCATCCGTCTTATAGAGATTGGGGACCTCGCCGGAGCTGAGGATGTTGTTAATGTCCTCTAGGAACACCGGGTCAGCGATCTGGGTGTCCGCGAAGAGGAAGGACGTGGCCTTGAGCTCCACCCCCGCCTGGCGATACAGACGCTTGATATCTGCGCCAGATGACACAGACACCCTTCAGATTCACCGCCCTGTCCCTCACCCCTCTTCGTTTCGGCCGTGCCCGCAGCATGTGGACGTTCCCCGGGCCAGGGATCAAACCCGTGCCACAGCAGTGACCCGAGCCACTGCGGTTGACAAGGCCGGATCCTTGACCCGCTGTGCCACAAGGGAACTCTGCTCATTCCTCTTCTGAGATTTAGGACCCCTCCCCCAGCTCACGACACCCATGCGACACGGTCCCCTACATAGCCCGGGCCTGGCGCATCCCTCCACCCGGCTCCGCCCTTCCCTTCTCCTGTCATCACAGGGCTGGGGCAGCTGGTCTCTCACTCCCAGCCCCAAGCCTCTCCCATCTTACCGTCTCGGAATTCCTGCTTCCGGTAATGTTTGGTGACCTCAATCTGGAAGGTGATGTAGTCGCAGATGGATGAGGCCAAGCGGGCCAGGCTCTGGCGCCCGCTGCCTCCAATGCCCACCAAGAGCATGTTGCCCCGAGGCTGTCCAATGACACGCACGATGCGTGTGACTGCGGGGGGAGGGTAGTGAGTTGGCTGAGCAACCTCAGGGGACCTCCAGGCCCTAGGCTGGGGAAGGGGCAGCCTAAAACTGCAAGAGAGGCACCAACAGCTGTGGGCAGAGTGTCTGAAGTCCCAGTAGCAATTCCACTTTTAATTTTAACTTTATTTTATTTGCTTTTTAGGGCTACACCTGCGGCATATGCAAGTTTCCAGGCCAGGGGCTGAATTGGAGCTGCACCTGCAGGCCTCCACCACAGCCACGGCCACACCAGACTCTTAACCCACTGAGTGAGGTCAGGGATCGAACCTACATCCTCATGGATAGGAGTCGGATTGGTTAGTGCTGAGCGGAGCCACAACAGGAACTCCCGAAATTCAACTTTTTCTTTCTTTCTTTCTTTTTTCTTTTCTTTTTTTTTTTTTTTGGCTTCACCCGTGACATGTGGAAGTTCCTGGGCCAGGAACTGAACCCAAGCCAGAGCAGCCACTCAAGTCACCGCAGCGACCATGCTGGATCCTAACCTGTTGCACCACGAGAGAACTCCCGGCAATCTAATCTCCATCGGGTCAGTTAAACACTGTCACCAAGGAAAAGCCCCGCCCACTGCCACGAGGGCCTCTGGGGTCAGGGAGGAAGGCAACTTCTGGGCCGTGAGCTAGGAGAGACTGGGGAAGGAATCCCCGTTTCCCTGGAAAAGCAGAGGACCGGGGCGCCGGGGAAGGCCTGGGAGTCGTAGGCGCTCACTGTGTTCGACAGCCTCTCGAAAGAGCACCAGCTTCATTGGCACCACAGCGGGTGACAGGTTGTACTCGTGCAGCGCCGTCTCCATGGCTGTCTTCAGCGCTGACAGATCGGTCAGGTCTTCGTATACCTTGGGCTCCCGCAGGAAGTCCCCTGAGCCGTGGGAAGAGGGGGTCCGATCACTCCCCAGGCTTCCCCAAAGCGCCCTAGGCATCCACAGGACTCCGTGCCCTAACTCCCCCACCTTTTTTTTTTTTTTTTTTGCCACACCCGTGGCATGGGGAAGTTGCTGGGCCAGGGATCAAACCTGAGACACAGCAGTGACAACGCTGGATCCTTAACCCACTAGGCCACCACGGGACTCCCCAACTCTCCCAACCCATCTCCTTCGAGTCTCCAGCCTACAGGAGCCACAGCACCCAGCTCACCAAAGATAGGAGACCGTTTGTTGGGACAAAGGTTATGAAACGTGAGGTCAAAGAAGGAGCCGAGTTTGTCACTTATGATGCCCACGAAGGCTTCCGTGTCTGCCACATCAACCAGTCGGTCAGAGAAGACCCTGTTGGCAGGGAGCTGGAGTGAGGTCTGGGAGTGAAGAGGAAAGGGCCCAGGGCGGGCATGGAGGCCTGCGCCTGGGGAGGCCTGGATCTGGCGGGGCACAGGGACCTCACCTGAAACATTCGTGGATCCAGAGTCGAGTGATGCTGGCCTTGGTGTCGTGGAAGTCCTTGCTGGCTCTCAGCATGCCCTGGAACACCTGGGGAAGGGGCATGTTCGTGGGGTGGAGGGAGGAGGGGGAGGCCTGCCAGAAGTTTCCGAGAAGGCAGCATTCTAGGGTGGGGGTGATTTGGGGGGTGTGGGATGCTGCCGAGCTCCAAGGCTTACTCCTAGGGGCTGTGCTGGCCCCAAGGGGCAAGGTCAGATGGAGCGTCACCTTGGAGATGTCTCGAAGGTTGAAGAGGTAGTGGATCTTGGCAGGCGTGGGCAGGAAGCGCTGCACCACAGTGTTGTACAGGTCCAAGGTGGCCTCGGTCACCACGTTCCCAATGGGCTTCACCTCTTCCTCAAAGTCCTGAAGCTTCTGATTGATCATGGTGCCAAATATCCGGATGATCTGGGGCTCCTAGAAACACACCCTCAGACTCACTTTCACAGGCTCCCGGCAGAGACTGAGGTCCAGGGAGCAAAGCCCTTGGCCTGGGGCCAGAAAACCCCCCTCCGAAATCAAGAAGAATAATGCATCAGGGCCAATACTTAAAAAAATCAAAGTTAATGCAAACTGTCCCCGGTGGACAAATACCAACATTTAGAAAAAAGATGGGATCTGGACTGCTGGTTTCCCCTTTTGTCTCAGGCTCTAAAATGGCTCAGTGCAGCAAGGTACTAATCTTGGATTTATTTACAATTTTGGTGTTTCGTTCATCCTGAATTTTTGGCGTTATTTTTTAAAATATTATGTTAAAAATATTACCTATCTTGATTTCTGAGGGGGTTTTTTGCAGCCCTGAGCCTAACTCGCCTCACCCTAGTCCTAGGCTGCTCCCAGCCCTCTGCTTTGGGTGCTCTGTTTCTTTCTTTCTCTCTCTTTTTGGCTGCCCCCATGGCACGGGGAAGTTTCTGGCGCCAGGGATCAAACCCACGCCAGAGCTGTAACCAGAGCCACAGCGGTGACAGCGCCAGATCCTTAACCCACTACGTCAGCGGGGAACGACTCCAGCTCTCGGCTTGGCGGCTCCGCTTCCTCTGTGTTTGGGCCCCACGCTCTGCCCACTGGGACGGTTGGCCTCGCAAGCCAGAGCCGGCTCTGCCTTCCTCCCGCAGCGCTCCTAGCTCAGCGCAAGCAGAGGCCCTCCGAGAGCCGTCTCCCCTCCGTACATTGAAGCCCCCTGAACGCAGCTCTGCCCACCGCCTCATTCTCTGGGACACGGACCGTGGGGAAGGCCATGTTGATGATGTTGAAGCGACTCTGCAGCCTTGAGGAGATGACGGTCCGTCCGCCCCCAGGGGGGCCCATGGCAGCCATCAGGAACATGTCCTAGCAGGAGGGGAAGAGAGCGGGCACAGAGCCGGGGAGGGCGTGAGAGGGAGCGGCGGAGAGGAGATGCAGGGACAGCTGGGAAGCGGAGGACAGGGAATTGACGGGCGGGAAGGGAGGGCGGGATGCGGGGCATCTCTTCTGCTGCACCATGTAACCCACGTACCCAGGCTGGAACACAGAGGTGACTTAAAAAAGTAGTTGATTGAGTCTCCCAGACTTTCTCCTTTCTTCTGTTTTTATTATTTATTTATTTTGTCTTTCTAGGGCCGCACACGCGGCACATGGAGGTTCCCAGGATAGGGGACGAGTCGGAGCTGTGGCTGCTGGTCTACACCACAGCCACAGCCACGGCAGATGCGAGCCACGTCTGCGACCCACACCACAGCTCACGGCAATGCCGGATCCTTAACCCACTGAGCGAGGCCAGGGATCAAACATGCATCCTCATGGATGCTCCTCAGATGCTGAGCCACAACAGGACCTCCTCTTCTATTTTTAAATAAATAAATAGATATACATGTATCTGTGTATAACATATGTAATGTTATACACAGATACATATATGTATATACACACAATATAATATGTACACACATATATATATTTCTACCAGTGTGTGTGTGTGTATGTGTGTGTGTGTGTGTGAGCGCGTGCACACGTGCACCTGCGCTCTCAGAAAAGTAGGAATGTGTTCTCAGGTGAGGCTTTGACACTGAGCGCCTGATAGACAGGAGCCCCCGGAGGTCAGGCTGGAACAGCTGTCCACTGATTCAGAAAACAGAAACGAGCCGCTCTGCATCCCATGGGAGAAGAGCCAGGACTGCGGGCGATGCCTGGCTCCGCGGTGGGGAGCGGAGCACTGAGACTGCGGAGGTGGCTACTGAACCGCCGGGGGCGGAGAGGCGGTACGGGCAGTGCGGGTGGCAGCGGCATTGCCATGGGAGTCAGGTGTAAGGGGCCTGGCAGAGGAGTGGAAGCTGGAGGACAGGATCCTTTGGTCACGAAGCACAGGGTGGCCCAAGAGGAGAGTTCCTAACAAGAGCTGACGACTTAGGAGCCGGAGGTCGGGTCCTAAGAAAGGCAGGACACTCTGGTGCGGGGAGGAACACAGGACTAGGGGTTCCCATCCCGGGGGTCCCAGCAGAGCGGGGACTGACAAACAAACTCCTGGGATGCTCACTCGAATATACTTGATGGTCTGCTTCGTTCGATCGTACCAGAAGCCATAGTCAATCCAGAGGCGAATCAGCTCCAGGGGCGGCTGGGACCCGAACATGTCCTTGGCCGGCATGTTGAGGTCATCCATAAAGGTGATCATGCTTTTGCCCCCGAATGGCACATAGACCCCCTTGGTTCTCTTCTCCACCCTGCTCTCAATGATGCTCTGCACGTTATTGGATGTGGTCTGATGAAAAAGGCCCAGGTAAGCGCTCGGGTCGTGTCTCCCCCCCCCCCCAGAGAAGAGGGATCCCAGTGGGGAGCAGAGGCAGGAGAGGGCGGGGGAGGGAGCGGGGAGCCGGCGGCCTGGCCCCTGGGTCCCGCCACCTACCTGCGCAGACATGTTGACAGTGAGCACCGACCACTGGCTCGAGGGCAAGGACTGCAGGACACTCTGGGCGATGGAGGTCTTTCCGGTCCCCACGGGACCCACCAGCAGGACGGGCTTCTGGCTGGCCACCAGCGCGCTCACCAGGTAGTTGTAGCGCACTGTGTCCACGGTGGGCACCGTGATCTTGTAGAAGGGGCAGCTGGCCGGGAAAAGGGGCTGCGTCTCAGGACCAGGGCCCCCTCCCTCCTAACTCCCGCGCCCTTCTGCCTCCCCGTGTTGATTTCCTTCAGCACCACGGCTCTCCGGTCACTAGCCCTGCCACCCACGGGGCCTGGGGATCAGCATTCTCCTCAGGGACCTTGTCCTGTTTCCTCCAGACCCCGCTTCAGGCACTCAGAAGTCGTCTCTGTCCCGGGACCGACACGCTCTTTCCACAGCTCAGGTCTGCACCCCTCCACCCGCGCTCCCACCACCTCTCCCACCAACTGCAGCCCCAAGCCTGACCCGTCCCCCATCCCCACCCCCTCCACCGCCCCCGCCGCTGCCCCCGCAAGGCCGGCTCTCACTTGGGAGGGTAGCGCCAACTCTTAGGGAGCTTATCCTCAAATGATGCCCAACTCCGCATCTTGGGGTCCACAAAGTACTCATACACTGTGTCCTGGGGGGAAGGTGTGTGGGGTTAGCTTCGCCCAGCCCAGAAACAGCACTCCCAGATCCCTGGGTGGAGGAGAGAGGGCGGGGTGGCAGGCTGAAGCCGAGAAGAGTCTGAGGATCAGGGACGCAGGTGGGTTCTGGAACAGGCGCAAGACGGGACACCTGGGCTCGGGGCCCTGACCTTGTTGGGGAAGGAGCCCTCCATCTCGCGGAGGCAGCTGTCGATCCTCTTGCGGCCCTCCTCGTCCACGGCGGCGCACACGGACCAGATCATGCTGAACACGAACATGAGCTCGACCATGGAGGCAAAGTTCTCGCCGTCCGCTGGGTTCATCTGGACGGAAGACGAGAAGGGGACATACCCTGAATCCGTAAGACACGGCGCGTCACAAAGGCTTGGGGTTTCCCTCCCTTCTTGGTTCTGTTTGGAAAACCACAGGGTTGTAGATGCACCTAAGTCAAAACATTTGGATAAAACTGGAGCGACCTGTAGCCTAGCAGTTGCCCTGAGTTTCTTCTCCTCAACTAAGCCACAAAGACATGGTGGGAAACGGTGGAGCCTCTCTCTCCACCGTGTGGAACCCAGGGTCCTAAGCCTGTCCTTCCAGCTCACCCAACACACAACACATCTCTTCCCGGGGTCTCTGCTACAGTGGAGACCACCGATCACCCCACCCTGCCCAGCCGGGAGCGACTCTCACGTCCTTGTTTTTGCGAAAGCCATTCTCTTTATGTAGAGTGCCGGGCATTGCGTATCTTATCTGCTTCAGAGTCCTGGGCTTGGCTTCCCACCACGCCTGCGCAGTGCACCCCCTCCGTGGTGGGTGAGGAGTCTCCACTGCACTCAGGCCTCGTGTTCCAGTTGTGTCCCAGACACGCTGGTTCCCTGAAGTTGCCCCGGGAGGCCCCGAGTCCTTCCTGCCCTGGTGCCCCCTCACCCCGTTCTCTGGTGTGGCCAGGGCCGAGTACAGCTTGCAGAGGGAGACGATGCCGCTGTATTCCGGGACGGGCACCAGCTCGTTGCAGTTGTCCTTCTTGAAGCTCAGTATCCTGTTGATGAACTTCTCGAACATGCGTTGAAGGGGCTCTGCCTCCGCCTGCAGTTGAAGAAGCAGGGGCTCCACCTGGGTCCCCCAGGCCCCGCCGGTTGCTTTCCTCTCCTCCGTTCCTTTCGTACCTTTGGCCTCTTCTCCAGCCACGACTGGACATAGGGCTTCCAGCCCAGGTCAGCGTAGTCAGTGTACACCATGCCACAGCGGGACACGGTGGCTGGAGACGCCACTGCCAAGTTCTCCACTTCGAACAGGAGAGACACCTAAGGATACATTTGGTCAGAACTTTGTCTTTCCCTCAGTAATGAAACCACCCAGGAGTTCCTGATGACCTGATGCTTAAGGATCCGGCATTGTCATTGCTGTAGCACAGGTTCAATCCCTGACTTGGGAACTTCCATGTGCTGCGGGTGCAGCCAACAAATTTTTTTTAAATAAAATAAAATAGGGAGTTCCCGTCGTGGCGCAGTGGTTAACGAATCCGACTAGGAACCATGAGGTTGCGGGTTCGGTCCCTGCCCTTGCTTAGTGGGTGAAGGATCCTGCGTTGTCGTGAGCTGTGGTGTAGGTTGAAGACGCGGCTTGGATCCCGCGTTGCTGTGGCTCTGGCGTAGGCTGGCAGCTACAGCTCCGATTAGACCCCTAGCCTGGGAACCTCCATATGCCCAGGAGCGGCCCAAGAAATGGCAAAAAGACAAAAAAATAAAATAAAACAAAACAAAACCACCCAGAACTCTGATTCCCCAAAGTGTCTCCACCGGGTACCACCTGTGGCAGGACAAATCAAGCCCTGAGTTTTGCAAATGACCTGTCGTGCAATGAGAGCTTGCTCGGGATTAGTTTTATGAAAAATCACTCTCTCGCTTGCACTGTTTGAGCAGGTGGCAAAGGGTTGGCTTTACAGCCCGCGAATTATAACCCCGGGTGCACAAGGGAAGGCCGTCCCTCGCGTGTCAGTGGCAATGAAGCAGCCCAAGTCCACACCATGTGTCCGAGTACCCAGTTCTTGTCTGTACAATTGGCCTCAGCATCCTCAGGAGCCAGGCGTTTTTTTCTTCAGTCCTGTTGCCCTGAATGCAGGCATCCTCCCCGGCCCCGCTCCTGTAGCACCTGCTCTGCTCCTGGGCTTCCGCTGCCGCTCTGCCCCCAGCCCTGCCCCCGGCCCAGCCCGGCACCTGCTCGGCACGGCAACGCGCTTGCTGGCACCTGCTCGGGCATGGCGATGCGCTCGCCGTTGATGAGGGTCAGCACTTTGTTATCGTCCATGACGGAGTTCATGCTCTCGATCCACAGGGTGTCCACGGGGCCATCGAAAAGGATCCACTTCTCATCCGGTTTCTCATCTTGGTAGAAGGCGGACGATAAGGAAACCAGAGTTTTCTCACCGCGTGAGCCCGCCCTTAAACGCATCTCCCGGAGACGCCAGCAGCTGCTTCCTGGCCCGGCAGCCTTCCCAGGGCCTTTTCCCCCAAACTGCGCCTCTCTCCCCCGAGGAGATTCAGGCACCTGCTCTCCCCGCCCCGCGGCCCTCTGGGTACCTGCACATGCCGCCCGCATGACGCTGGACAGGACGCCATCCGTCCATTCATTGGTGTTGAGGTCATACTCTCCGTACAGCTCCCCTAGGGACAGCGCCTTAGGGTTCAAGGGGAACTCCTGCAAGTGCCGCAGGAAGGGGCCGGTGAGCTGCTGGCAGACACACTCCCGGACGCCCGTCTCTTCCCATCCAGGCATCCGCATCGGGCCTCCCTCTCACCCCCGCCAGGCCGCCCTCCTGGTCCGCACGCACGGCCCTCCTGACGCCGCACGGCCCCGCCCCCGCCCCCGCCTCGCTGTCTCCGCACTTTAACGAGGTTGAAGTTGGGGTCTCCCGCGCGGCACAGGGACGACAGGGAGGACTGAAGAATTCGCCACGAGGCCGTCTTGCCGCTGCCGGTGCAGCCCACGATCATGGTGGCGTGGCGGGAGCTCTTGGTCTCATACAGCTGGAGGACCTTGGTGACGGTGAACGGGGAGGCCTGCAGGCCCAGGTCCTGGGTCTCCTGCTCGATGGTCTCCCGCAGCTGAGTGGAGGCAAGATGCAGGAAGCCAAAGAGAGAGGGTGAAGCTTGTCAAGCTCAAAGAAAGTTCCGGGGGCGGGGGGGTCACGTTCACACTGTCACGATGGCCCTGCGGCCCTCTGCACCCCGGCAGCTTTTCATTCCTTGAGAGGATGGCCGCTTGCACAATGAGGAGACTGGGCTCGGAGGCAGCCAGCCCGGGTTCCCAGTTTTCAGCTATGTGAACCTAAAGTGCATTCTCTGAGCCTCAGTTTCCTAACCTGTGAAATGGGAGTCAGGATGGTCCTTTCCTGGTAGGGCTGTTGTGTCGGATGAGATGGTCAACATAAGACTCAATGTCCGACACGCAGCTCCACACACTTTTTCTAGTATCATTTGATATGTATTTGTTAAGCCTCTAAAGTGTGCACCCAGCAGTGTGCTGGGTGCTGAGAACAAAGCAGCGTTCGTCCTACTGCAGAGCTTGAAGGCTGGTGGGGGAGCCAGGCATTAAACAAACCCCCACCTAAGGTAAAAGGGATTGTTTACAGAACCATGACCTATGTGAACTAGTCTCAGACGAGTGTAACATTTTTGAACACACAGAAGGCAACCAAATCATTTCAAGTAGATGCAAGATCTTATTTGTATCTCTCCTACACCACTAAGAGGCCTTACCGCTACTTCCGGCCTCTGTCTGAGAATTAGTCATATTAGCATGTTTGCATGACTGTGCATGTTTGGCATCGTGCCACAAGTTTTTTGTTGTTTTTTTGTTTTTCTTGTTATGGCCACACCCATGGCATAGGGAAATTCCCAGGCTAGAGATCAAATCGGAGTTGCAGTCACATGCCTACGCCACAGCCACAGCAATGCGGTATCTGAGCCGCATCTGTGACCTACACCACAGCTCACAACGCTGGATCCTATACCCACTGAGCGAGGCCAGGGATTCCAACACGCATCCTCATGGATACTAACCCATAACCCGCTGAGTCACAATGGGAATTTCCAAGTCTGAGGTTAAATTTGCTTTTGTTTTGTTTTGGGGAGGTGCCTGTGGCATGTGGAAGTTCCCAAGCCAGGGATCAAACCCACATCACAGCTGTAACCTTTCTTTGTCTCGCATGCAAGCGTCATCCTATGTTCTCTATTTTCCTCTTTCTTGAAACACTCTGGCATTTTGGTAGAGCACATCCTCTGGTAGATTTCTGAGAAAAGGAATTTAGAGGTAAAAATTTTTTTTGGAGAGTGTGCTTGTCTGAAATCTCTTTGATCGGGCTTTCTACGTGACAGGTTCCCTGGGTATAGAATTTGAGGTCGAAAGTAATTTTCCTTCAGAAGGTTGAAGGCTGATCCATTGTTTAGAGTCAATATTGCTATTGAGACGTCCAACATTCTCATTTTTTTTTTTATGGCTGCACCCATGGCACATAGAAGTTCCCGCGCCAGGGATCAAACCCAAGCCATAGCAGCAACCTGAGCCACTGCAGTGACAATGCCAGATCCTTAGCCCTCTGTACCACAAGGGAACTCCCAACACGTAACTTTTTTTTTTTTTGCTTTTCAGGACTGCACCCTCGGTATATGGAAGTTTCCAGGCTAGGGGTCGAATCCGAGCTGCAGCTGCCGGCCTAGACCATAGTTCACGGCAACACTAGATCCAAGTGACATCTGCTGCAGCTTGCAGCAATGCCAGATCCTTAACCCACTGAGCGAGGGCAGGGATTGAACCTGCAACCTCATGGATGCTAGCCGGGTTCATAAGCCGCTGAGCCACAGGGAGAAGTCCCAAGCCCCATTTTTAATAGGATTTACGATGCCTGCCCTCAACTGTACATTGTGTCCCCCAGACCAGAGAGACCTACTATCCTTACCCTCTAGTCCTCTGCCTTAGCCCAGAGACACGGGTCATCCAGGGTCGGGGGGGGGGGCGGCGGGGCGATCTGCTCCCAAGACAATCTGTCTCCAGTCCAGCTGCATCTTCTACTCACTCCTGCCACCTACGCCCTACCGCCAGGCCCCCCGCCTCCAGCCTCCCAGGCTTGCTGAGTGCGTCACAACTTGATTCATTTGTTTCCCAGGGCTCCGATTTCACTGTTTTCACTTCTCCCATTCTCCACATTCTTTCTCGGTACGGAGGCCTTATTTGAAAAAAATCTCTCCAAAAGGAAACGAAATTGTTTTAATCCACTTCTTACCTGGAAGTCCTTTCTCTGTATCATGAGTTGTGGTTTTTAAGTTTCAATTATAATAGTCTTCCATTTCTAGAAATCCTACTGGTTCTTTTCAAGCTTACTTTGTTTACAAGTCTCTTGTTCCTGGATTACAGTTTCAAGCTTCTCTCTTATTTCTTTAAACAAATTAAATTTAGTTATTTAAAAAACTCTGTTCAGGACGTTCCCTTGTGGCACAGTGGGTTAAGGAGCTGGCATTGCCACTGCAGCAGCATGCGTTCCATCACTCCCTGGCCTGGGAACTCCCTCGTGCCACGGCGCGGCCAAAAAAATTCTGTGCTGATTATTTTCCATATCTGAAGTCCTTGTGGATCTGATTCTGCTGTTGTGTTGTTCTCTGGCTTTCCATTTATAGCATCTTGTCTCCTTGCATGTGTTGTGATTTTTGACCAGAAGCTACTCATTTTCTTACACTTTCAGGAGAATTTTTGAGGCTTCAGTTGAAATTTCATTTTCTTAAAAATAATTGGCACTTGCTTCTGCCAGTCACTCGGGGGAGACACTCACCACTGGGAAATACTTAAATTTAAATGTGAGCTTTGGGGGGGTTACACAGCAGAGTCAATTAGGACCGTAAGCCATGTGAGGGCTGACTCCCGCTTAGGAACCTCCAAGGAGACTCGGTCCTCCTTCCCTCAGCAGAGGCCACGACGGCAAGTTTCTTCACCGTTCCCCCTCCTCCAGGGTGGGTTTCTCGTCTTCCCACTTCCCGAAGGTGCTCTCCCTCGTGGATGGAGGCTGACGCAGGACTGTGCTCTCGCTTATACCTCAGAACGTGGGCTGTTTTATCTCCCATCCCCAGGGCCTTAAGTTCAACCAATACTTTCAGGGACAAAGCCAGTTTTCTTGTTCGCCTGCCTCCCCGCTTTTACTCCCTGTTCTTATCCCAGAATCCCTTCTTTCTTGCCAGCTTAGCAACACATTTTAAAGGATGTATATTTATACTTTTTTTTTAATGGCCACGGTCCCAGCATATGGCAGTTCCCGGGCCAGGGACTGAATCCGAGCAGCAGCTGTGGTGCTGTGGCAAGGCCGGATCCTCTAACCCGCTGCGCCAGGCCCGGATGGAAGCCACACCTCCAGAGCAACCTGAGCCGCTGCAGTTGGATTCTTAACCCACTGCGCCACGGCAGGAACACCCTATCTTTATACTTTCATCCAGCATTTTAGTGGTTTCGATTGGAGGGATCATTCAGGGGATCTAAACTACCAGAGTGCCAGCGGAGAAAATGCCTCTGCTGTCTAACAGTCTCCTCTCTGCCACCCCCCACCCTCACATGTCAGCAGCTCCTAGCGTCTCCTCAAAACCCTCCGAATGAGGGGAGGAGTGGAGGGCAGAGGGCTGATGGGCCCAGAGAAAGTGGAAAGGCCGGCGGTCAGAGGGCTCAGTGACGTCAAGGGGTCGCTGGGCGGAAGCGCGTGAGCAGCTGAGTCGGGGGGTAGGGAGGCCGGCTGTCCGGCTCAAAACCACAGCGAGCGAACGGACAGCTCGTCAAGGGGCAGAACCAGACCCAGAAGCCAGGCGTCCTGTCCCCGGATCCACCTTCGCATGCGAGGGCGGGGACAGCCTTGAGGAGCGAATACCTTGCCGTAGTCGATGACGGGGAGCTCGACGCTGGGGAACAGATCTTGCATGATGGCGCTGAACAGGGGCACGTCGGCTGACGTCAGCTTGGCGATGTTCATGTCTCTCATCGAGAGCAGCAGAACCTGGACGGGAGGAGAGACTCGGGCTCGAGGAGCAGGGCTCAGCCACGAGCGACGGATACCCCCGGGCGGGTCCTTAGTGCGCTGAGTAACAGCAGAGGGGCTGAAGGGCGGGGGCGGGGGGGGGGGGGATCCTAATCTAGCGGAAGGAAGGCTCTGGAAAATGTCCGTGAAGGCATGTAGGACCAGGGACAAGGGCGGCTGAGACCCAAGGGCCGTGTCCTCCACCCACCTCTTCGTCAGACAGCCCCGGCTGCAGGCGGCGCTTCTTGCCCGCGTAGCGCAGGAGGGAGGTGAGGGCGCGAAGGCCAAAGTCATAATGGTCCTGTCTGGAGAGCTGCTGCACGGCCAGGGAGTACAGCGTGTACACCTTCTTGGCCAGGACCTGGAGGACAAGAGAGAGGAGGCAACAACCATCTCCCCCAGACCCCTCCGTGGCATCCGGGGTCAGGTACCCATCTGGGAGGCTAGCGCCTGGGGCTCAGGGCAGCTGGGAAGTACTCCCATCCTCGAGGGGAGACCTTGTGACTTGGGCAGTCAGGGATGAGTGACGGTCGTCGCAGAGGGGAGACCACGCTCCTTTGGATTCTTCTGCCTCCAGGGCCTACGGACAGTCATCCGCGTGCCTTGCAGGCGAGGCTGACTGTGAGGCCCTCCGGGGCTCTGCAAGCCTGAGAATAATCACGGCAGGGAAGTAGGGAAGTAATCGGAGACAAGAGGGTGTGGCCTACCTTGCAGTTGCCAAAGCCTTCTCCAAAGAGGATGATCTCGGCAATGAGGGTAGAATCAGGCACCACCATGGCGATTGGGCGGAACATGGATTTAAGATTATCAGGAAGCTCCGTGCGACCAGCATAGCCTGGAAGAGAGCACCGGTTACTCAGAACCCACACTGTTTGCCAAGGACCAGCTTCCCAACCAACCCCATGTGCCCCAGCCCGAGCGCTCCAGTCCTGCCTCTCTCCCCAGCTCTAACTCCAAGATCGCCTCCCTTCTCATCTCAGCCCTGTCTCTGCCCCACCTCTTTCTTGCCTCCGGTCTCTTCCTGACTACCTGCTACATGGCCCCGCTTCAGACTCAAATCACAGAGCTGTCAAGTGCCCACCTCCCCAAGTTCCACGTATAACTAACTCAGCGTCCGTGCTAACAGAAATCCCAGCTGTTTCTCTGATTATTTCAGTACTGAAACCCTTTCCTGTTTTCTCCTAGACCCGAACCCCAGGGTGTTCCCAGGGGACCGTAATGAGAAACCCTAGGCCTGCGCTTTGGGGAAGATTGTCCCATTGGGCAAACGGGATGGCAGGTGGGCGAGACTTCCGGGAGCTGAGTCCAGTGAAAGAAGACGGCTAAGTACCTTAAAAGGCTAGCTCCACAGGTATGTGCATGAGCCTCTCCTTCAGGGAAACCAGCAAGGCTGCCTCCCCTTCTCCCGGATATGTGTGTTTCTCCTTCTCTCACACTTCAATGCCTTTAGCCACATTTTACGTGGCTAAATACACTGGCCTGGGGTGGGGGGGTGGATGCAGAGCTCCTTGCTCTGGACGCTCAGTTCTCCGCCCAGGGGCCCCTCTACTCCCAGGCCCTCACCAGGATTCATGGTGATGAAGATCCCACAGGACCACATCAGATTTATTTCAAAGCCCTCAAAATAGAAGCGGGTGAGGCCGGCGGCCAAGGCAGAGAGGATGGACAGGATCTGCTGGGCCACCACCGACAGCACCTCCACGTTGATGCGGTTAAACTCATCAAAGCAGCCCCAGGCACCCGTCTGTGGGGAAGGCGGAGAGTCGGTGGGAGCAGAAAAGCACCCTCGGACTGGGAGAAACCAGACGTTGTGACTAACACATTCCTGGGGGGACGGCTGAAAGGCGAGGGTTGGAAAGAGACCAGTGGGAAGAGCGCAGAGTCTGCACGCACTCTCTTCTTCAAACATTACGTGATCTTCTGATTTTGCAAATCAGCAAAGAGAAGTTCAGGGAGGGGCAGGGACTTCCCCACCTGCAAAAACTAACGGAGGTCACGCGGTAGCATCGGGTACAAAGCACTGAACCGGATCTGGGTTTTCAGCTGATTTTCTGGAACTAAAAGATACCGAAAGGGCCTCTGGGACAGGCAGGAGGGAGACTGACCTGGGCCAGGCCTGAGTACATCCGGCCCATGGATTTATAGTCCAGGCCCTCGGAGCAGTTGACCACGATGACGTATATGCCGAGGGCCTTGCCCAGGTCCTTGACGGTCTCGGTCTTGCCGGTGCCTGCGGGACCTTTAGGGGAGCCGCCTCGATGCAGGTGCAGTGCTGTGGTCAGTGTCATGTAACACCTGCAAATGAGGACACGGCCCAGGCCAGCCTCCTGGTAGCCTTCGCTCGGCAGTGGCTGCCCCACCCCAAGCACCCTGTTCAGCGGACCTGTCTGTCAGGGGGGTGATGACGAGCCGGCCCGAGTTACCCAGATACTCGTAGCCATACTGGAACTGCGTGTTGGTCTGGCGGATCATGCAGTCGTCGAGATCCTGGGGAAACAGGGCAGAGGAAGAGCGGCGGCTCGGAGGAAGAGCCAGAGCGCGGCGGCCATGGCTGAGAGGAGGGCTGGAGACGCAGGGAGGTGGCAGGGAGAAGGTTGGGGCTCGGTTTCTTTTTTATTTACTTTTTGCTTTTTATTTAATTATTTATTTTGCTTTTTAGGGCCACACCCATGGCATATGGAGGTTCCCAGGCTAGGGGTCGAATCAGAACTGCAGTGGCCGGCCCACACTGCAACCACAGCAATGCCAGATCCGAGCTGTGTCTGCGACCTACACCACAACTCACAGCAATGATGGCTCCTTAACCCACGGAGCGAGGCCAGGGATCAAACCCATATCCTCATACATACTAGTTAGGTCCATTACCGTTGAGCTACAATGGGAATTCCAGGGGCTCAGTGCAGGGTTAGGAGGAGGGACGGGTGTATGGCCGGGATGGAAACTGGGTGTCACGCTGCCTGTGTCCACCCCAGTCCACTGCAGCAGCTGCCTGGAGTCTTTCTGAGTGCCCATCGAGTGGCACCCAGAAGGGGCGCTTCCCCAGAAAAGAGATTCGCCTCTCCTGACTTGGCCAATCGACCAGGAGAGGTAAGAGCCGGCTTAGGGTGCTGAGAGAGGACTAAGGCTGGTGCAGTATTTAGAGAACCTTGATTTACTTAAAGCATTAGGATGGGGTTTAGGGTGTGAGAGTGGGGGGCCGGCCCATCTGCACCTTCTCCCAGTAGAAGCGCAGCTGGCTGAGCCAGTCGAAGGAACTGACATCCATGAGGCCACTCTTATAAAGCTTCTCCAGCACGTCCCGGGCGTGGACTTCAATCGTCACCAGAGCCACGATTTTAAGGCGCATGATCTTGGTCAGGTTCCCTCTGATAGCTTCTGAGTACTTATTCAGTATAGACACCTGTGCGGTGAGGCAGAGGGAAGAACCACGCAACGGAACCCCACCCAGGCCCCGTGTACCCCGATGCGGACCCCACGCCCACTGCAGCTCCTGACCCCCAATGTCAACGCAGGAAGACGTGCCTCTGACCTGGCCAAGCTTTCCTCACTGGACGTCTCCCTTAAACCCCCCGTGTTTGACCCCTGCCACCAGCTCATCGCTAACTCTGACTCCCGTGTCCCTCGTCCCCGCTCACCCCAACCCCAGGCCCGGCCTGCCCTGCAGGGCTCCCCACCTGCTTCTTCTTCATGACCTTGAGGATTTTCCTGTCGCCCCGCTCCTTGGCTGTCAGCAGGCACTTGGTGACATCCGCGGTCCACTGGATCTGACTGGCAGTGATCACCAGCTGGGAGACGAGGGAGGCTGAATTCCAAAGCCCCGTCCTTGGCCACCCGCACAGCCCCGCTGCCAGGTCCCAGCTTCTTCCGGGACCAGGCGCCGCTCCTCTCTCCATCACCTCACTGCTCTGAAGACGGGCCCCAGGCCTAAGCCCAGAGCTGAGGGGCGGGGGTCCCACACGCAGGCTTGGGGGGGGCCGTAGCCCAGAGCAGGAGGCAAGAAACCTGCGTGTTGTGCGGCTCCAGACCGTCTTTACCTTGGCCGCTCCCTTTGGTGCCGTCTTCCCCTCCCCTCCGTTCTCCGGTCCCCAGCTCACCTGGCCAGCCCACTCCTTCACCCACTTGTCCCTCTTGTTAAGGAACTTCTTGAGGGCCAGGCGGCAGTTTCGGAGAAGGTCCCGGAGGGTCGCCCGCATGGTCCGCTCCACGTCGCCGAGCCAGGCCTGGGGGGGAGGGGAGAACGGGCTGCCTCGGCCTCGGGCCAGGCTCCGGGGCTTCGGGCCCAAGAGAAAAGCAGGTGCTGGGCAGGGACTGGCTGGCATCCCCGAGGGCAGGGGAGGCCAGGGGGCGGGTAGGGGTTAGAGTTTTAGTAGGAGGGGCAGGCGGGAGGGCAAAAAATGACCGACTGTCCCTTTGCAGAACAGTTCTCTCCTCTCAGAGCCAAGCAGACTCAGCCGCAGGAGCTTGCTTCTCAGACCCTCCCCACAACTCACCTCCACAGGCCCTTCGAGAAGGACTGGGTGGAGGAAATCGACATACTCGCCGTCCCCCGAGAACATCCCCGCGGCCTCCCACTTGCTGCTGGGCCCCCCGACCTGCGGAGGCAGGAGGCTCCTGAGCCCTCGGCGGGTGATTTCCGCTCCCTCGCCCTCCCTCCTCAGCACCAGTTCGCCCCGGCTCTGTCCCAGGCAGCCGGGAAGCCCACCATCCGCTCCCGCTGGGAGGCCCTGGTCCCCTCCGAGGCCCTGGACACCTTGGCTTCACCCCCGCCCCCATCGCGGCCACCTCTGTTGACCTTCTGCATTCGCAGCAGTTTGATGTTGTCGAAGCATTTTTTGAGGTGTGGCTGCACAGCCTCTGGGCTGCGGGACTGGCCCAGGATCTCCAGGAGGTCGTCATTGGACAAGAAGTAGAAGCGGGGGAAGACCTGCCGCTTGGTCTCCAAGTACATATCCAGAGACTTCTGGATGTCTTCCAGGACCGTATTCATCTCCACCAATGTGTCCAGGAGGCCTGGGAGGAAGAACCGGGATGACAGTTGGTGGCCCTTCTACCACCGCCCTGAGCAGAGCTGGAGCCTCCAACTACATGCACTCTGCCAGCTTTCGAACGTTGGGAGACCGGCTGCCATATGGTTTTGGGAAGCAGAGATGTGTCCCCAGCCACTCAGTCATGCTCTCCCACCCTCCTCATTAATTCACTATTACATGTTCATTAAACACTATGGGACACATTATGTCACACATGATCCCATTAATGTAACTCCATCTCCCTTCAGTCTTTGGAGCAAGAGTCCCTTTGCAGCAAGGAACTGGAGCTCCGTGGATCATCCAGGAGCTTCTGAAAATTAGGGCTTGTTTTCCACATAAACGATTCAGCAAGTCAACTGGTTGGAGTTAAACCCCTGGCACGTGCACACAGTGACGGAGGTCCGCAACCTTGGGGTCGTCAGTGGCCCTCAGGACACAGCAAAAGAGCACTGGCTTGAGAGGCCGACAACGGCCATTCAAATCGCAGCTCTTTCACTTAGGAGCATCAGCTAACCTCCAGGAGCTTTTACTCTTTGTAAAATGGCAATAAGATCCACCTTAAAGAACAATTCGAGATATAAAATAAAATGTGTTTGGAGTTCCCGGCGTGGCTCAGTGGTTAACGAATCTGATTAAGAACCATGAGGTTGCAGGTTCGATTCCTGGCCTCACTCAGTGGGTTGAGGATCCAGCATTGCCGTGGTATAGGTCGTAGATGCGGCTCGGACCCCACATTGCTGTGGCTGTGGTGTAGGTCGGTGGCTACAGCTCCCATTTGACCCCTAGCCTGGGAACCTCCATATGCCGCAGGTGTGGCCCTAGAAAAATTCAAAAAAAATCAAACTAAATTAAAAAAATAAAAACAAATAAAATGCGTTCACATTTGTAGGTTCCTAATAATGTTAGTTTCCTCTGAGCACTGGATTCCATGGCATCTCCCCTGTCTCACCGGTGTCTAGCTGTCTCAGGAAAGGATGGATGCCCCAGGGTCAGAACTCAGAGGTGACCCTCAGGCCTTCAAGTACAGAGTCTACAGAGCCTTTGAATGGCCACCTGAGCAGCCCTGGAGGCCACGGGGAGACCCAGCAGCGGACAGCACAGATTTATTCTGTGTTCAGCAAGGAGAGAGTTGTTTTTAGGGCTCTGCTTACAAAGGGCTCTGAAACATAATTGCGTCCATTATCTCAAACATTAGTTCTAAAAACTGCTCGTTGTCACCCAATTTTGCATGTCCTAATACTTACATTTTATCAGAAGCAGACCGAAATCATGGTTTTTTGATGTGTATATTCAAGGTTCCTGGGAACATGAAGAGCTGTCTGATTGGCCCTGGTCCTCCACACCCCCCTGCCCAGACTCCTCTCAGGACACCCTCCCTAGAGGCTCGTCACCAAACCCGACTTCCTGTTTCCTACCACGACCTACCCCAGTTAACCAGACTCACTATGTGTACATCTCTCCCCAATCCCCTAGCCCATCCCCAGGCTTAGCAAAGCGTCTACGATAAAGACTGGTTCATCTGGAGTGCCCGTCGTAGTGCAGCGGAACCGTGAGGTTGCGGGTTCCACCCCTGGCCTCGCTCAGTGGGTTAAGGATCCGGCATTGCCGTGAGCTGTGGTGTAGGTTGCAGATGCTACTCCAATCTGGCATTGCTGTGGCTGTGGTGTAGGCCGGAGGCTGCAGATCCAATTAGACCCCTAGCCTGGGAACCTCCATATGCCACAGGTGCGGCCCTAGGGGAAAAAAAAAAAAAAAAAAAAAAAGGCTAGTTCATCTGATAAACCAATGAAAGTCTAGGTAATTGTTGAATTTAATTTACTGAACTACTATTGAACGCTTAAAAGAGGGGGTGGTGATGGTACCACAGCCAGGTACAATGGCCAGTCTTTCAGCAAAGGAAGCCTGTGGCCATGACCTCACATACACAGACCAGCAGCTGAGGTTATGTTAGGGCAAGAGGCCAGGGAGCTCAGACCTGGATAGTGGGTGCTCCGGAGAGCATTGGGGTCCCTGTTCATCCGGTCCATGATGGATTTCCAGTTGCTGTTGACTTGGTCAAATAAGCCCGACTCATTGGGCAGCTGCTTGCGGATGTCCTCTCCTAGGAAGATATTCTGAAGGGCCAAGCACCGGAGTGAGAGCCTGTTTCCTCACGCTCCCCACCCTCTGCTTGCTGCTCTCAGACCAGGAATGAGAGCTGAGGAGAAGAGAAGGATCCTCAGAACCAAAGGCAAGACGCCCAAGTTCCAGAGGGAAACCTGGCGTCAGGAGGCCACGTGTGAGGGTCCAAGAGGACAAATGGAAGGAAAACAATGGCTTTTCGAGGAGGCAGCTGAAGATGCGAGGGGGTCCTAGGAGTCAGAGGCTTGGGTCGTGGGTGAAGAATGGCCTTGGAGGTGGGAAGATGAGGCTGACACCGGGCGACCCTCTAGGTCCCACGCAAATAAAGGAGGAAAACCAGGTCCGGGGGAGTTCAGGTAATGAGGCTGACCTCCAGGTACATCCACTGACGCTGCACCGTGAGCACCATCTCAATAACCTCCAAAATGAGGGAGAGGCAGCGTTCCCAGTGGTCCACCTCCTTCTCGAAGGCCTTGACAAACCGAGATGCCTTCATGTTAGACAGCGCCACCTGGTTGTCTTCCAGCGCCTGGAATACTTCTTCTGTACCCCTGGGGTGGAAGGGATCAAAACACCATGGTCCAGCCCCAGCTGCCAGGCCTCAGCCCCCCCTCTGATGCCCAGGTCACAGCCCTGCCCTCTCCTAGAGCCCCAAGACCCTGTCTACCTGAGTCGGTGATGGCCCTTATCCTTGTAGGGTACTATGTCCAGCTGGACCACATCCCAGGTCTTGGCGATGTTCTGTAACGCCTGCGGAAAGGGATGGGGGGACAGGCAAGCAGGCATTTAGTCTTCCAGAGTAACAGGAGCCACCAGGGGCCATCGGATGGTGTGAAGCTGGAAGCCTGTGCTCTGGGAAGCTCAGGAAACGGGGCTGGGGCGGGGGAGGACCCCGTCATACCAACTCTATCGCCAGCTCTTTGGTTGCTGAGGCAGAGATCTCCCCGATTTTCTCCACATGCTGATCCATCCCAAGCTCCACGATGTGCTCCAAGGTGAAGCTTTCAGATTCCTGACTGAATTCCCGTCGGACCTCATCCCTGACCTGATCCCAGTGCCTGCAGCCAGGGGCAAAAGGTCAGGCCGGAGGCGGGACCCCAGGGCCTGCTGGAGAGTGCTGACATCACTCCCCCGGCTTTCCCCCATTGGATATTGTGAGTCTGGGTATTTCCTGATTGACACGCCAACAGATATTCACCAAATAGTCTGCAAGACACAATCTGAGGCCCCGTGGGGAATACAGAGTGAGGGATGACTCTCTGGAGAGGGAGTAAAGACGGGCGGCTGCAGGATGACTACAGACGACGTGCTGGGCCCAGGGCTCTGGGTGAAACATTTCACTTCCTTGACTACTCGATAAATGAGGCGCTGCTGCTAGCGCATGCATAGAGGAGGCAACTGAGGTTTAGAGAGGTTAAATAACTTAAAGAAGTGGTCAGGTTGTACTTAATCACACAGACTTGCTGTGAAGCATTGTCACAATGTGATGATGGAGGCAATGCCAAAGAAGTAAAATCATTCACTCCTAAGTGACTAGGCAGGTAATTACTAAAACACTATTCATAAAATCGTTCAAGACTCGAGGTTGCCAAGGGGGAGGGGGCAGGGAGAGGGATGGACTAGCAGTTTGGGGCTAAGAGATGCCAACTATCGCATTTGGGATGGATAAACAAGGTCCTACCAAATAGCCCAGGGAACTCTGTCCAAGCTCCTGGGGTAGACGATGATGGAAAAGAATATAGCAAAGCACGTGTGTACATGTAAAACTGAGTCACTCGGCTGCACAGCTGAAATGGCACAACATTATAAATACACTATACTTTAATAACATAAAAAAAATCAGGAGTTCCCGTCATGGCGCAGTGGTTAACGAATCCGACTAGGAACCATGAGGTTGTGGGTTCGGTCCCTGCCCTTGCTCAGTGGGTTAACGATCCGGCGTTGCCGTGAGCTATGGTGTAGGTTGCAGACGCGGCTCGGATCCCGCGTTGCTGTGGCTCTGGCGTAGGCCGGTGGCTACAGCTCCGATTAGACCCCTAGCCTGGGAACCTCCATATGCCGCGGGATCGGCCCAAGAAATAGCAAAAAGACAAAAAAAAAAAAATTAAAACAAAGAGTTTACTCTAGCCTCAATGGTTTCAAAGGCCTCTTCTATCATGTGATAAATCCCAGATGTGAAGTTCCCATCCTGGCACAGCGGAAATGAATCCGACTAGGAACCGTGAGGTTGCAGATTCAAGCCCTGGCCTTGCTCAGTGGGTTAAGGATCCAGCGTTGCTGTGGCTGTGGTGTAGGCCGGCAGCTGTAACTCCAATGGGACCCCTAGCCTGGGAATCTCCATGTGCTGTGGGTGCGGCTCTAAAAAGCAAAAAAATAAAATAAAAATCCCAGATGTATTAAAAGAGTGAAACTTGAAAAGCAAAACTCTAAAGTATGAGACGGAAGAAAGCAGAGGATGCATTTATAGCTCTGGGGGAGGGGAGGGCCTCCTAAACAAGGCACCAAAGCAAAAACCCTAAGGCACAAAAGTTAGATGTTTGGCTACAAAATGCAAGCTTTTGCAGGACAGAAGCCATAAAGCTTAGCTATGACAAACACCAACTGAGGGGAGATGAAAGAGAAGGAGCCGAGAAGCCAGAGAACCCAGGATGCTGGGAGGAAGAGGGGAGGGCGGTGGGGCTGGGAAGCCTTGGCAATGCAAGGGTTGGTGGGCAGAGCCCTGGAGGGGCCAGTGGCCCAGGCCGGGGGCGGCCCGCCGGAGTGGAGGGCAGCCTCACCGCTCTCGAAGGGCAGGGTTTCGCAGGTCCGAGATGAGAGGCATGGTCCTCTTGAATTGCTCTATTTTCGAGCGGGTGGTCTCAATAATTTCCCAGTTCCGGTCCTGAGCAAAAGCAAGTGGCATCAGAAGACCGGCCACCTTTCCCACGCAGCGCCCACGGCCCCCGCCGTCTCCCCACGCACCTTGTACTCCTTGGCCAGCCTGGCGAGGCGGCGGAACAGGCCGTGGGCCGTGCTCTCCATGGTCTCCGTCTGCAGTGTCAGGAACCGGCCCGTCTTCCACTGGTTCCAGTTTTCCTCCCAGTCTCGGGTGATCTCCCAGACCTGCTGCAGCGCGTCCAGCTCCTGTGTGGCCGAGACCAGACAGGCGCCTTGAGGGCCGTGGCTCCTGCCCTCCGCCTCCCCGACAAGCCCTCCGAGGCTTTGCTCCTCTCCTGCGGAAAAGCTCTGCCCTCTCGGCAACAGAGAGCTGCCTCCTGGCATCTCGCTCTTCTCTCCACGCTCTTGCCTTCAGAGCTCCTCAAAGAACAAGCACATGAAAAGATCCTCCACATTCGCCAGTAGGGACATGCGAATCAAAACCACAGTGGGGGAGTTCCCGTTGTGGCGCAGTGGTTAACGAATCCGACTAGGAACCATGAGGTTGCGGGTTCGATCCCTGCCCTTGCTCAGTGGGTTAACGATCCGGCGTTGCCATGAGCTGTGGTGTAGGTCACAGACGAGGCTCAGATCCTATGTTACTGTGGCTGTGGCGTAGGCCGGCAGCCATACCTCCAATTCAACCCCCAGCCTGGGAATTTCCATATGCCGAGGGCTTGGCCCTAAAAAGCAAATATATATATATATATATATATATATATATATATATATATAGAGAGAGAGAGAGAGAGAGAGAGAGAGAGAGAGAGAGAGAGTTACCATATGATCCAGCAATTCCACTCCTACATACATGCCTGCCCACAAGGATTGGGAACAGGAACTCAAACAAATACAAGTACATTCATATTCACAGCAGCCCTACTTACAGTAGCTAAAAAAGCAGAAACAACCCAACTGTCTGTTAATGGATAAACAACATGTGGTAAATCCATACAATGGAATATTATTCACCCATTAAAAAGGGTGAGGTACTGACACATGCTACAACATGGAGAGTCCTTGAAATACTGTGTTACATGAAAGAAGCCAGACATATGAGGTCACATATTGCAAGCTTCCATTTACGTGGAATGCCCAGAACAGGCAAAATCCACATTCAGCTGATCATTAAACATCACAGGGGGCAGGGACACCAACCCTCTCTTCAGCTGAAAATCTGTGTATAATTTATAGTTGGCCCTTCATATCCATCCATGGCTCCTCATCCATGGGTTCAACCAACCATGGGTTGTGTAGCATCGTAGTATTTACCACTGAAAAAAACCTGAGTATAAGCGGTTCTGTACAATTCAAATCCAGTGTTGTTCAAGGGTCTACCATACACTGAAAATAGATTTAGTGAGGCTGGGAGAGAGGGAATGGGAATGACTGTGAATAGGTATAAGGTTTCTCTGGGGGGCAGTGAAAATGTTTTATTTTTTATGTTTCTGGTGCATGGAAGTTCCCAGGCCAAGGACTGAACCCGTGCCATGGCAGTGACCTGAGCCACAGCAGTGACAATGCCAGATCCTTAACCCACTGCACCACCAGGGAACTCCAAAAATGTTTTAGAATTAGAGATAGTGGCTACACAACATTGTGAATGTACTAAATGCCACTGAGCTATTCACCTCTAAAAAAATTTTTTTTCTTTTTAGGTCCGCACCCACAGAATATGGAACTTTCCAGGCTAGGGAGCAAGTTGGAGCTACAGCTGCCAGCCTGAGCCACAGCCACAGCAACTTGGGATCCGAGCCACAATTGTGACCTATACCACAGCTCACGACAATGCCAGATCCCCAGCCCACTGAGCGAGGCCAGGGATCGAACTAGCATCCTCATGGATACAGGTCAGGTTCAGTAACCACTGAGCCATGATGGGAACTCTGAGCTATTCACTTTAAAATGGGTCTTTTGTGATCTGAGTTTTACCCCCATTTTTAAAAAAAAGTCCCTTGTGCACCCATCTTCCTGGTCCCGGCTGTTTTTCCAGGTCCTTGGGACCCATTCTCCTGCCCCGCCCGCACCCTGGGGTCACCAGGAGGGCCCTGCTCTGCACCCCACCTTCTCCAAGTTCTGCAGGTCCTTGGAGGCTGGCTGCTCGATCTTGAAAATGCCCAGGTTGGCCCGGAGATGGTTTTCTTCCTCCCGCATGGCGTTCAGCATGGCCCGCACGTGGGTGATCTGCTCCAGCGCCGCCTGGTGCCCCACGTGGCTGGTGAAGGGGCCTGTGGGAGGACCAAGGGGCGCTCAGCTTCCCACTCAAGGCCAGGGTCCCCCGAAAGGCCCTTAAGGCTCGCCTATGTCTTTGTGAAAATCCCACTTCCCTCCTCCCACGAGAGAAGGAAAACAAGAGGGAACGCGTGCCCTGAAAGCAAGATGGCTAATCTTGGCAAAAACTGCTAAACGCTGCTTAAGAATCCGAAAGGGGTAGGACATGGGAGTCGATATCAGAAAACTGGAAATGCCCTGAGCCAGGCTGCTGCCTTCCAGTCGCAGTGCCAGGGGTGTCGCTGACAGACCGCCAGGCTCTAGCCCGCCTCGGCACCGCCCTTCCTCTGCTCGTCCTTGTCCACCCCTCCCCGGGGGACTTAGGCTTTGAAAGACTGGGTCAAGACAAAGGGAAAGAAGGGTGCCTTTGATTTCAAATTCTTCCAGAAGATTGTGTGCTTTCTTCTTGAAATCGTCGGCTGAGTGAATAAGGCCTGTCTTGAATTTCTCCTTGTGTCTCTTCAGCATCTGTTCACTGTCCAACAGGGTTTGTTGGAAAGTGACCCACTCCCCATTGAGACCGTCCAGCATCTCCAGTACCTGGGGACATCACAGAAATCACAGAAGGGAGGGTGCCCGTGAGCAGGAGGTCTGCCTGTCCCACTAGGGCCTTTTTTTGGTTGGTTGGTTGTTTTTTGGCCGCACCCATGGGATGTGGAAGTGGGATCAAACCCGAGACACAGCAGTGACCGCAGCCATGACCAAATCAGATCCTTAATCTGCTGAGGCACCAGGAAACTCCCCAGCAATGCTTTTAAGAACTCTTGTCTGATCCTCTCGGCTAGAGTCCGTGGCCAAGCTCCACACGCAATGAGGCCCAAAGAAATCAAGCAGGTGCTGGGCTTGGAAGAAACGCTCCAGCCGACCTGAAAGGCCACTCGAGTCAGCTTCGGCTCTCAGAGGCTCTGGGCCCCTGTGCCTTCCCCTCGCTCACTTCTCTGCCCTCCGTCCCGACAGCCAAGGCGCTGCGACCTGAGGCATCCGCTTCCCCCACAATCTGCTACGGGAACGGGCCTGGCTCGGGCGGGCCAAGCACCGCTGGAACTCACGCTGTCCTGAACCGGCACCTCGTACTTCTCGAGGATGGTGAACTGCTCGTGGATGGGAGGGATCTGGGTCTCCAGGTTGGGCAGGTCATGCTGCAGGGTATCCATGAGTTGCAAACTGACCCCCAGTTCCTCCAGCGTCTGGGGAGGGCGGCTGATCCTGCAGGTGAGTGAAGAGAACGTGGGGCGGGTGGCGAGGGTGCAGGAAGGCCAGGCCTGCCCTCCCCAGCCTGGGCCTGAGCCGAGTGCCACACCACCCCCCCCCCGAGCCGCATCGTACTTCTCCGAGTTCTCCTGCAGGTACGCGTGCAGCTCCAGGAGGCGCCTGGCCGCCATCTCCTTGAGCAGCGTGGTGAACTTGTTCTGCCACTCGTTGCAGTGCTGCACCAGCGAGAACTTGAGCTGCGAGCAGTCCAGGAGCACAAACTGGATGTTGAGGACCGTCTCCTCCTTCTGCACGTTGTTCGCGACCTCTGTGTAGCTGAGAAAGGACCCACGGCCCCGCTGTAGACCGTCTGTTTCTTTGCCAACGTGCCCTCGGCCCCGACTGGCTGGTATTTCCTCCACCCGACCCCGGGGCAGCAGCGCTAAAGCCATTGGCTGCTCCCGCGCGTCTCCCACTTCAGTCCAGCCTGGGCGTTCGCTGGAGAGCAGGTGGTTCTCCCGAGGGAGCCTTCAGACTCCCCGGCCTGCACTGGAGGCTCCGGAGGCGCAGAGATCTGGGTCGAGTTCACACTGAGCTGGTCACTAGCCCCGCGCCCTCGGGCAGGTGGCTTTACCGAGCCTGCCTCCTCATCTGTAACACGGTGACCGATGAGAACAGAAGCACCCCACAGGGTGGAGAGGCCTCGGCCGGCGGCTGCACATAAGTCCCTCGACTGACATCCCTTCTGGAGGCTCACTGTTGGCGAACATGCCTGCGAGGTCCCATCTTCCTGCCTTTTCCTGTGCTGTTGTCTCCCCCCGGCTGCCCTTCTCTGCCCGCTGACTTCCTACCCATTCCAGAAAGCCCAGCCCTAGAGTCCCCCCCCTTCAGCCATGTCCTCCCTCCCCTAATGTCCCCGGCTGGCAACTCTCTCTCCTCCCACTGACCTCCCCCGGCACCCTGTGCACCTTACTGGCAGCACTGATCACAGAGACGCTGGCATAGGCACAATGAGCACACGGGCACAGCGCTTTAGCGCTTAAAGAGCACTTCCCCCATACCTAGTAATCCCACGGCATCGTAAGGTCGGTAGGATAACCTCTATTTCACAGGAAACTGAGGCCCAGAGACCGTGGTAACCAACCTAAGATTACACAGCTGGAAAGTAGTGGAGCTGGGATTTCAACCTCTCAAGACGCCACAGCCACCGTTCTTTCAGCAGTATTTTCATCATCCCCACCGCACCAGAGCCCTCGCGAGGAAAAGACTTGTTCATTTATTTTTTTTTAATTCCTCACAACCCAGAAGACAATGGTGTTTTTGGAACAAACGAACGAGTGAATGAATGAATGGATGACTAGAGGACAAAGAGACAGGCGATGAGATCAGAATTTAAGAATCCTCAGCTTGGAGTTCCTGTCGTGGCTCAGTGGTTAACAAATCCAACTAGGAACCATGAGGTTGCGGATTTGATCCCTGGCCTGGCTCAGTGGGTTAAGGATCTGGCATTGCCTGGGTTAAGGATCTGGCATTGCCGTGAGCTGTGGTGTAGGTTGCAGATGCGGCTCGGATCCCGCGATGCTGTGGCTGTGGTGTAGGCTGGCGGCTACAGCTCTGATTAGACCCCTAGCCTGGGAACCTCCAGGAGGGGCCCTAGAAAAGGCAAAAAAAAAAAAGACAAAAAAAAAAACCCTCAGCTTGGAGTTCCCGTCATGGCTCAGTGGTTAACAAGCCACTGAGGTGGCTTGTTCGATCCCTGGCCTTGCTCAGTGGGTTAAGGATTCGGCGTTGCCATGAGCTGTGGCGTGGGTTGAAAATGCGGCTCAGATCTGGTGTTGCTGCGACTTGACATAGGCTAGTGGTTTCAGCTCCAATTAGACCCCTAGCCTGGGAACCTCCTTATGCCACGGCTGTGGTCCTAGAAAAGACAAAAAAAAAAAAAAAAGAAAGAATCCTCAGCTTAGCTTACTCCCGTCTGCCGTCTCAAGTGAAAGTGTTCTCAGGGCTCGCCCTTCAGATCCCTGGCGCCTCTCCTCTCCCAGCAGGACCCTGCGGGGCTCCTCGCCAAAACAGCTGTGTCTCCCTAAACGCTGCCCGGCCCTACTGGACGGCCACCCCCTAATGAAACAAAGGTCCAGAGGCGGACCTTCACGGCCGCCGACCCCCTTACCGGGCAATGTCGGCATCAAAGGAAGAGACCGGGGGGTTGAGGCGCTGGTAGCGTCGAATGAAAGAGTCCTTGTTGATCTCCCAGATCTCGCGGTACGTGTCCCAGGTCTTGAGGTAGTTCTGCAGGAGGCCCGCGTTGTTGCTCATGCCGCTGCTGATCTGGGCCTGGATCTTCTTGATGTCCTCGTCTCGCTCTTCAAGACCCAGCAGAAAGCGTCTCACCCACTCCCACCCCGACCCAAGCTCCAGCCCGGCCCCTGGCCGCCGCCTTAGACCCTCCGCTCCCCTCCAACCTCCCCGCCCCAAAGAAATACGGCTCCAAGGAGCCTGAGAAAATGGAGGAGGGCAGAGTTCCCGTCGTGGCGCAGTGGAAACGAATCTGACTGGAACCATGAGGTTTCGGGTTCCATCCCTGGCCTTGCTCAGTGGGTTAGGGACCCGGCGTTGCCGTGGGCTGTGGTGTAGGTCAAAGACACGGCTCAGATCTGGCGTTGCTGTGGCTGTGGCGTAGGCCAACGGCTACAGCTCCTATTAGACCCCTAGCCTGGGAACCTCCATATGCCTCGGGTGTGGCCCTAAAAAGACAAAAAAAAAAATTAAAAAATAAAAAAGAAAAGAAAATGGAGGAGGACGCGGAAAAGACAGGAGTGATGACTCTGGAGCATCTGGATGTCTCATCTGTTGGTGTCTGGGCCTCCTCTCTCCCAGCCCCAGGCCCAAACTCGTCCTTCCTGACCTTCCATCCCCAAACCCAAACCCCACGAGCACTAGTCACCTAACGCTGAACCCCCATCTGGGTCCTCTCGCCCTTCCCCAGCCCGGACCCCTGACCCGGGTTTTCCACCGGTCATGGTGATGTCTGGAACCAGCCCCCGTCTCTCCTCCCAGCTCCGATCGGTCCTAGGCCTCAGCTATGCCCCCGCCCCTGCCGCCTGCCTCCCACTGCCTGCTCACCCACGATTGTGCAGATGGGGTCACGCTGAAACTTGCGCTTGATGAGAATTTCAGGGAGGTGGCGGAAGACAGCGATGGTGGAGAAGAGGTGGCTGCCAATGTCATTGACCACACTTGCCAAGGTCTGCAGAGTGGGTGAGAATTCCACCTGTGGGAGCAGAGTGCAGAGGGCTGGGCACAGGCCCTGGAGCAGACGAGCTCAGGACTGGGAGGGCTGGACACCTCAGAACCAGGCCTGGAGGCTGTCACAGCCTAGGGCCAAGTTTAAGGATTGATGGAAACTGGCAAATAAAGGGTGATGGTTTCGGGGTGTCAAGGGCAAAGTGGTCCCCACCTGTGCCACACCTCCCTGCATGTCATTCTTCAGAATGACAAGGACTCGGAAGAGTGGGTTGGGGGTGGTCTTTCCATCCCCATTGATGGCCTTGGACAGTTCCAGCAGCGACCACTTCACATTCAGGCGCAGGGCATCCTCCATCATGCGGTCCAGCCGGACCGTGTACAGCAGCCACTGATGCTGAATCTGCCGGAAGAGTAGGGGGAAGAGAACCCCTCAGGGAAGAAGGGGCAGGTCCTGGGAAATGAAACCAGCCAAGAGGGAGGGAAACAAGCTGCTTCCACAGAAAGGCAGGACGCTGAGTCCTGGAGGAAGAAGGTTTGAAAGGCTGAAGGTGGGCTGAATCCAAGACCCGAGTAGGATGATGGAGATGCACACCCTGCGGGGAGGGGGGAAAGACACCCCAGGGTCCGATGGGACTGGGGGGCTGGGGACTTGCTCAACCACAAGGCCCTGGCCCCAGGAGCCCTACCTCAGGGCCATCGTTCTTGAAGACCTCGTAGGAGTTGGTCATGATGGCCACCACGTCCTGGTGCAGGCTCATCAGCTTCTGCTGCACAGCTGCCCGGTGCTCTCTTTGGTCCTCCTCAAACTCCAGGTCCCTGTACACCCGTTTGCCACTAATGCGGACCAGCAGCGTCTCGGAGATCTCCTGGGCCCGCCAGCCGATGGTCAGGGTGGACGCCTTGAACTCATTCACAATCGCCTGCACCTGGGGTCCGACCCCACCCACGGGGGAGTTTCAGTTTGGGAACAGACCCTCGGGGCCCAACTCTATCCTCCCAACGGTCCTCCAGCTAGAATTGCTGACATTAAAAAAAAAAAAAAAAAAAAAGTCTGGGAGTTCCCACTGTGGCGCAACGGGAGCAGCCACATCTCGGGAGAGCTGGGAGGCAGGCGCAGGTTCCATCCCTGGCCCAGCACAATGGGTTAATGATCCAGCATTGCCGCAGCTGCAGCTTAGGTTGAAACTTTGGCTCAGATCTAATCCCTGGCCCAGGAACTCCATACGCTGCAAGACGACCAAAAAAAAAGGAAGGAAAAAAAAGTCCTGCCCTAAGCACACATCATTTCTTTCACGCTACTTACTCCCTGGTCTCTCCACCACTCCCAAGACGCGGGTATTCATTACGCACATGCCAGCCTTTCGGTCAGCCCCAGAGACCGAGTCTCGTGGCCCTGGCCCACCTTGCTGGCGTGTATGCGGCACTCTGTGATGAAGAAGGCACTGGCCCCCTTCAAGGCCCAGTGCAGTTTCTTGAGCCCAGGGTGGATCTTCTTATCCAGGAACCGGATACGTTCCTTGAATAGGGCCTGCTCATCTGGGGACAGCATGGCAATAATCCTGTGCAGAAGAGAGGACACAGCGGGAAACTGGGAGAAATTTGCGAGTTCGTGATTCTCGTCTAGTGCTTTCCGATAAAACTTTCTGGGTGATGGAAAAGTCCTACCATTCGTACCATTCGTGCTGCCCAACATGGGAGCCACCAGCCACATGCAGCTGTGAGGCACTTGAAACAAATGAGTGAGTGAAACTGAATTTTAAACTTTTATTTAATTTCAATTAAATAGAAAGCCACACACGCGAGTGGCTACCATGTTGGACACTGTAATTCTAGATGCCCAAACAAGAGTGCAAGTATTACCCCCTTGGACTTGAACTGGGCTGAGAAAGATACTCAACCCCTAGTGAGCAAAGCCTCACTCCAGAGATGAGTACTGGGCGCTGAGAGGGGTTAGGGTTGGGGTTTGCTTGGTTCAATGGATCTTACGTTGTCCTGTGCCCATGATCCTAATGCCACCTGGCTTCCTTCCTAGAGAAGTGACTCAGGCCTATATGGTCCCAGGGCCCCGTGGGGTGGGAGGGACTGTAGTTTCTGCTCTCCCCGCTAAAGCTAGAAGACAGCACTGCAAGGGACAGGAATAACCATAGGTCACACGAGAGCACAGGACACTGGGTTGTTTTGTTTGTTTGTTTGTTTGTTTTTGAGACGGACAAAATGTGCAGGACAACGTGTTCTACAGGAAATGGACAACATCCCGGAGCACAAGAGACAAAGAGGGGGCATGAAGCGACACTCAGAAGGGCTGCAGTCAGGACCGGGGCCCCACCTATTGTAGTCCCGAGCGACAAGCAGCAGATTTTCTCGAAGGATGCGCAGGTCCTCGGAGCGCTCAGCAACGTTCACCACGTAATGGGGCGTCTCGAAGAGCAGCCGCTCCCAGTAGTCAATCTCCACAAAGAGGATCAGCAGGGACCTGGGCGAGGAGGAGACGCCAAGCAGCTGAAGGCGCCGCTCGAGGGCATAAACCAGAACCAGCAACGGACCAAGAGGCACGGGGCCGGGGCGGCGCGAGGAGACGTTTAAAGGTAAGAAAGGAAGCAGAACCTCCAGGCAGAGAAGGCGGACTGGACACAGTGACGTCTGCTCCCCTCCACTAAAACAACAGCAAAGGGGGCTTCATTCATTTAAGGGATAAGCCCACAAATACAAGGCAGCAACAACAGAAGACACTGGAAGACGGAAAAGCAGATGGCTAAGGAGGAGAGTCCTCAGCTGGGGATGGAGACAGCTAAGAGAGCTCTGGAAAGGCCCGTTTTCGCATGGCTGCAGTATGTCAGGTCAGGGGTGAAGGGGGGACCAGGAGAGGAAGAAGAGTTGAAAGCGCAGGAAGCAGCTCCATTCCCGTTCCGCTCCTGCCCCGCGCAGTCGCGCAAGTTGCCCTCCCTGCCCCAGCGCGAGAGCCGAGGCTTCTGGTCGGGGCGGCGGCGGCACGGAGACAAACAGAGGCCTTTGGACTGGGGACCCCAGGCCCGGCCAAAGGAGAGAGAATTGCACCCAAAGCAAGGGCGTTAAGGGACCACATACTCATCGAAAGCCAGGACCCCCGGCCTCCCTCTCCCACCCAGAAACCAGCCCGCTGGCCCTACCTACCCCCTCTGGAACAAAGTCCTCAAGATTGTTTTCTGTGACCTCTGACCAGCCTCAGTGGAGAAGTCCCAGGGCCCTCTGGAGTGCCCAGGAAACAGCCCACCCGGACCAGCCCGCAGTGAGCTCCCAGCTGAGAAGGCCTCTCTTCCTGCTCCCCTGCTTCCTGCCCAGCTGAGAAGCCCCTCGGAGCTGCCATCTGGCATTCCGGCCGCCGTCCCTGAAATATGGACAGACAACCAAGGGTCCCAGCACACCGTCCGTCTGTCCCAGCACAAAAGGTGGGAGTCAAAACAAACAAATAGCAAAAAGCAGGCGGAAGGGGACAGAGAGGGGACAGAGGTCATGCAGAAAGGAGACAGCCTATCCTAAAAAGAAAAAACAAACAAAACCAGCCGGGAACACCCTCAGAGAGAGAGAAGAAACAAAAGAGCATCAGTGAAACAGAAATAAGATGCTATAAAAGGGACACCAGGAGAGCTCCTGGAAGTTAAAAACGAGGGCAGAAAGGTAAACATTTGACAGAAATCCCTCAGAGAGGATTTAGGATGGAAAAGAGAATAGAAAACTCCCCGCGGACTTGCAGAATAGACGTGAGGTTGCCGAGGGGGAGGGGGAGGGAGTGGGGTGCTTGGGGTTAATAGATACAAACTATTGCCTTTGGGATGGACTAGCAGAGAGATCCTGCTGTGTAGCACTGGGAACTATGTCTAGTCCCTTACGATGGAGCCTGATAACATTCGAAAATAGAATGGGTACATGTATGTGTAACTGGGTCACCATGCTGTACAGGAGAAGAAAAATTATATCGGAGAAATAACTATTAAAAAATAATAATGATAAAAGCTGAGACAATGATAAAATTAAAAAAATATATTCTTCATGATATTGAAAAAACTCCCCATGAATAATTTTTCACATTGATTACCTGTTGGCATGATAATATTTGGGGCACATTGGTTTGAATACTAAAATTAATTTCACCTGTTTCTTTTTCCTTCATTAAATGCAAACCCAGAAAGTTTTATTTTATTTATTTTTTTGGCCACACTTGCAGCATGGGGAAGTTCCCAGGCCAGGGATCCAACTCATGCCACAGAAGCAACAACACCAAATTCTTAACCCCCTGAGCCACCAGGGAACTCCAAAACCAGAAATTTTTTTTTTATGGCTACACCCTTGGCATAAGGAAGCTTCCCTGGGCCAGGGATTGAATTCAAGCCTCAGCTGGGGCAACACTGGATCCTTTAACCCATTGTGCCAGGCTAGGGATGGAACCCATGCCTCCCTCCGCTGTGACCCAAGCACTGCAGTCAGACTCTTAAGCAACTGCACCACAGTGGGAACTCCTTTTTTTTTTTTTTTTTTAGCAAAACCAGAAAATTTGGAATTGCCTTTGTGGACCTCATTCTGTGTCCCTTGCCACCTCACACCCACGACCTCCTCCTGCTCCCCGCCGCCGCCCCAACCACCACCTTCAGCGGTCACATCCTGGAACTCATGTTTGACCACCTCTGAGATAATCACACTAACGGCCCCTCTCCTGGCCCCGCTCCCTCCCTGCCTTCCAGCACCTGCACTCAAATCCTCGCAACTGACCTCCTCCTCCACTGCCACTGCTCGCTTGCTTGCCAATCCTCACTCTTTTGCCCCATTCCTTAGTCTAAGCCACCGGGCAACCCCCCCCACCCTGGCTCAATCCACGGCCGGAGCAGGGCTGGAGGAGAGCACACAACCCCACAGAGCAGCACGCTGCTCGTTCAGGTTCTCCGGTCCCGGCTGGCCTCTCTGGGCTGCATCCCTGGGGTTTCCCCAACCTGCTGTCCCTCCTGTTCTCGCAGTGACAGCCTGCAGAGTCCTTGCTTTCGCGAGCCTGGCCTGCCCCGCCCCCGTCTCTGCAGAAAGCCCCACCTCCCCCAGCGGAGAACCCCGAGGCGGGAACCCCACGTGCCCCTGCGCTGAAACTTAGCAACACCTGCCACCGTCCGCCCTGCGCCCTGCGAGGGCTCCCATTTACAACAGCGGCCCTCCTCCTGGGCTCTGGGATCTGACCTGGCTCCCCGGCTTTCTCCGATCCCATCTTCTCCAGCTCCACGGCACCTTCAAACCTACCAGTTCCTTCCCATCAACATTTAAATAAGCCAAGTTTCTAGGGTCTTAAAAAACAAAACCCAGCCTTCCCCTCAACCCCTATCCTTCCACAGGTACTGCAACCTGAGCAGGGCCCCGTGGGGCTCCTGGGCACAAAACCCTTTCCGTGCCCCTCACTTCCTGTTTTTAGGAAATGGGCCTCGTTTTGCCTCCATGGCCTTCCCTTGGTCCTTAGGGGCAGGTTCCGACAGCTGCTGATCAGGGGAGGGAGGGGAAGCAGAGACAAGGAACAGTCTAGCAACAACAGCGCAGCCTTGGGGCAGGATCCTGGTTCCCTCTCAAGGGATACACACAATGACGTAGGCACCTTACACACCTGCAACTTATATGCCTGATGCTTCTTTCAGAAATGAGAACTTTAAACCTGAACAGGTTGGAGCCCTTCCTGTGCTGCTCCCTCCCTCGTTGGATTGCACCCTAAACGCAATCACCTGGGAGCTAACGATTAGACACCCTGCGCACAATTGCCTGTGAGTTAAAGATAATTAGCACAAGATGTTTTTCAGGAACTTTCCTAGTTTGTTCTAATCTCTGATCAATATGCCCTTTTCGCAAGTACTGTTATTCTAGGCGACAACCCAGAAGACCACCCCCAGGATCCTGTCAAGATCTCCTGACCCCAGCTTCGATGAGGAAGATTCGCTAAAAAAAAAAAAAAAAAAAGAGCGAATGTCTGCCCCAATCCTGATTCTTATCTGAAACCCTGTTTTTCTCCTGTTACACTATAAAACTCCCTGCAATTCTTCCCCCCAGGGAGGGGACACAGTCTTTAAGGCATTAGCTTGCTGTGGCCTCCTTTACCTGGCAAAGCAAGAAAAGCTATTTTTTTTCCGTCACCCAAAACTCTGTCTCCGTGTTTCGGCACCAGTGGACAGAGGCCAAGTTTCGGCAACAGTACCACACTCTGTGCCCCTTACACAGCCTACCTGCTGCAAAGAATCTTCCTCCTGAATCCCCTCCCTTTCCTTTCCTCCCATGCTTCAGACCCTGAGAGCTGGCTTCCACCCTCCCTCTAAATCCACGTTCATCAAGCTGGCCCGGGACCTCGTGGGGACTTGCAGCTAACCCCGAGGACCTCCTCGGCCTTATCCTCGGATCTCTCCGCAGGTCTTAGCATCCCCGTGGCCTCCCCCTGCCCTCCTAGGACACTCTCTCCCTGGCTCCTGAACCCCCTCTTGTCAGCGCTGCCTTTCCCCCTAGGACCCCTTGGAGATTGCGTGCCGCCGGGTGCTGGAGACCCAGCAAAGCATCTGCTTCCCATGCAGCCCCGTGATGTGGGGGCTCCTCAAGGTTTTTCACACCCAACACACTGGCCCTGGGTGACCTCACCCACTGCACAGCTTCAGCTCTTCCGGAAGCTGAGGACACCGCTCCACTGCCTGAGCCAGAATTGCTCATCCTCCCTCAGCCTGACTTTCCAACAGCCAACCGGTAACTTTTGGTTTTTATCACCATAAGCAAAGTTCAGGAATTGCAATCTCTCTGGCAAGTGTCGTTCAATGATAAATGGCAACTGAGGTTTGGCCTCCTGTTGTGTGACAGAGTGTGTGGTCCACCTAAAGGAGCCATTGCTGAAGTTCCCGGGCCTCAGCAGAAACAAATCCGACTAGGAACCGTGAGGTGGCCGGTTCGATCCCTGGCCTCGCTCAATGGGTTAAGGATCCAGCATTGATGTGAGCTGTGGTGTAAGTCGAACACGAGGCTCAGATCCCATGTTGCTGTGGCTGTGGCATAGGCCAGCAGCTGTAGCGCCGATTAGACCCCTAGCCTGGGAACCTCCATATACCACAGGTGCAGCCCTAAAAATCAAAAAATAAAAATAAAATAAAGGAGCCATTGCTGGAGTTCCCGCTGTGGCTCAGCAGGTTAAGAAGGGGACATGAGGTCTGTGAGGATGCGGTTTCGATCCCTGACCTTGCTCAGTGGGTTAAGGATCTGGCGTTGCCGAAAGCTGTGGTAAAGGTTGCCGGTGCAGCTCGGATACGGCATTGCTGTGGGTGTGGTGTGGGCTAGTAGCTGCAGCTCTGATTAAACCCCTAGCCCAGGAACTTCCACATGCCATAGGTGCATCCATAAAAGGGGAAAAAAAAAGAAAGACCTCACAAAAAAGAGATCAGGGAGTTCCCTTGTGGTGCTGTGAGTTAAGGATGCAACATAGATCGCAGCTACAGCTTGGATTCTATCCCCTGTCTAGGAAATTCCATAATCAGCAGGCATGGCTCTAAATAGAAAAAAAATTTATAACATTAAAGAATCACTGCTCCAGGGTTCCAGGCATTTGCTGCCAAATGCCCAGTGTGACTGCTTTGTCTGATTTTCCAAGAGAGGCCAGATGGTGAGGTTTTTATTTTCTGCTTCTTTTTTTTTTTCCTTTTTTTGGCTGCACCCACGGCATTTGGAAGTTCCAGGACCAGGGATCAATCCCACGCCACAGCAGACCCAAGCTGCAGCAGTGACAACATCAGACCCTTAGTCTGCTGAGCCACAAGGGAACTTCAGAAGGTGGGTTTTTAATATAAAATCTCTTGAATTGTAAGTGTTGACAACTAATTCAGCTGAAAAATAATTACAAGTGAGGAACTTCTCAACTCCTGGCCATGTCCATTCCTTGACCTGGTGATAGTGACAAGGGCACCTATTTTATACTTTTTTGTTTTTTTTTTTGCTTTCTTATGACCAAACCTGTGGCACATGAAAGTTCCCAGGCTTGGCGATCAATCTGAGCTGCAGCCGCAGCAACACCAGATCCGAGCCAAGTCTTCGACCTAAACCACACCTGACAACACCAGATCCTTTAGCCCACTGAGCGAGGCCAGGGATCAAACCCACATCCCTCATGGATACTAGTCTGATTCTTAACCTGCTGAGTTACAGTGGGAACTCCCTATACTTATTTGTTAAACTGAACATGTTAAGTTTTAAGTAATTCTCTGTGTGTATGACACTTTCATAATAAAACATGTTTTTAAAAGGAAAAAAACTATTTTAAACAAGGAGGTTAGGTGTAAAGGGGGCTCAATACAAAATTAGCATTAAAATCAAAGTTTTCCAATATAAAAACTATGAGCACTTAAACATTATCAAGGAGAAAAAGAAACTGATAATTTAAACAATAAAAATAAAACACTAAAAATCAACAGATTAACAAAAAATGTTTATATAATAAAATTTCTTGTTAATTGGTTAATGTATATGGGAAAAGCGGCTTATGAACAACAAAAACAAGACAGATAAGTTGAAAGAAAGAATGCTAAAGGAGTACCCATCATGGCGCAGGGGAGACGAAAAGAAAGAATGCTATTCTTTTTTTTTTCTTTTTCTTTTTTTTTTGTCTTTTTGACTTTTCAGGGGCCACACCCGCGGCATATGGAGGCTCCCAGGCTAGGGGTCCAACTGGAGCTACAGTCGCCGGCCTACACCACAGCCACAGCAATGCAGAATCTGAGCCGCATCTGTGACCTACACCACAGCTCACGGCAACATCAGATCCTTAACCTACTGAGCAAAGCCAGGGATCAAACCCACAACCTCTGGTTCCTAGTTGGATTTTCATCTCTGCTGTGCCACAACGGGAACTCCGAAAGAATGCTATTCTTGGATAGAAAGATTCAAGTCTTAAAAATATTCATTCTTACATTAACCTGTAAATTTAGCCCAATCCTTGTTCCAAAAAAATAGGAATAGGACTATTTTTAGAACCAAACAGAGATACTAAGGTTCTTGTGAGAAATAAATATTTGAAATATCACATCAAACTCTAAAATAGAAAGTAATGAGGACAATAATCAAGAACAATTTGCTTCCCACACATGAATAAACAGACCTAGCAGAACAGAAGAGTGAGTTCCAAAATAGACACAGATATACTGGGGAATTTGTTATATTATAAAGATAGCAGTTCGACAAATGAGATCAGGTCAACTGACTAGCCACCTGGGGATAGATTTTAAACAAAACCAACTCAAGTTGCATCTGCACTTCTCTCTCTACATCAGAATAAATGGCAAATGGATCCAAGGTCCATGATGGGAACTCCCCAAGATCCAAACGTAAAGAGGAAACTCACAGGAGTTCCCGTCGTGGCACAGTGGTTAATGAATCCGACTAGGAACCATGAGGTTGTGGGTTCGGTCCCTGCCCTTGCTCAGTGGGTTAACGATCAGTGTTGCTGTGGCTGTGGTGTAGGTTGCAGACTCGGCTCGGATCCCGCGTTGCTGTGGCTGTGGTGTAGACCGGCGACTACAGCTCCGATTAGACCCCTATCCTGGGAACCTCCATATGCCGAGGGAGCGGCCCAAGAAATGGCAAAAAGACAAAAAAAAAAAGAGGAAACACAAAATAGCAGAAGAAAATAGGTCATACTTAAAAAATTTTTAATCCCGACTAAAAGTCACTTGATTTTGTAAATCTATGTGGTTTCTTCTTTTTCAAAAAAATGAAACTGCACTATTTAATCACAGAGGATCAAAGTCTCCATAACCTGAAGGTACTCGGATGAAACTTTGCATTCTGAATATTACTGAAACACCGAGGTGGAAATTCCAGACTATTTTGTGTCTACTCTACAGGCAAGCACTAAATTAATAATATAGGAAATAACAGCACATTTCAAGTTTTTCCCGTTTATTGGAGAGGAATCTTCCAATGAAGGAAAATATTTTCAAGAGCTCATTTATTTGCGATGCTTGCTTTAAGAGTCTCGTGCTCTACCAACTGAGATAGCCGGGCAACTTCCGCTACGTTAAGAGCTTATGTAGTATATACAACCTGCTGCATTTGGAGCGGATGAGCCACGAGGTCCTGCTGTACAGCACAGGGAACTATATCCAGTCACTTGTGATGGAACAGGATGGAAGATAATATGAGAAAAAGCATGTATGTGTATGTATAACTGGGTCACTTTGCTGTACAGCAGAAATGGACAGAACACTGTAAATCAAATATAATAAAAAATTTTTAAGAGATTATGGAAAAAATGCTGTTTTTTCAAAGCTCAAAGATCTCCACCAAAGTAGATGTTATGTTTGAAACTGTGTCGAAATTCTTCAAAGTGAATAAGGCTCTCTCAAACACAAATGAACATCACCAGACATTTAAAGACATTTAAAGAAAGCCTCCTGGAGTTCCCATCGTGGCGCAGCGGAAATGAATCCGACTAGGAACCATGAGGTTGCAGGTTCAGTCCCTGCCCTTGCTCAGTGGGTTAAGGATCCGGCATTGCTGTGAGCTGTGGTGTAGGTCGCAGACGCGGCTTGGATCTGGCGTGGCTGTGGCTCTGGCGTAGGCTGGCGACTGTAGCTCCGACTGAACCCCTAGCCTGGGAACCTCCATATGCTGTGGGTGTGGCCCTGAAAAGACAAAAGACCAAAAAAAAAAAAAAAAAAGGCTCCAAAGTAAAAGACAGCAACCAAAACAAAGGAAAATTACTCTCAATCTAGATTTCCAAATCCAGTCAAATGACCAATTATGTGAGGCAGAAAACAGTTGTTGTCATTTGTGCGAGAACTCAAAAAACTTCACCTCCCAGGCCCTCTTTCTCAGAAAGCTACTAAAGAACAAGGGCCTGAGCCAAGAAAGGGGCACTCAAAAGCAAATAGGAAATAAAACAAGAGAGAGGCTCAGGGAAGTCACAGGGTGACACACGTGCAGCGGCCTGCAAGCGACCCGTCTGACAGGGCATTCCAGGACGGGGGCGCTAAGGAAAACATGAAACCGCTAACACGCCTGGCCCGTCGGGGGGCAGGGAAAACCACTCAAAGGGGTTTTATCCGTTGCTCTAGAAGAATTAATGAGAGTGAAAGTGTGCTAGCAAACATAGTGAGACAACTATTAATTCCAAAAAGAGCCAACCAAAATGGTACCTACCAGCCAGGAAAAAACCAGAACAACAGAAAATGACTTGGCTCAGCAGGAAACCATACTTACAGAGCCATGCTAAGAAAAACAGTGACTGTCAGTTTAACCAAAAATTGTGTTAGAGCTCTCTCTCCAGGGAGCGGGGCAGGGTGTGACTCCGTAAGGGGACATTTCCAGCAGCAGAAACACATTCTCAGATGTTCTTCAAGCTAAAGACCTGGAGTTGGACTCTGTTAACGTCTTGCCAAGTCCGCGTGGGTGTGTATACTATCCAACAGTGCCCCATGACGTTTCTTTATTTTCTCTTCTTCTTCTTTTTTTTTTTTTTTCCTTCTCGTCTTTTTAGGGCCGCACCCGCAGCATATGGAGGTTCCCAGGCTAGGGGTCTAATTGGAGCTGTAGCCACCTGCCTACACCACAGCCACATCAACACGGGATCTGAGCCTCGTGTTCGACCTACACCACAGCTCACAGCAATACTGGATCCTTAACCCACTGAGCAAGGCCAGGGATCGAACCCAGGTCTCAAAGATGTTAGTTGGCTTGGTTAACCGCTGAGCCACGACAGGAACTCCCATTTTCTCACCTTGACAAGATTTTTCAAAATAACTTTAAGGCAAATTATCAAATGTTAACTTGTCAGTCAACATGATTAATTTGGAAAATACCTTCCTGATGTTGAGCTGACAGCTCTGTAAGGATCTTTTTTCACAATGACGGTCGGTCTTGGCGGAAATTCGTCAATAAATTTCTGGGCTGGAAATTTATTTCATTGACAAAATTTCTTTGAAAAAGAAAAAGCAGTCTGGGGAATTATTTTTGTAAAGCAGTTTCTCACTTGTCCTTGGACAAGCGGCCAGGCAGGAGAGGCAGGACAGGGACGCCGGCTGGGTTTGGTGCCGACAGCCCAGAATGCACTGACCTAACGGAGAAATAAATTGGGAGAAAGGGAGGAAGAGGAAGCCCTAGACGCCACACTCAGACAGACACCAGCGTCTCCTGTCCTGGCCTGGAGAAGCCCCAGGACCCGGAGGGCCCTGCGACATGCACAGTGATAAGCACCGCTCTTGTCAGCCTGGCATCAGATGACATCTGGAATATGTTTGTGTTAAGTGCAATCTGTAAAGCTGGCCCGGCTGTAAAATGTGGTAAAAGCCGATTCGGACTTCAGAGTTCAAATATTTGGGATGTAAGGTGGGATAACAACACCGCTCGTGAGATAAAGTAGGTGCTATTAGGGACTGGAAAGCTCCCAGCACTAAGGGCGAGTCAGGTAATTCTGAGGACGATCAGGACAACTGAAGAGCCTGCTCGTTTCAAGATCTTATCTAGACCATGAACACAAAAAAGCACACCTGATAAAGTTATCTGCCCCTGCTTGGAGCTTCCATACACTTGGGAAAAGCTGAAACTGTCCTGGATGTCTTTACTGGTTTAATCGGCCCAGACTTTTCCAAACCCTTCCCTGGGATCACGTTTTGTTTTGGTTGGGTTTCTTTCCCTATACATTATTTACTGGTCTGAGGCAGTTTTATCTTAAAACCACAAAAATGTAAAGCAGCTTGTAACAGGTCTCTCTAGACAACAACTGCCAAAGGACTGGGGTACCGCTTCTCTCAGCTAAGCCCAGGTCGTAAACACTCAGCCCGAAGTTGCCTTGTTAAGCTCCACTATGAAGATTATGCAAATGATGTTTGTGATAAATAGCTGATGTGTCCCTGGCCAGGAGGCCATCACAGCAGACCGAAAAGTGGCCTCCTAAGTTTATCCGGGCTCCACGGGCCCTAAGTTCAAACACCAGGTAGACACATTGCTGTGGAGGGAAGGCGACAAGATGCAGGAAGCCCAGGCGAAAGCCCCCAGAGCAGAATATTCAGGAACCGTTCGGAAACAGTACAACTTCTAAGGCCATCAGGAGTGGGTTGGTTGACTCGGTAGAGCCAAATCATGGGATGCTATAAGCCATGAAAAATAATTATGTAGTTCTGGGATGTTCCTGCTGCAGTGCAATGGGACTGGCGGCGTCTTGGGAGCACTGGGACGAAGGTTTGATTCCCAGGCTGGCACAGTGGGTGAAGGATCCAGCATTGCCCCAATTGCGGCTTAGATGGCAACTGTGGCTCGGATCTGATCCCTGCCCAGTTCCGCCCTATGCCTCAGGGCAGCCGATAAAGAAAAATAAGAATAACGATTAAGTAGTTCTGGGAGTTCTCTTGCAGTGTGGTGAGTTAAGGATCCATCAATGTCACCACAGTGGCAAGGGTTACTGCTATGGCTAAGGTTCCATCCTCAGCACAGTGGGTTAAAATCTGGCATTGCTGCAGCTGTGGCTCAGATTTAATCCCTCTCCTGGGATATATGCCACAGGTGTGGCCACAAAATTTTTTTTAAAAAAGAGAGAGATTTTTAAACTTAAAAAACACAACTATATAAATGGGGATGGGGGATGATAGAAAATCATTAAGAGTAGTTGTCTTTGGGGGGAACTTTTTTCCTTCCACTTTCTGCACTTGCAGATTTTCTAAAAAGATCAAGAATTTTACAATGTAAAAACCAAATAAATCATTTTGAGAATATTTTGAATGTACAGAGAGTACAGTATGCTATGATTTATATTAACAAGTGTACTTAGACACACACTCTAATCCCTGGGAGTTACATGGGGAACTGAGTCACTGACGGACAGCCGTGGAGATTTTTCTTTTTTCTTTTTTTTTTTTTTTGTATTTTTAGGGCCACACCCAGGGAATATGGAAGTTCCCAGGCTAGGGGTCTAATCAGAGCTCTACCCGCCAGCCTATGCCACAGCCACAGCAATAGCAACGCCAGATCCAAGCCACGTCTGCGACCTACACCACAGCTCACAGCAACGCCGGATCCTTTAACCTACTGAGTGAGGCCAAGAATCAAACCCGAAACCTCATGGTTCCTAGTCGGATTTGTTTCCGTTGCACCAAGACAGGAACTCAGGGAGATTTTTCATTTTCAGCCCTGGGATGACTTTTGAATTTTATTTTTACTTTTTTTTTTTTTTGGCCATGCCTGCAGCATGTGGAAGTTCCTGGGCCAAGGACTGAGCCCAAGCCACAGTAGTAACATGAGCCGTTGCGGTGACAATGCCGAGTCCCTAACTGCTAGGCCACCAGGGAACTCTGAGACTTTTGAATTTTATTTTATTTTTTTATTTTATTTTTTTTATTTTTTTGTCTTTTCTAGGGCCACTCCTGCGGCATATGGAGGTTCCCAGGCTAGGGGTCGAATCAGAGCTGTAGCCACCGGCCTACACCACAGCCACAGCAACGCGGGATCCTAGCTGCATCTGCGACCTACACTACAGCTCACGGCAACACCCGATCCTTAACCCACTGAGCAAGGCCGGGGATTGAACCCACAACCTCATGGTTCCTAGTTGGATTCGTTAACCACTGAGCCACGATGGGAACTCCGAGACTTTTGAATTTTAGAACATGGGTACATTACCCCTTCTAAAAGGTAAAAATGCTTTTAAAATTGTATCACCTTGCCAAATTTGTTCTGGAAATACTGTGATCGCCAAGCTTTATGAGGCCATTTTTTGAAAGGAAAATAATATTTTTTGCTTATTCTTTGTGAGGACTTTGACACATGTCATCTCACCTCCTGAGCACTCCAGAAAATGATTTTTTAAGTAGATGGGGAAACTCAGGCTCCAGGAAATGCAGTGCTTGCCTGAGGTCACATAGCAAAACCGACCTGCTCTGGGCTTCGAACCCTGGTCTGCCTGGCACTGAAGCTTAGGCTTTACTCACTCTCACTGGCCGACCCTGAGGATTAGAGGAAGTAGCCCTCAACCAGCGCTGACCTAAGGCCTCTCTTCCCCTCTTTCTCAACTCTTGTTTTCTCTCGTACTTAAAATGTGAATAGCGATCGCTGGTGTTTATAAAATTGTTATTTGAATGCACCCCTGCAATGCCTGGGAAAAGGGCTACGGCTACTGGTGGGCTGCGTGTGCCCAAATTCATGTTGTTCCAACTGCATCCGGGCGCCTCCCCAAACTCCGTGCCTTTGGGGGTGCCCAGCTGAATGGGACAAGGTGCCTGGCAAACGTAACCCCATTGTGCGCTTACCAGGGCCATAGCTGGGGTAACCTTGGCCTAGTCTCCCACCTCTTCAAAATCTCATCACTGATCTAAGAGGCTGTTTTGTAGGATCCTGCTCGGCCCATTCCTCAGAAACCATGAGCCCCATCAAAGCAGAGCTCCACACCCCTTCCAGGTCAAAGGCGCACCTCAAGCCTCTCAGCCTCGTCTTGACACCCGCTTCCTGAGCCACGCGGTTTCCCACATCTGTGTCCTTCTCACCACGGCCTTCCCCTCACCCCGCTGACCTGGCACTCGGCGCTGCTTCTCCATCTTCTCCATCTTGCTTCCTGCCTCAAACATCACGTGTCATCCGCCCCTGGTCAGGCTGCCTCCGGCTCCCAGGACAGTCACTCCCAGGCCCTCTGTCCCAGGCCCCATCTCCACACGCGCCACGTCTGGCAAAGCCCCTTCTACACGTGCCCCGGCAGATAAGAACATTCCACGAGGTAAGCCGGTTCTGGCAGCAACAGCCCAGAAGCATGGGAAGCGACTCACACTAGGCCTCGCTGATGACAAGAGGGAGCCAAAACCAATCCAGGAGAAAGTGCCTTCCTTCCGATTAGGAAAGAACTGTCACAGGAAGTTCCCCTGTAGCGCGGCAGGTTAAGGACCCAGCAGCTGTCACTGCAGTGGGAACATCTCCATGCCTCGGGCACAGCCAAGAAAAGGTTGTCATCTCTGTACACAGTCGCCTACGTGCTTCATTTCCTCCTCCTGCACCTTCTATGAAAAGCAAGCACAACTCCCGGGTAGAGCTGCTTTACAGAGCAACAGAGGGACGGGACCTCGCCACCACATGTGTCCCCTGCACCCATCCCGGTTCTTCGCACGTGAAAAGCACTCACTATACATTTTGGAATAACTACTAAATGGATCAATTAAACTTAAAATAATGGTAATATGAAAAGGTCATGATTATAAAGCTGTAAGACAGGGCACGATGTGATCTGAAGAGCCCCTCTGTGGTTCACGGTTTGGGCGATTTCTCTGTGCGATCACAGCCATCTAGTGGCAGAAGGCCTACATCACAGGTTACTGGGGTTTTTCTATTCCTCTTTTTTTTTTTAAGGGCTACAGGTGTGGCATACGGAGGTTCTGAGGCTAGGGGTGGAATCGGAGCTACAGCTGCTGGCCTACATCACAGCCACAACAACGCTGGATCCGAGCCATGACCATGACCTATACTGCAGCTCACAGTAACCCCAGATCCTTAACCCACTGAGCAAGACCAGGGATCAAACCCGCATCCTCATAGTTCCTAGTCAGGTTTGTTTCTGCTGAGCCACAATGGGAACTCCAGGGTTTTTCTATTTTTAATCATTTTTTTAAGACAAACTGTGAAATTAAAATTAAGAAGTGATAATGAACATATCATGGGATAAGAGTCAGAAAAATGGAGAGAGAAACCCGGAGATGGGAGTTACAAGTCTTGGGAGGAGAAGGGAATTGTGCCAAGGACAGGACGGGCAGAGGGGGAAGGAGGCAGGGTGGGTCTCATACTTGTCAAAGTTGACGTCCAGCATGCCCGCCTTCTCCTGGCTGATTCGTAGCAACGGCGTATCCAGCCGGCGAACACAGTCCTTGTCCAGCGTTGAGGTCCAGTCTTGGAAGGTTTTTCGAACCAGTTCATCAATGGCCTGGACCATCTGCTGATAGGTGTGTACGCTCTCCTCTCCGGTCCCGATGTGAGGCAGGAAATGAGCGTTGGAAAGACACTGCGAGGAAGAAGCAGAGCCGCCCGAGCCTACTTGCCACGTTCCTCTGTGGTACCATCTCCCTGAGACCAAAGGCGTGCACGCGCGCGCGCGCACACACACACACACACACACACGCACAATATGTGTAAGGCTTGCCACTGAGATTTTGGGTTGTGGCTGCACAGAGGGAAGCTGGAGCCGAAAGGAATGTGAGTGCAGGAGACCAGGCCCAATGAGAAAGGGAGTCCGAATGAAGAAGGGCAAGGACAGAGATTGGGCAGGAGGAAACAAGCTGGGACGAGTCACTCACGGTCCGTTACAGGAGTCAAGTCCTGCACAGGAGGTGAAGGACTGAAGAGGCACAAGGCTGCAACCCAGCGCGAGCCCTTCCCCAGCAAGGCCGCCACGTCTGCCCCCTCCCCGCTCTCCGGGGGCCTCTCCGGACAGGACGGTCCCCACCTCCCGGCCCCCAGCGCTCAGCCTGCGTGCCCCGCCCTCTCACCGACGAGGTCCCCGAGCCCAGGCTCACGTTCATGACTCTGTCGATGCGGCGCCGCAGGACCCGCAGCCAGTGCGCCTGCCCGGAGTACTGGGCCATGTAGGGCTCCAGGTACGGCCACTTCTTGTTCAGCTCACGGTTCACGAGGGCCAGCTCGCCATTGAACAGCATGTAGAGATCCACCGCCTTCTTGTCGTATGTTCGCTTGATAGCCTGACGGACGAGAGGACGCTGACAACACAGCGAGGGCAGGTGGCTCCCCGTCCCGTTCCCAAGCCATCCAGACACTGGGGGACCAGTGGGACGATAAGAGACACTGGCAACTTAGAGAGGGCGTGGGCAGAGGCTGGAGGGTGTGTGAAAGGAGCAGGAGGAAAGCATAAGAACCAGGGCTGGAGGAGGCGGCGAGCAGCCGCACCTCTCGGGCTGCGAGACGGTGGAAGGTGTCCAGCAGCAGCACCCCGTGCTCCACGTCGCGAACGAGCTCGAAGGCGGAGGTGATCAAGTTCTGAGTCATCACCTCCAGGTCCTTGACTCCAGCCCGGAACCTGCACCATTGGAGGCACGTCGAAGGGTGCGGGCCTCGCCTGCCCCCGAGTTCTGCCTTGAGCAGGACTCCGAGACCTTACGTCCTGAGGGCTCCCAAGGTGCAGACACCGCATGCTTGACCTGCAGTTAGTCCTCAAAACAACGCGCTGAGGCAAGGCCTTATTGCTAACAACAGTATTTTACAGGTGAGGAAACCGCAGCTGCAGCTGGGAGAGCAATTGCCCAGAGTCCCCTCACCAGTTTGTGGCAGACCCGTGATCCGCACCCAGAGAAAGGCTGACTCTGGAACCCTGAGTCGGAGCGGCCACCTCCTTCCTTGTGCTCCCCCAACCCCGCTCCTGGCCCCGCCTCTGGCCCCCGCAGCCCCTCCCCAGCCAGAAGCCCTCACCTGTTGTAGTCTTCATGCCAAGAGGTGTTCTTGACGTCCAGGATGCCACCTCGCACGGCTCGCAGCACGTGCAGGTTTTTATGAAAGATGTCCTCGATCTCCAGCAAGTTCCGCGTTATCTGGGGCCCCTGAGCTCCAAAGAAGCAGGGAAGGGGGCCTTGCTTGCCATCTTCCCAGCGGGCGAAATGATACTGACAGTCACACACCTGCAAGGAAGGCGGCATGAGGCCCCCTGCCCTCCCTTCTGAATGTGTTAGGTCCTGAGCACTGTGGTGTAGCTTAAAACGTCTAGAAACTAAGGGGACCAAGCAGACGCAAGGGACTGCCGGGGCTTGAATTTTAGCTGCAGAATGAAACATGAGGCACTAAGGCAGGGGGAGCGGGCACGGGTCTCAAAAGTCGGGATGGTGGTCGGACACAGAGATGCTGGAGGGTCAAAGCAGCGAGCTCCAAGCGCAGCCCCAGCCCCAGGCCCCCCGCTCCGGCAGCCCCCGCTGTCGGCTCTGAGTCTCCTTCCCTGACGGCCTTCCCACCTCGATGAGGTCCTTGCAGCGCTGCACAAAGGCATCGACCTGGGCAAATATGCTGGTCTGGTCGAGGATCCAGCCCCGGTTGGAGAACCTGTGTCAGGAGAAAGACCGACCAGTCAGAAGCAGGAACACAAGAGGTCAGCCTGCCCATGCCGGGGCGGGGGGGGGGGTGGTCCCAGCTCAGGGGGGGGCCTTAGAAAGTGAGACCCCAAGAAACGCTTTTCCTGAACCCCAAGAGGAGAAATGCAAAGTGAAGAGAGCCAGAGAGGAGACAAAACAGCCCAGCTCTAGGAGAGGGTTTTACATACAACGGAGTTTAGACCTCATGGCCGAGACGGAGGGAAGGACAGGGAGGGATTCCAGAATCAAGGAGGGGAGGTTATGGAGTTGGGAGAACCCAGGGCCAGGAGCTGGAATATCCGGATCCAGAGAGAAAATGTGGAGGCATGGAAAAACTCCAGGGAGTTCCCTGGTGGTGCAGCGGGTTAAAGACCTGGTGGTGTCACTACTGTGGCTCTGGTCACTGCTGTGGCACAAGTTCAATTCTTGGGCTGGGAACTTCAGAAAGCTGTAGCCGTGGCCAAATAAACCCCAAAGAAAGAAACAAACGAACAAACAACCTCTGGAAAAACAGAATCCATAGGCTTCAAGTGCGAGCCAAAGGAGTCAGAATCCCCCCTCTAGAGGAACGATGAGGGGGTGGGGAGCATAGCAGACGTGAGGGGAGGCACGGCGTACTGGGTGTGCATCTGCACGGCCCGGAGGTAGTGGTCTTTCCAGGCGTGGCAACAGGAGATGCAGCCCTGCAGGTCCTCCTTGCTAGAAATGACATAGCCCTCAAAGATCCGGTCCAGGGAGACGGCGTGGCAGCACAGGCGGATGATCTCATTGCTCATCTGTGGAAAGGGTCCCCACAGCCGGAGCTGCACCCCACCCTCTCTCGGAGTCCCCAGGACCACACCTCGGGGCTCAGCTTCCTACCTCTTGATTTGGCTCCGGCAGCCACCTTGGCCCTGGTTCTCCAGTGCCACCCCCACTCCCTGCCTCGTCCCTGCTCTGCTGCTGCTCTTCCAGCCAGCGCTCAGCTCGGTGCCCTTCCCTCTCTTTGGCCCCGTCACCCCCATGAAACGTGCCAGGTCCTGCTCCTCTAAAGCCGGCATTCCTTCCTAAATCTGCCTCTTCCTAAATCCACCTTCAGGAATGAGAAGGAGAGGGTCTCCCCCTCCGGTACAACTCAGCCTGGGCCTCTGTTCTGCCCGCCTCCCTCCCTGTGCCCATCGTGCCCCTCTTCCCGCCTGGGCTACACCAATCACGGAGCAAAAAGGCTGGCCCAGGCCCCAGCGCGGAGCGGAGCATCGCTACAGTGGCTGACGCAGGCAAAAGCCTTTGTCTCTGGCTGCCCTGGGGGAAGCTCCTCTGTGCCGTCTCGCCTCAGATCTCCTGCCCCGTGAACCCCACCTTCTCCACAAATCCGAGTTCTAGCCCCGTGGCTGCCCCCCTTAACCCGCACATCCCGCCCTCTGCAGACCCACACCTTCCGGAAGAGGGAGGTCAGTCTCTCCCGAGTGTTGTAGTGGGGAGAGTTGACCCAGATGATGCGGATGAGGCTGATGAGCCTCGGGAGTTTACTGGCGATGTCCTTGGGCTGCATGTGTGCCAGCTCCTGATAAGGCTCCTTCAGGATCGACAAAAAAGTCAGGTTTGACTGTGCTTGACGAGAGCCATCCTGGCAGGAAAGAGAAACCAAGAGAAGACTTACCCACTGGAAAAAAAGGGGTTCAACGCTTTTGATCCTCCTTAAACCCCATGTTGACTTGCTCTCCTGGGCAACATTCCCAGTTAACCCTACCTAGGGGCCAATCTCCCCAGGTCTCTGCAATCCTTCAGGACCAGAGTTTGTATGGATCTACTTTTTTTCTTTTTCTTTTTTTTCTTTTTTTTTTTTTTTAGCTGAATCTGTGGCATGCGTAAGCTCCCAGGGCAGGAATCGAGCCCACACCATGGCAGCAACACCACCAGATCCTTAACCCTCTGGGCCACAGGGAGCTCCCAGTATGTATCCACTTTTATTCACTTACTAGTTTCTACCAGAGTATTTTTATGTCTTTTCTCACACTGTGAGCCCCAGCTGCCCCGCTAGAACTCAGAACTCTGCACAAAGGAGATGCCCAGTAACTGTTCAGACATCACTCCCATCCATCCCCACAGTTGTCACCCAGCCCCCTTCACTGCCCTGTTCTCAACAGGGGCTTTAGACCGCTCCGCCTAGCTGTGACTCAAACCCCTGAAGACCTAGCTTCAAATTCCCCCGGGGAAGAGAGGGCTTCTGAGTCTACCAATCACTCTAATCCTCTGTGTGCCCAACCTCACAACATCGACTTGTCATACCATACCACATTTAAATTTTTTTTTTTTTCTCGGCTTTGCCTATGCTATGCAGAGTTCCTGAGCCAGGGATTGAACCCGAGCCGCAGCAGTAAGCAGAGCCACAGCAGTGACAATGCTGGATCCTTAACCCATTGTGCCGCCAGGGAACTACAACCAGCCTACACCACAGCCACAGCAACACTGGATCCAAGCCACATCTGCAACCTACACCACAGCTCACAGGCAATGCCAGATCCTTAACCCACTGAGCAAGGCCAGGGATCGAACCCGTAACCTCATGGTTCCTAGTCGGATTCATTAACCACTGAGCCACGACGGGAACACCCAAACTTAAGTTTTAAGAAGTGTTTCTCGGAGTTTCCATTGTGGCACAGTGGTTAACAAATCTAACTAGGAACCATGAGGTTGCAGGTTCAATCCCTGGCCTTGCTAAGTGGGTTAAGGATCCAGCGTTGCTGTGAGCTGTAGTGTAGGTTGCAGACGCGGCTCGGATCCTGCATTGCTATGGCTGTGGAGTAGGCCAGCAGCTACAGCTCCAATTAGACCCCTAGCCTGGGAACCTCCATGTGCCGCAGGTCCGGCCCTAAAAAGACAAAAGAAAAAAGAAAAAAAAAAGAAGTGTTTCTCTTGCCACTCTCCTGGCTGAACCGCATGGGTTTGTCTTCGGCCCCTCGCCATCGGGTCATCTCTCTTGCATGTCTACTCCTCAGCTGGACTGCAGGGGCTGGGCTCATAGAGGGAGCTCAATGTCGTATATTCGTTGACTAACCAGATGGCTCCCTCACTAAACGATACGCTCCTTGGGACCCCGTGTTTCCCCACGTTTACTCTCCCACAAGGGCAAGTCCAGACACTGGGTGCATCTATCTTCGCCTTTGATGACGACGTTGGCGCCGTCCTCTCTGCAGCTTACATGGTCCCAGCCCCTGCCCACTTTCTGCCAAGCCTCCCTCCCTCGGGCCACCCACAGACCTGGATCTGCTGGGCCAGCTTCATAAAGGGCGCCAGGTAGGATGACTTGGCAAGGCGCAGGATGGACTCGATGTGTTTCACTCCCGGCTTCACCAGCTGTTTACTGATGCCAGACAGGTCCGTGCAGCGGTTGCGCCAGAACTCAATCTCCTCCAAAGGACCCAAGTTTTCTCCCGTCTCCACAGACTCCTGGGCGCTAAGCACCTCCTTTATCTGCCGCGTCCAGTGGACCATGGCGGCTGCAGGGAGCGCGTGTCTTTGCACCGCTGCCCAGTCGGGACCTTCCCTCGTCCCTCTTCCCGCCGGCCCGGCCTCTGGGCTGCCCCCTTTCCTCTCTCCTAGGATGCCCACCCCCCCGGGAAAGGCCAGCCACTCACTCTCTAGCCGCTGCACCAGCTCTTTGTCCTTAACCACCGCCTCGGGCTTCAGGTTCACGGCCTCGGTGGGGATGTAGAGGACAGTGTGCCCCTCCAGTTTGTACCGAGTGTCTGAGGAAAGGAAAGCACTTGGGGGCTCACAGGGGGTGACGGTGCAGGCCACCCCAGTTCCAGTTGTGGTTGATGATCTGGGGCCCAGGAAGTGGCTGCATTTCAGGAGAGCAGGAAGGAGAGACGACGACTCATGCTTTTTTTGGTTTTTTTTTTTTTTTGGCCTCTTAGCAAGCACTAGCTTGATGTGAGATCTTAGTTCCCAGACCAGGGATTGAACCTGGGCCACAGCAGGGAAAGAACCGAATCCTCACCTGACCACTGGATCACTGGGGAACTCCCAACTCAGCTTTTTTGATATCAGCCGGGAAAATGATAGAAGGCAAGAGGGAAACCCCAAGCCATAATAAGAGATTAAAATAAGGTCAAAGATCTACCCCCACGGCCTCAACGCTCTTCTATGACACCCGCACTCCCTCCAGCTTCCCGTACCCCACACGTCCTCTTGGAAATTTCCAGCTCTGCGCCGGCCTAGCCAACTGTTCTTCAGCAGAAAACTGTCTGGATTGGAAGGCAAACTCTGTACCCTGCTCCACACATTCGACAAACACATACCGAGTAGCTACCCTGCGCCAGGCAGAGCAGGTGCTTGGCTCAATCTCCCACCTGCCTCGCTGGCTCTCCTGTCGGTGGGGCCTGGGGAGAAAGCAGGCACTCCAGCCTTTGCACTCACCTGTCAGGCAGGCCAGGAACCTGTGCAGGTGAGAAGCAAAATGATTTCGGATGCTCTCGGGCCAGGTGGAGTTTGTAAAGATCTGAGGGGCAAAGACGCCGCTGAGCAGCCGAAGCAGGGCCGGGACGTAGGAGCCCCGCACGGTCCCGAACTGCACAGTCGCCTCAAAGTTCTCTGGAGTGATGGGCACCGGGGCCTGGCGAATGAAGTAGACAATCTGGTTCTGCGTCTGCATGGAAGGCAGTAGGTCAGGGTTTAGTCTCCAGGCCCAGCCATGACACGTAAGGGAACCTGAGGCGCCAATCAGGACCGCCTGGCTGAGTTCTGCGTCCCGTCCCCTCACTGTACCCTGATCCTTCTCCAGACATGAGCATCGCGAGATGCCTCCTGTTCTTGCCAGGGACATGACAGAGACTCCTTCCCAGATGTGAGAAGGAAATGCAGAGAGCACACCTTGAGGGTAGGGACCGGGGACCTCGTCCACCTGGGCTCCAGAACCTAGCGCAGCGACCAGGACGTGTCACCCACCCACCGACCAGGACGGGTGGGTGGAGGGACTGAGAGGGCACAGGAAAAGCAGAGAGGAGGACACAGCTGTCTGGGGTTTTCCATTTCACTTGCATATGCTTTTCCCTCATGTTTTCATTTACCTTCCATTTTGTTTACGTTGCTCTTTTCAATTTTGGGGATTTTTTTTTACAGTCACACCTGCAGCATGTAGAAGTTTCCAGGCTAGGGGTTGAATTGGATCTGCAGCTGAGGCCTGTACCACAGCCATGGCAACACTGGATCCTTAACCCACTGAGCAAGGCCAGGGATCGAACCCACATCATCACAGAGACAACTTCGAGTCCTTAATTCACTAAGCCAAAATAGGAACTCCTGTTTATGCCGTTTTTATTGTTGTTGTTTACATTCAGAGACGTATAACTTTAATATTGTTAAAACTTTTTTTTCAACCCCATCCCCCCATGTTGTTAAAACTTCTCAGTTTCTGACTTCTAAATGCTTCCCAAAGTTCTCATTGTGGCTCAGCAGGTTAAGGACCCAGTGTTGTCTCCCTGAGGATGCAGGTTCCACCCCTGGCCTCGCTCAGTGGGTTAAGGATCCAGCGTTGCTGAAAGCAGTGGCGTAGGTTGCACGTGAAGCTGGGATCCGGTGTCACCATGGCTGTGGCATCAGCCAGAAGCTGAAACTCCAATTCAGCTTCTAGCCCAGGAACTTCCATATGCTGCAGGTTCGGCTATAAAAAGAAAAGAAAAAAGAAAAAGGTCATTCCCACTTTAAATCCGATTCACTTGGTTTTTTTCCTTCTTTCTTTAATACTTCTTTATAATTTAAGTTTATTATTATTATTATAATACTCTTCATAATTTATTTAACTTTGAAAGCTGAAAATAAAGCACAAAGAAGAAATTCGTAATCATTCTGGAGTTCCGGTCGTGGCGCAGTGGAAACGAATCCGACTAGGAACCATGAGGTTGGGGGTTCAATCCCTGGCCTTGCTCAGTGGGTTAAGGATCCGGTGTTGCCATGAGCTGTGGTGTAGGTCGCAGACACAGCTTGGATCTGGCATTGCCGTGGCTGTGGCGTAGGCCGGCAGCTACAGCTCTGATTAGACCCCTAGACTGGGAACCTCCATATGCCACTGGTGTGGCCCTAAAAAGACAAAAAAAAAAAAAGAAAGAAAGAAAGAAAGAAAGAAAGAAAGAAATTCGTAATCATTCATCTTACCACTACCCAGAATTAAATTTTGGCATTTGCATCTGCAGGTTTCTTGTTATTGTTGTTGCTGTTGTTGTTGTTGTTTTTAGGGCTACACCTGCGTCATATGGAGGTTCCCAGGCTAGGGGTCTGATAGGAGCTGCAGCTGCCAGCCTATGCCACAGCCATAGCAATGCCAGATCCAAGCCGTGTCTGCGACCTACACCACAGCTCATGGCAACACCGGATCCTTAACCCACTGAGCAAGGCCAGGTGTGGAACCTGAATCTTCATGGATACTAGTCTGATTCATTTCTGCTGAGCCAGGACAGGAACTCCCCGCATCTGTGTTTTAAAAAACTTAACAACTATTATTTTTGTTAAAATGATGTTAATTATAAACAACTGAAACAATGCAGAAAAATACAAAGATAAATGTTTAAATGTCATCTAAAATTCCACCACCCAGACAAAGATAAACATTTAAATGTCATCTGAAATTCCACCACCCAGACATTAATGCCGTTACCATTAGAAAAAAATACTACTCCAGACATCTCTCTATAGATACATACACACAGAAAAATAAAATAGTTATGGCAAAATAGGATCAGGCTGGAGTTCCTTGTGGTGCAGCAGGTTAAGGATCCAGTGTTCTCACTGGAGCAGCTTGGGTCACTGTTGTGGCTCGGGTTAGACCCCTGGCCCAGGAAGTTCCACGTCTCGGGCCTAATGGAAAAAAAAAAAAAAGGACCAAGCTATTTTTAATTAAAAGTATTGAGGTAATGAGTTCCTGTGTGGCCCAGCAGGTTAAGGATCCGGCGTTGTCACTACTATGGTGTGGGTTCGTTCCCTGGGCTGGCCCAGGACACGTCCACGTGCCACAGGTGCGGGCCAGTGAAAGAAAAAAATAAAGCATTGAATTAATTTTACTTGGATTTAATAGAATAAAAAGACTGATAAGGATATAATAAAAGAAATTGAATTTCAAATAAATGTATCTTTACATATAAGAGCAATTTCTTCCTAAAAGTCCCCTTTCTGAGGTTATGAGAAAGATTATGAAAAATTCTAAGAGGTGAGCTTTCTCACTACCTTTTGATCTTAAATGCAATTGACTTGGGAAGATGAGAACATTGGCATCCTCACGCTCCCCCTCATTTTCTCACCACTTCCCAGTTTTTGTTGCACGACTGTTTTTACACTGTCCGGGTTGCTAACATTCGCATTCTATAGCATTATCATAATTCCCACGGTTATTTAGTGTTAGGGTTTGTGGGTTTTTTTGACTTTTTAGGGCCGCACCAGCAACAGCATATGGACATTCCCAGGCTAGCGATCGAATCGAAACTGTAGCCGACAGTCTACGCAGCAGCCACAGCAGCGCTGGACCCTTAACAGGCTGAGTGAGGCCGGGATTGAACCTGTGTCTTCATGGATAGTAGTCAGATTCGTTGCTGCTGAGCCACGACGGGAACTCCAATATTAGTTCTTTACTTCAATGAACTGAATATTCATAGAGTCTCTATTCCTGAGTTCTCGGTTTGGTTCATTCCTTCATGGACTGGATTTCCATTGTTGGTGGTGTTCTTGTTTTTTAAAGTAGGGTTCTTATGGGATGGAAAATGGATGGCCTATCTGTTGCCTCTGTATTTGGCCAGGTAGGCTGGGAATAATACCCTTGGCTTATACGGTCTTTCCTAGAGAACTCGGCAGGCCTGGTCTTCTGGGTGTTCAGAGAGACCCGAGACCAGCCTGATTGTTCCCCCGGGTAGATATTTTGGTGTTTTGACTAGAGGCCCCAGCTTTTTTTTTTTTCCGAATTTTTTTTTTTGAAAAAAAAAATTCCAACCCGTGGAAAAGTTACAAGAAAAGTACAGTGAAGACCACCATGCCCTTCCTCCGGGTTGCTGACTGTTAACATTTTGCCATAGCTGTGCCCGACTGCACTCTCTCCTCCCCTCTCGGCTGAGCCATTTCAGAGGTAGCAGCAGACGCTATAAAACTACACCCTTACAGATTTCAGCATATGGCTCCTAAAAGCGAGGATATCCTCCAACGTTCCCAACACTGTAATTATCACACTCAGAAAATCTAACTTCATTTACTACTTTACATAATACACAGTTCATATTCAGTTTTTCCCAGTAGTCCAATAATGTCATGCACGGCTGGTTTCTTCCCATCTAGGATCCAATCCAGCATCACACACCATTGGGTCTCCTTGTCTCCTTTAATTCCACACGGCTCCGCAGTCTTTGCTTTTACTGTACTCGCGGCAAATGGAAGTTCCCGGGCCAGGGATGGAATCCAAGCGCAGCTGCAACCTGTGCCGCAGCTGCAGCAACACCAGATCCTTGACCCACGGCACCAGGCCAGGAATCCGAGCCTCCACAGCGACCAGAGCCAATGCAGTCGGTTCCTTAACCCACTGTGCCACAGTGGGAACTCCCCCAGTCTTTTTCTTTCTCCCATGACAGTGATATTTCTAATAGTCCAAGCCAGTTGTTTTCCAAAACGTCGCTCAATTTGGATTTATCTGATTGTTTCCTCATTATTAGATGCAAGTTAAATATTCTTGGCAGGAATATCACATAGGTGATGTTTCCAAAGAATTAATTTCCCTGAGTTTAAGTAGCTTAATTAACGCATGTCTTGAGGAGTTCCCAGCATGGCTCATTGGAAACAAATCTGACTAGCATCCATGAGGATGCAGGTTCGATCCCTGACCTCGCTCAGTGGGTTAAGGACCCAGTGTTGCCGTGAGCTGTGATGTAGGTCGCAGATGCAGCTTAGATCCTCCGTGGCTGTGGCTGTGGTGTAGACCAGAGGTTACAGTTTCAATTCAACCCCTAGCCCGGGAACTTCCATATGACTCTGGTGTGGCCCTAAAAAGACCAAAAAAAGCAAAACCAAACAAAGCAAAAAATGTATTGACATTAAACACTGTGAGATAAATTTTTTTTGCTTTTTGCTTTTTAGGGCTGCACCCGTGGCATATGGAGACTACCAGACTAGGGGTCCAATCAGAGCTACAGCTGCCAGCCTTTACCACAGCCACAGCAATGCCAGGTCCGAGCCGTGTCTGTGACCTACACCACAGCTCACGGCAACGCTGGCTCCTTAAACCACTGAGCGAGACCAGGGAATCAAACCCTCAACCTCATGGTTCCCAGTCAGATTTGTTTCCTCTGCGCCACGACGGGAACTCCTGTGAAACAAATGTTTGTGGGATAAAGCTTGTCCTTCCAGTTCCCACACTCAGTTCCTTTTGCAGTTCAGGGAAGTTCTCCGTATTTTATCTTCGTGTTCTGTTTCACCAGAAACTCCCCATGTGAAATCACTCGGATCGTCTTTCACACCTACGAACTTCTAGTTGTATCGTCACTGGCTTTTTTTCTTCTGCACACACGGTAACTATCTCAAGCCTCCCTTCTGTGTCCATTCAGGTTTTCAGCCATAGCTGTTCGGTTCCCTGCATTTCTAACCTCCTAGTTTTGTGACACGCTGCTTTATTTCCAAAAAATCTGCAATCCCCCTTTCATTCTCATGTTTTATCATTTCATCTCTCAGCTTTTTAAAAAATGGAATTCATGTTATTAAGTCATACATCACAACATGATGCTGTTGTGAGGAATTGCCTTCTGTTCGGGTACGGGTTCCTGTTTCTCATGCTTTGTTCCCATCCTTCCGCCTGTGATGTAGCAGCCTTGTGGCAGCCGTGAAATTTCTTTTCACTTGCCTCATGCTTGCGAGGCTCTCTGAACTCATTCTTCCTGCTCTAACGTACTGTGGGTGACTTCCTCGAAGTGAAAAGGAAAAGAGTTTCATTTCTCCCTCGAAGTGAAAGGGAAAGAGTTGGGTATTTCATGTTTCATTCACTTTTCTCTGTCCTGAAGGAGGGGATGGGCAGGTGGTTAAGGCCAATTTAAAACAGCATAAAATCTTTGTTAAAATACCTGGGCTCTTTCCCTCACTTGGGATTATTGTTAAATGCTCTGAGGTTCACGCCATCTCATTGGGGATGCCGAATAATAATAGCGATAAAATAAACTTTTTAAATTGTATTAGTTTAAGCTGTGTGAGGATATGATTTGATATGTGTATTGATTGCAAAATGTTTCCCACAGTAAGTTAACACCTATCCCCTCAGGAGAACTTCAAGATCCACTCCCCTGGCAACGTCCAAATAGACACGGTTCACCAGAGTCACCAATTACGTCGCAGGACTTATTTATCTTATAATTGACCAACTTCATCCATTTTCCCTACTCCCCCACCCCCAACTCTGGCAACCACCAATCTGTCCTCTGTTTCCCTCAGGTTCTCTCTGTCCTGTTCTCTGTTTCTATGAGTTAGTTTTTATTTTTTCTAGATTCCACATATAAGTGTAATCATATAGTATTTGTCTTTCTCTGCCTCTTTTTTTTTTTCTGCTTTTTAGGGTCACACTCGCAGCCTATGGAGGTTCCCAGGCAAGGGGTCGAATCCGAGCTGCAGCGGCCGGCCTAGGCCATAGTTCATGGCAACACTAGATCCAAGTCACATCTGCTGCAGCTTGCAACAATGCCAGATCCTTAACCCACTGAGCGAGGGCAGGGATCGAACCTGCGTCCCCATGGATGCTAGTTAAATTTGTTTCCGCTGAGCCATAAAGGGAACTCCCACATTTTCTTTATCCATTCATCCGTCGATGGACACTCAGGCTGTTTCCATAGCTTGGTTGTTATCAATAGTGCTATTGATGAACATAAACATGGAGGTGCAGACAGCTCTTCGAGAGAGTGATTTCATCTCCTTTGGATGTACACTCGGAAGCGGAACTGCTAGATCACACGGCGGTTCTGGTTTTAATCTTTTGAGGAACCTCCATCCTGTTTTCTGCAGTGACTGCACCCGTTTCCATTCCCACTGCACAAGGGCTCCCTTTTCTCCACGTCCTCATCCGTATTTGCTACCGCTTGTCTTTTTGAGGAGAGCCATTCTAACAGGTCGGAGGCGACGGCTCATTGTGGTTTTGACTTGCATTTCTCTGATTAGTGATGTTGAGCACATCTGCATGTATCTGATGGCCATTTGTATGTCTTCCTTGGAAAAATGTCTTTTCAATTCCTCTGCCCATTCTTCAATCAGTTTGTTTTCTTGCTATTGAGATGTATGAGTTCTTTTTATATTTTATTTTATTTTTATTTTTATTTTATTTATTTATTTATTTTTTTTTTTTTTGCTATTTCTTTGGGCCGCTCCCGTGGCATATGGAGGTTCCCAGGCTAGGGGTCTAATCGGAGCTGTAGCCACCGGCCTACGCCAGAGCCACAGCAACGCGGGATCCGAGCCGCGTCTGCAACCTACACCACAGCTCACAGCAACGCCGGATCATTCACCCACTGAGCAAGGGCAGGGACCGAACCCACAACCTCATGGTTCCTAGTCGGATTCGTTAACCACTGCGCCGTGACGGGAACTCCTCTTTTTATATTTTAGATACATATGCATCTCTTATCAGAAACATACAATTTGCAAGTTCTTCCTCCCATTCCTTAGGTTGCCTTTCCATTTTGTCAATTTTCTTTGCTGTTCAGAAGCTTCTTAGTTCGTTGCTGTCCCACTTATTTAGTTTTGCTTTTGTTACCTTTGGTTGAGGTGACAGAAAATTTCCCCGTGACCAACATCTCCTATCACCCCTCAGCCCAGCTAACTAGATTTTGTGATGGGAAAACTTTGTTTCCCACATTTCCCAATTCTACTCATCAAATAATCTTTCTGCACAGGTTTTTTTTTTTTTCCGGCTGTGCCTGTGGCATGTGGAAGTTTCCGGGCCAGGGATTAAGCCCAAGCTGCTGCAGTCACAACACCAGATCCTTAATCTGCTGTGCCACAGGAGAACTCCGCTCTACAGATTTTCAATGTATTTTTATAGAAAATGCTTACATATATTTTTGTACACTCCATGTTTTTTATTGTTGCTTATAAAATATATATTTCTGCCCCATTACGACTGGGCCTTTGTGCCAGTATAACTGTTTTTTTTTTTCTTTTTTTTTAATTTTCCCACTGTACAGCAAGGGGGTCAGGTTATCCTTACATGTATACATTACAATTACATTTTTCCCCCAGCCTTTCTTCTGTTGCAACATGAGTATCTAGACAAAGTTCTCAATGCTATTCAGCAGGATCTCCTTGTAAATCAATTCTAAGTTGTGTCTGATGAGCCCAAGCTCCCGATCCCTCCCACTCCCTCCCCCTCCCATCAGGCAGCCACAAGTCTCTTCTCCAAGTCCATGATTTTCTTTTCTAAGGAGATGTTCATTTGTGCTGGATATTAGATTCCAGTTATAAGTGATATCATATGGTATTTGTCTTTGTCTTTCTGGCTCATTTCACTCAGTATGAGATTCTCTAGTTCCATCCATGTTGCTGCAAATGGCATTATGTCATTCTTTTTTATGGCTGAGTAGTATTCCATTGTGTATATATACCACCTCTTCCGAATCCAATCCTCTGTCGATGGACATTTGGGTTGTTTCCATGTCTTGGCTATTGTGAATAGTGCTGCAATGAACATGCGGGTGCACGTGTCTCTTTTAGGTAGAGTTTTGTCCGGATAGATGCCCAAGAGTGGGATTGCGGGGTCATATGGAAGTTCTATGTATAGATTTCTAAGGTATCTCCAAACTGTTCTCCATAGTGGCTGTACCAGTTTACATTCCCACCAACAGTGCAGGAGGGTTCCCTTTTCTCCACAGCCCCTCCAGCACTTGCTATTTGTGGATTTATTAATGATGGCCATTCTGACTGGTGTGAGGTGATATCTCATGGTAGTTTTGATTTGCATTTCTCTTATAACCAGCGATGTTGAGCATTTTTTCATGTGTTTGCTGGCCATCAGTATAACTGTTTTAATGACTTTAATTTAATAAAAGATTTTCATATTCACGAATCCTCCTCCGTTACTTTCCTTCTTCATCATTTTCTTTGCCATTTTCCTTTCATTTTTCTGGATATATTTAAAAATCCTTTAGAAATCTAGGGATGGTGGCACATTTGATTGAAGCTGCATTAAAACAGTACTTTTTTTGGATGGAATGATCTTTATAATATTAAAATTCCCGCCCAGAAACAGGATAGGGCTCATTATTTATTTAAATCTTCTTTCGTGGCCTGTAACAAAGTCCTTTTCTTTCACGCAAATCCTAAATATTTTTTGCGAATTTTTATTCCTCTTATAAATGAAGTATTTTTTTATGCTGTCTCATAGATGATTATTGCCAACACACAGGGAAAAAAAAAAAAAACATAGCCTGTTTTTGGCTTTGTTTAACATGGAACGCTTCATGACTTGTGTCATAGAGTCACGCTCATCTTCACCATCATTTTTATGTAGTTATATTTTGGCAGTGTCCCTGACATGCAGAAGTTCCAGGGCCAGGGATCAAACTCGAGCCACAGCAGTGGCAATGCCAGATCCTTAACCCACTGAGCCATCCGAGAATTCCATTATTTCCATTTTTGCATATGCGCTGCCAATAAAAGCCAAGCAATAGCCTTTGCCTTTTCCAAAATTTTATTTCAAAAACTTTCAAACATACAGAAACACTAAAACAATTTTACAATAAGGGTACACCCACTGCCCTATTCTACCACTAGCATTTTACTATACATCTGCCGTTTAGCTGTTTCCCTCCCTACGGCTGACCTTTCACTAGTGTATCCTCCACGTTGTTGAGACAGTTACCTACCTAATCCATGAAAGCCTTCAAAAGTTCCCTCTGGGATAAAGCCAAGGTCTTCAGCATGACATACGAGGCTGACCCCAACCCACCTTCTCAGTATCATTTCTCACAATTCCTCTTTTCCTTGCACATAAAGTGTTCTTTACCTGGATGCTCTTACTTAGCCTCCAGTGAAGTGCCACTTACCCTTCATCCCCAACTCAGACATCACCTCCATCACCAAGCCCTGCCAGGATTCCACTGGCTACATTAGTTGCTCCCATAAAGCCCCTATAAAGCTTTGCCCAAGCATCATAATAGGTTGTAAATATTTTATACGTCTGTCTTCCCCACTAGACCATGAGATCATCCAAAGCCAAATCCCTGCCTCATTCCTCTCTGTATCCTGCTGCCAAGCAGACTGCCTGACACACTGAGGCTCAACAGACCTTGTGCGCAGGAAATAAGACTCACAGAGGACAGAGACGGCAGAACCCTCAGCTCCCCGGGCGCGCACCCTGGAGTCTGGGACAGCGGCGTACACACCTGCACGGGCATGCCTAGGTCTAGCTTCAGCCCCACGCAGGGGTCGATGAAGATGGTGAGGATGGGCTCCGAAGGGTCCTGGGCAAAGTGTTCCAGCGTGGCACTGTGCTCCTCCGTCCACGTGGCGTCTGCCAGTCCTGTCAGCACAGCTCGAGACAGGAAAAGGGGCTTCTGCAAAAGGGGAGCAGGGCGCAAAGAAGGGACACTGTTAGGAGGAGTCATTTCTCTCCTCCTCAGGCAGGCACGCGAGAAGGTTCGGAATGGGGACGAGAAAGCTGAGGATGAACTGAATGACAGGTATCGAGTTTTTCAAGAACCAACACAATAAGATTCTCTCGTGGGAGTTCTCATTGCAGCTCAGCAGATTAAGGACCCAACGCCATCTCTGTGAGGATGCGGGTTCGATCCCTGGCCTTGCTTAGTGGGTTAAGGACCTGGCATTGCTGCAAGCTGCAGCAGATGTGACTCGCATCTAGTGTTTCCGTGGCTGTGGGGTAGGCCTCAGCTGCAGCTCCAATTTGACCTCTGGCCCAGGAACACAGGGGCAGCCATATAAAAGAAAAAAAGAAAAAAGAAGTTTCTCTTGCCTCTACAAGTAAAAATAGAATGGATCGTAGAGGAAAACTAAGGCTATTACCTTCCCAAGATAGTTCATCTATGCCTATACTTGTAAACATGTATTATCAAGCAACCTTCAACCTCAGGGTGGGAACACTTAGGATATTAGCCTAAATCAAGCAATTAGGAGCAAGAGGAGGACAAGCTGGAAAAAAGATAAGAGCAAAAGAGCAATTTCTTCACGATGTCACCTCTGCAGGCTACTGGCGTAAGAAAGTGATGCTGGGCAAAAGTCAGCTGGCATAGCCATGCGGGGGGAAAAGAAAAAGGGAGGGGCGGGGAAAGAAAAGACTGGAGGAGTTCCCACTGTGGCTCAGCAGTAACAAACCCTGCTATTATCCATGACAATAAGGGTTCGATCCCTGGCTCCACTCAGTGGGTTAAGGATCCGGTGTTACCGTGAACTGTGGTGTATATTGCAGACATGGCTCAGATCCAGCGTTGCTGTGGCTGTGGTGTAGGCCAGCAGCCGTAGCTCTGGTTCAACCCCTAGCCTGGAAACTTTCACATGCCTAGGGTGCAGCCCTAAAAAGACCAGAAAAAAAAAAAAAAAAAAGACTGGAAAATACAAAGAATAATCAACTGGATGGAAAATAAACCATAACTGCTGGCTAGAAAAAACAGAGTGTTATTTAGAAAGCTATGAAACGAACTAACCAGAGGATATGAAGATCCAGCTCAGGAACTTAAGAAGTCACTTGTCCTTCTCCCAGGACTGGAAGATGAGAAGGAATCCCTTTTACTCAAGTTTCCACATCAAGAAAACTTAGCCAGCCATCTAAAATCTTTTGTATATAGGCAGAGCTTCTGTGCCTGCCCACTTGTATCTCTCAAAAGCATCCTATCTTACTAAATCTACTTATAAATAAATAAAATCTTTTGTATATAAAGACATATGACAAAAAAATTACCAGGAAAACATTTTTTTTTTGTCTTTTTAGGGCCGCACCCTCAACATATGGAGGTTCCCAGGCTAGGGGGTCCAATCAGAGCTATAGCTGCTGGCCTACACCACAGCCACAGCAACGCCAGATCCGAGCCTCATCTTCGACCCACACCATAGTTCACGGCAACACCAGATCCTTAACCCACTGCACAAAGCCAGGGATCGAACCTGCAACCTCATGGTTCCTAGTCGGATTCGTTAACCACTGAGCCATGACAGGAACTCCATCCACCAGTAAAACATTTTTAAGACGACATTCATGAAGAACCAATGAAGAAAACACTAAGACCTGGATAAATATACGGACAGAAGGAACAGACTTATCATAAAAAAAAGAAAATGAAATTACGAAAATAATGTTCGATTTCAGTGAAAATCAAAATAATACAAGTAAAAAAATAGCTAAGGTATATAATTTATTATCATTACAAAAAAAAAAAAAAACTCTTGCTAAACTGCTAACATTCAGGCCTGGAAAGGGTTTGTTGCTGGTACAAGGGCAAAAAATGCCTTTTCTCTGGAAAACAGTTTGACATTAAATATTAAAGGTATTAAAAATGTTCTTGACTCTCTGACTCAGGAACTCCATGTACAGGAATCTATCTTAAGGAAATAGTTTTTCAAAACATGTTAGTTTTTATTTACAATATTCATCACAGTATTATTGTGAGAGCACAAAAATCCTAAGTGGCAAAATGTCTGCCTAAGGACCTAACTACGCTACATATTTCTAATCGAGCACTGTGTGGACATTGAAAATGGTGCGTACAATAAGTATACAACAACACAAAGCAGAAAAATAAAATGTTTTATGAAAAAGCTTAATAAAAATTATAATATGTGGTACAGTTAAAATTGTTTGGTTTTAGGGGTTTTTTTTCTTTTTACTGCCACACTTGCAGCATATGGAAGTTCCTGGGCCAGGATTAGAATTGAAGCTGCAGCAGCAGGCCTACGACACAGCCACAGCAACGCTGGAACCAAGCCTCATCTGTAAACCATGCCACAGCTTGAGGCAACATCAGCTCCTTAGCCCACTGAGGGAGGCCAAGGATCAAACCTCTATCCTCATAGAGACAATATCGGGCCCTTAACCTGCTGAGCCACAACAGGAACTCCTCAAATTGTTAAAAAATGAAAAAATCTGGGAGTTCCCTGGTGGCCTAGCAGTTAAAGGATACGGTGTTGTCACTGCTGTGGCTGGAGTTCGATCCCAGGCCCAGGAACTTCTGCCGTAGACATGCCCCGCCCCCACCAAAAAACTTACACACCTACACAGAAAGGACACATGTACCAAATTACTAACAGTGGAGGTATTAAGGCAGTAACAGTAGGACTTTCATTTTCCTTTTCTGTGTTCCTTTTTTCTGTCCCTTCAAATTTTTTTCTTTAATGAACAGTTATCACTTTTCTCTGCCTTTGTAAAAAAGTTCAAGGTCACCCTCTATTCTTCTAATCCAGGTAACTGAGGGTGTGCCTAGGCTCCGATGCAGCTTGGAAATAAAGGGGTGGGGGTCACTGAGTGTCAGTTTCTAAAAGTACTTTAGGAGTTCCCACTGTAGCGAAGTGGTTAATGAATCAGAATAGGAACCATGAGGTTGCAGGTTCGATCCCTGGCCTCGCTCAGTGGGTTAAGGATCTGGCATTGCTGCGAGCTGTGGTGTAGATCACAGACGCAGCTCGGATCCCGCGTTGCTGTGGCTCTGGCATAGGCCGGTGGCTACAGCGCCAATTGGACCCCTAGCCTGGGAATCTCTATATGCCGTGGGAGCGGCACAAGAAATGCCAAAAAGACCAAAAAAATAATAACTACATAAAATAAAAGTACTTCAAATGGCCTCTGTAAACTCTTCAGCCACAGGAGGGAACTGAGGATGGGGAGAAAGAGAATGTCTTGGAAATTGGCATCACATTGGAGTGTGTGAGCCCAGCTTGTTGAGCTTGTTCAGATGTTCACCCAGGCGACTGGTAAAGCTTATCACAACCTGACCCAGGATGGGGAGACCAGGAAGGTCTGCTCGGGGCCCTGATCCCCACTGAGAGCCCTCTTCTTCCAGAGGAGGAGAGGGCATGGACAACGCTGTCCTTCGCTCAGGGTGCTGCATCTGCCGTGAGAAGGCCAGCAGGAGAAAGGAGGAGAAGGTAGTGACAGAGTGAGGAGAAGTCCACGTCCACTGTTCTGCAGCTGAGCCACTGATTCACTAGCTGTTGGGGAGGAATCTGTCTCAGGGAAAAACCACTTACCACATCCACCTCAGGCGCCTGTAGTACTTCTTTCTGTGTCTCAGGTTCCTCCAACACGGACTCTAGGAAGAAGGAAAATTCATAAATGAAGACATTCCTATAAAATTTAAACACAGAGTCACCATATGACCCAGCAGTTCCACTTCCAGGTAGATACCCAAGGGAACTAGAAGCAGGGACTCGGACAGACTTTTGTATGTCCATGTCCATAGCAGCAATATTCACAACAGCCAAAACGCAAAAATGACCCAAGTGTCCATCAACAATGAATGGATCAACAGATTGCAGTGGAATATTATTCAGCCATAAAAAAGAATGGATACCTGCCATAATGTGACAACATGGATGAAGCTTGAAAACATTACACCAAGTGAAAGAAGCCAGTCACAAAAGACTGCAGATTGTATGATTCAATTTATATAAAATGTCCAGAATAGGAGTTCCAGTCGTGGCGCAGTGGTTAACGAATCCGACTAGGAACCATGAGGTTGTGGGTTCCGTCCCTGCCCTTGCTCAGTGGGTTAACAATCCGGCGTTGCCGTGAGCTGTGGTGTAGGTTGCAGACTCGGCTCGGATCTTGCGTTGCTGTGGCTCTGGCGTAGGCTGGCAGCTACAGCTCCGATTCGACCCCTAGCCTGGGAACCTCCATATGCCGCGGGAGCGGCCCAAGAAATAGCAAAAAGACAAAAAAAAAATAATAATAAATAATAAATTAATTAATTAAATTAAATTAAATGTCCAGAATAGGCAAATTCATAGATGTGGAAAGTACATTAGTGGTTGCCAGGTTCTGGCAGAAAAGGAGAATGGGGAGTGACTGCTACCAGGCCAGGCTCTGGTGCAACCTAGAAGCAAAGGGATAGGGGCCATCTGATGCCCATTTTTCAAGATACTTGAAGTAGCTTTTTGCAGGGGGGTTAAAATGCTCTAAAACTAATGGTGATGGTTGCACAGGTTTGTGAATATAGCAAAAGGCACTGAATTGTATATATATATATATTTTTGTCTTTTTGCCATTTCTTTCTCCTGCGGCACATGGAGGTTCCCAGAGTAGGGGTCGAATCAGAGCTGTAGCCACCGGCCTACACCAGAGCCACAGCAACGCGGGATCCGAGCCGCATCTGCAACCTACACCACAGCTCACGGCAACGCCGGATCCTTAACCCACTGAGCCAGGCCAGGGATCGAACCTGCAACCTCATGGTTCCTAGTTGGATTCGTTAACCACTGAGCCATGACAGGAACTCCTGAATTGTATATTTTAAAAGGGTGAATTTTATAGGAAGTGGATTATAGCTCAAGGTTCTCTCGAAAAGCTGACTGGGGCTGGAAGGGGCACGGAGGGAGGGGAATGGAGGCAACCAATGCCCAGGTTATTCTAGGTGCTCAGCTTCTGGCCTGCCGTCCTTCCCTCATCCTCTCCCCACGTGGAGAAGGTGGGGCCCACAGCACCCTGCCCCTCCCCCAGCAACCGCCACACACTGCAGATTCCCAAAAAGCCTGGGGGTGTGGTGGGGGGCTTTGCTCCCTCCTGATCTGTTGCTCCCACATGAGACAGGGGTAAAACCGGTGAGCTGAAAAGAGGAAGGAACGAAGGAGATGGAACCAAAAGATCTTGGGGAACAGGACACCCCGACTTCCAGAAAGAAAAACTAAGAGGGGAGCGAGGCACAGAGGCCAAGGAAAGAGCCCATGAGGAAGGTGGAACAGCTGATCCTAGGAACTGAGTGGTGAGTGGGACGGGAACCCGAGAAACACAAAGCCTTTCGAGAAAGCCCAGGGCATCAAGGCTTCAGATGGGGGAGTTCCCGTCGTGGCCCAGCAGAAACAAATCTGACTAGGAACCATGAAGTTGCGGGTTTGATCCCTGGCCTCGCTCAGCAGGTTAAGGATCCAGTGTTGCTGAGACCTGTGGTGTAGGTCACAGATGCGGCTCCGATCTGGCATTGCTATGGCTGTGGTGTAGGCCAGTGGCTGTAGCTCTGATTCAGCTCCTAGCCTGGGAACCTCCATATGCTGCAGGTGTGGCCCCAAAAAGCAAAAAAAAAAAGGCTGAAGACAGAACGAGGCCAGGGAAGGGAAACCAAGACAGTCTCAAGAGTAAACTGGTTTTGTCACCTATAAAACAACTTCTATAAAGTCTAAACCATGCAGTACGATGCTAGTATGTACTAGTCACAGCTACATGCCAGAAAAATTTTTCAAATGAACTTGAAAATGATAAACACCGACTCTGGATAGCGGTAACCTCTGGAGAAGAAGGGCTTGAGGAGGGAACAGAGGGATTCACTTCTCACACGGGGTGATGGGTACTGGGTGTTCATTCTATTATTGTCTATACTTTTTTGATTTGCCTGAAAGACAGGTCTACAAGCCCTTATCTAAAAACCCCTGGGATCAAGTGTATTTCTGAACTTAGAACTGTAACACAGTATGGTATGTGAGCCCCCCCACCTCCTGGGGGCTCTAGAACTGAACTCCGCAAACTTTTAATGTTAGTATTTCTGCAGTAAAACATATGAAAATTTATCCTAAGTGCCCTGAATAGACTATAAATACCTTCCTGTCAGTTTAGGTTATGTTTTACCACCAAATAAGCTTGGATGCCAAACACTGAGGAAAAAACTTTTAGTTTTTAGGGCTTTTTAAAATTACAGATATGAGAGTATGAACCTGTACTTCTTCTTTTATTAGTTATATGAGTTCCCTGATGACTCCTCAATGAGGGATAAGGATCCGGGGTTGTCACTGCTGTGGCGTGGGGTTGGATCCCTGGTCTGGGAACTTCCACACGCCACAGGCATGGCCAAAAAAGGGGCGGGGAGCATTTAAGGAAGCAAAGGATGTCGCTAAGGCCCTCAAAAGGGCGCCTGCCCTTTAACCCACCTTCCCTCACCAAGAAGTGTTTGAGGCCTCGTCTTAGTCCACTCAAGCTGCAATAACAAAATACCGTAGACCGGGTGCCTTATGAGCAGCAGAAATTTACTTCTCCCGGTTTGGGAGGCGGGAAGTCCTAGGTCAGGGTGCCAGTGCGGTGGCAGGAGGGCCCTCTCCTGGGGAGTGAACGTCTCTTTGTGTCTTCACATGGCAGAAGGGGGCAAGGAATCTCTCTGGAGTCACTTTATTTTTTTTTACTTTTTTTCTTCTTCTTTTTTTTTTTCCCCCCCCGCCTTTTAGGGCCTCACCTGCAGCCTATGGAAGTTCCCAGGCTAGGGGTCCAATGCGAGCTACAGCTGCCAGCCTACGCTACAGCCCCAGCAACGCCAGATCCGAGCCATCTCTCCGTGAGCTACACCGCAGGTCTCGGCAACACCAGATCCTTAACCCACTGAGCGAGGCCAGGGATCAAGCCCGCAACTTCATGGTTCCTAGTCAAATTCGTTTCTGCTGCAGCACAGTGGGAACTCCTGGAGTCACTTCTTACAAGGCACTGAGCCCACGCATGACAGTTCCACCCCGTGATTTAAGCACTTCCCAAAGACCCCACCTACTAACACCATCATACTGGGCATTAGGATTTCAACACATGAATTTGGGGGGGAGGGGTGCAAACCTTCAGACCATAGCAAGCTCCCTCTGTCCCCATCGGAACAGGCCTCAACCCCTGCCCAGCTCCGAGGCGTACAGGGATTACTGTTCATTCCAGGGCTGCCTGGAGGCCCAAGTCTTCTCTGAACCTCTATCAGGTGTCAGCCAGAGAGCTCCACTTCAAACAATAAAAGGCTTAGAGCTAAGGGACTCGGAGGGCCTTGGTGTTTGGTGGTCAGTGTTTTATTATTTTTATTATTGTTAATATTAAAGTATAGTTGATTCACAATGTTTCATCAAGTTCTGCTGTACAACAAAGTGACCCAATCACACACATCTCCCTGTGCTGTACAGGTGGTCAGTGTTTTCATTGAGAAGCTCCTTCCCTTCCCGCCCCGGAGGGTTCTCCGAATTGAACCTCACTGCCTCCCCGCCTCCCTTCCCCTCTCCTGGGACCCAGCTTCCTGGAGCCAGTTCCATTTTAAACTGATTTTAAGAGAACTCAAAAGGAAAAAAATTGCCCATTTCTAATGTCTAGATCCCAGGGCAAGGCCTTTCTCCCGCGCCCAGGCTTTCTTTCTCAACGTTTAATATTAAAAAAGGATTCTACTTCTCTTTCTCCCCGTCTTGACAGGCTGCTGGCAGTGTAAAGAAGCCCCAGGTAAAAGGGGAGGCCTATACTTAGCTCACAGTCATACCCACGCTGGCCCGTGCTCTCAGGACAGCCCAGCAACAGCTACCAGAAACCTTCCAACCCTACTAGCCCCAGCTCAACCACCAGGGAGGAATCTCAGATCAAAGCCACAAGAGGCAGCCTCTTTAAACTCCTTTCTTCCTCAATCTAGACATCAGGCTTCTTTTCCTGTGGCCCTGAACCTGAACCTCCTTCGTCTACCAGGGCCCTGCCAAAATGAGGGCGGAGATACAAGAGCCTTCAACAGATGGGAGAAAGCATCCGTCGGGCTTAGGATTCAAAGGATGGCAAAGCAGCCTGAGTCTCCATGGTGATGGGCTTAATGGGAGGAAAACATTATTTGTTTTGCCACCCAGGGTGAAAACGGGAAAAAGGAAGAGATCAAACCCTCTTCACTGGGGTAGGAGGAACCAGCAACACTTGCAACAAGGAGGAAGAGGCTACGAGAGAGGGCTGGCTAGCGAGCTCTCGGTGAACTGGGGGGGAATTTTAAGACAGAAAGAACAAGTATAAGGCTGGCCGGGGGGGGGAAACCCAATACAAGGGACCTAGCGGCAGCGGCAGATCTGAGATTCCACCCAACCCCTTGCTTTTGATCCAAAAGCAAGAGAAGCTGCTCCCCAGCCCCAAGACCCTCTTTAAATATATTCTGCCTCCAAGGCCCTCCCTAGCTTGGACCTACCAAGCTCCTCCTTGAGAGACTCGGGCTCCGCCTGGGACTCCCTGCTGGCCGGCGGGGTGGTCTCCTCGGCCTGTGGGGCCAGGGCAGCCTGGGCGGCTCGCCGGCGGGCACTTCCCCGGCCACTCACTTTCCTCTTCTTCTCAGCTTTGCTGGACATCGTGTAGACAAAACCTGCAGACACAGGGAAGCTGGGGGTCCACAAGCGGATCCCCCCTGTCTTTTCCCTGGGATAGTCTACTTTCTTTGAGGCATTGGGTTAAAAATCAAAGTCAGTCCCTCAAGGACTCAGGAATAAATGGAAGCTAAGGATGATGGCCCAGGAGTTCCTGTTGTGGTTCAGTGGATTAAGACCATGACTAGTATCCATGAGGATGCTGGTTCGATCCCCGGCCTCACTCAGTGGGTTAAGGATCCAGCGCTAGCATGAGCTGTGGAGTAGGTTGCAGACACGGCTCAGATTTGGTATTGCTGTGGCTGTGACGTAGGCCAGCAGCTGCAGCTCCGATTTGAACCCTAGCCTGGGAACGTCCGTGTGCCATAGGTCTGACACTAAAAAGAAAAAAAGGGGGGCCCACCCCACTAATGAGGAGTCAGGAACCTTTGCCCAGAGGTGTAAGGTAATCATGAAAAGATCTACACGCTGAGGTGTGGTTGCACAAACCGTCAGTCACTCTGCCCCTCAGGGCCGTGGATGAGTGGGAGGGCACAGGGAGGGGAACACTGTCCCCACGTTCCACACCTTTTGTCACTGTGTCAAGTTACCAAGCAACAAGACGATTTTCCCATGTCCTTCCTTTCCTCCCAAGTTCCCTCCCCCCAAAGAGGGGGAAACAGAAAAATGCCCCCTCTCCTCCCACTAAAATCTGCAACCTCCTTAAGCAAAGAAACGACAGCATTTGCAACATGTCTCTTTAGCTTTTCCTTCCTGGGGGTAGGAACCCCCTTCTCTTTAGCTTTTCCTTCCTGGGGGGTAGGAACCCCGCTCCGTGGGTACTGAAAAGGTCTCTTAGCATAGGCTGGCTGAGTCATTCCGAGCTAAGGGATAATGAAGGTGAAGAGCAGGATTCTAGATGCCCTGAGAACAGACTGGAAGAAGGAAAGACAAACGTCACCCAATGGCGAATTTCAAATGGTGTCTGGGGAGGGGAGAAGAGGATGGGGGCGGGGGGGAAGGCCCCAGCAGCGCTTCTCTCCGAAAAGGAGGATGTCGGGGGGGCCGGGCATCCCTGGCGGGCAAGGTCTGATTCGCCGGCCATTCCCTCTTCACTCAGCTCTGGCCTGACAGCCACCTGTGGCTTTTCTTTCTCATCCCCACAGGCTGCCGCCGGCATTGATCAGAGGTTATGAGTTTCAAACTTGAAGGCTGTGCTCCAAGGAAAACGGTTCTATTAGGCCAGCACATCAATACAGCCAACTGGGGCAGGGCGGCTTCGGGCTTCCGCCACCCGCCTCCAGAGAAGCGACAGGCTGCGCTTCCCCGCCTCCAAGTGGAGCCTCGGGAACATTCCGCTGGCCAGGCTGGGAGCCCTCTCCCCACGGGGTTCACCCCATGGCCCCACTCCAAGACCCCAGGAGGAGCTTTCCACGAGCCTGGGACTCTTTCTATTACTCGGGAAACACCGCAGCGGGCCGGCCCTCTCCTCCGACCCCCAGTGACTGCCAGCGAGCCAGTTTCCCCTCCCAGGAGCTTCCTCACACAACTGTCACAACCGTCCCCGCTTCTTCATCTCAACTCCAACTGCCCCTTCCTCTCCCCACAACTGCCCCTTTCTCTCCCCTCCCCCACAGCTGCCCCTTTCCCCGCCCCCCTCAACTCTCTCTCCTACCCCCTCACCGCTGCCCCTTCTTTCCGCACCTCCCGGCTCTCCCGGGCATTCTTCCCCTCCTCCCCTCTGCCCCCGACACACACCTCACCACGCCGACCCTCTCCTCCCTAGGCCGACCGACCGGCCCCTTCAGCTAACAAGTTGCCCCGCGTGGCCCTCTCGGGCCCGCGCCTGCACGCGTCACCATGGCAACCGAAGCGGGAGGGGGCGGGCGGCTGGGGCGCAAGCCCGCGAGCTCGGCCTCCTGGGCGCAGGCGCAGTGAGGTCGGGACACCAGGCTCCCTGCCCCGCTGGTCCCGTGTCTCCCCGGAGGGGACCAGGGGCAACAGGGCTGGGGGGCAAGGGAAAGCTGCTAGACCTGGCAGGCTGGAGGGTGGCGGGGGGTCTGGTCGGAACACAGGCTGGAAGGCCTGGGGCTGGGAACAATAAGCAGCCTCCTGCAGGACACCAAACAGGCTGGGGGAACCTGAGCGCCCGACCCCGCGCCGGGGTCTGTGGGCTCCATCCCGGGCGAGTCCAGCAGATGGCGCCGGGGGTTCCGCCGGCGAGGCTCACGCGCGCCCTAGAAGGCGCTCCAGGATTTCGAGGCAGCCGTGGCTGCAGCTGAGTCCGGGGGAAAAACCGGGGCTGGAGCACCTCTGCCCTCCTGCTTGTTCCCCCCTCTTAGTTCGGACTGGGGTCTAGGATTGCCTGGCAGCGCGGGGCGGGGGAAAGAGGGAAGAACGGAACTGGAATTTGGGGAGTCTGAGGATTGGCTTTGGAAAGCGTCGCTCGTTTTGGGGGGGACAGGAGGCGGGGACTCTCTGGGGAAGGTGACCGGGCCGGGGAGGGGCTCGGCTCTCCGTAAGAACAAAGGCTGAGTCCTGGGGAAGCGGGGACAGGGGTGTGAGAAAAGGGGCAGACCGCCGCAGGTGCTAGGGGGCGCTGCGGGCTGGGGCTGCCCGGAGAAGCGCCTGGAAGACTGAGCTGTACCTGGGGCTGGTAGAAGCTCTAGGGAGGCCTGGGAGATCCAGAGAAGAAGCGAATCTGGGGGATGGGAAGGCACCCTCCCTGCTTCCATCAATAGTGCCTAATTAAGACAAAGCCAGCAGCGAGCCACTGATTGCATTTCCATGAAGAGCTAAATTGATGACATTTTCTTCTCGGGATGAGGAGAGAAGCTGGCACCTCAGTTCCCCCTTTTCCTGGGCGGTGTTCACACCTGACGGATCTCATTATGCCAGTCTGGCACCGCGAGGAGTGGCAGACCCTGGTACTCCTGTAGGGCCCATCCACACTTAGACCCAGCTCAGCTCTCACCATCCTGCCTACCACATTTTTTTCCCCCAGAATTGACAACCCCTGGCCCTTGGCATCACGAGAGCCCCATTATCCTTAAAGTGGGTTTCTGGGCTCCTGCCCAGCCCACACTCCTGTTGCCGACAACAAGGATTGAAGGAGAGAGGGGTCCTGCCACACCCCAAAGCCAGCTGCACAGGAAGCAGGTGGAAGTGGGTGATCTTCTAACCAGTTAGGCAGTGATTGGCAGAGAGGTGACGGTGATTGGTTCAATCCCCCAAAGGAGTGAAGATTTGAAGGAAGGGCTAACCTGGGGAGACTTGTGGGCAGGGCTCATGACTTCCTCAGAGAAGGGAATGCTGTGTAGACCCCATTTCTTTTCTGAACACCCCCCCACACACACACACAACCTTGGCTTGTGCCTAGGGATCCCAGCCCCCTACATTATGCTAAATAGGTAATCAAACATCTTGCTTTGCTAATTACTGCTCAATCCGATTAAACACTGCTGAAGCTCATCAACAGAGGTGGAGGTAGGGGGAAGGGCTGAAGGGGGGCAACCACAGCTGTGACGAGGTCTTGTCCCCAGCTCCTCCAGGGGGCTGCTGAGGAGCAGCCGGGCTACCTCTGGCCCAGGACCTCCCAAAGGAAATGAGCAGAGGGGTTGTGGCCCAGGACCCTTCATCTCACTGCGTCCTCCCAGTCTCAGGCTTTCCCTCCTCCCTGAACCCTCATTACCCTCAGAACCCAGGCATCCGGCCATTCCCACAGCTCCCCACACACACCCCTGTCCCAGCTTTAATAAGTTCTCTTCTCTCACTGTCAATATTTGATTTCTCCGAGCCATCTCCACGGAGAGAGGGGGCTGTTCCCTTGCTTCCCCCCTACCTTGGCCCTTTCTTGCCCACCCCAGTCTCTTTGTGCCCCCAACCTTCTCTGAACCAGCTGACTTAATGAAATGATATTAAAGTCTTAAGCAGCTCCGAAAGAATGGTTGTTATGGTGAAGGGAGTGGGCAGGACGCCTGGGTCCCTGAGGGGAGCAAGGGCTGAGGAGGGGGGGAGAGTGAGCGAGAGGCTAAGGTCCCGAGGCCCCAGTCCCCATGGGGGAGCAGCAGATTTAGGGTGACCTGGGGGCTGGCCTGTGGATCGTGGGGGGAAGTGGGGAATCAGGGCTGGGGGCTAAGAGAAGGTGAAAAGGGAGAGGACCTTGCTGGGGTCCAGGTCTCAGCCTGCTGTCCAGAGCATCCATCGGGGATGGAGAGGCCAGGGGGGCACAGGGCCTCTGTGCCAGCAGCCTCCCTGCTGACAGTGCCCTGGGCCAGTCCCGTGAGAACCAGAGTAGATGCGTCTCCGGCCCTGACTCATCCCTCTTCCCCTGCCCCCCAGCAGACCCCCACAGGTGATTTGTAGCTGCTGCCCTCGCTGGTAGCTGGTAGCGGCTGGTCCGGGAGGGAGTCGGTCATGGCGGGAAGAGCTGAGAGCTTCCAGGGGAGGAGAGAACAGAGGCCAAGAGATGGGGAGCCAAGCACCACCCCCACCTCCCCCCACCCATCCCAGCTCACTCCCCTGGGGACCCTGGCCCAGCCCCAGTCCCCTTGGGGTGGTGGGAATGCAAGGACATTTGGCTGAGCTGAGGCAGGAGGGAGGAGGCAGCCACCACCGGGCACTGAGGCTGCTGTTTGCTGAGCACACAGATTCCTCCCCACTCACCAGCTGCCGCCCCCTGAGGCTGCTCAGGCTCCCCACCGCCACCACCAGCCGCTGGGATTGGAGGGAGCCGATGCCTTCGTTTCTGATGGCAACTGAGGGAAGTGGGAGAGCCGGGCCACGGAATGTTCGATTCCTTCTGGGAATCAGGGGACCCTGGGACCTGGTCCCTTTAGACCGCTCCTCAGGACTCCACCTTCCCTGCTGCCTTTGAAACATCTCTCCTGTGTGGAGTCTTCACCCGCATTCATCCCTGCATCCTTTTTCCCACCCCCACCCAACTCTCTGAGCCCATCCCAACCAGCCCCCTGCCTCTAAACCAACCTGCAACATTTCTCCCAGCCTCCCTGCCTGCAGATCTTGAAACTCTCTCTGGGGAAGGGGGTGCCCCATGGTCAGGAGTCGGAAGCTCCATTTTTCATTCTACCTGAAATTCCAGTTGTGATGTCAACCATTGCCCATCAGAAATTCCCACTACAAGCCTTTGCTCCATTCTCCTTTCCTTAAAACCCTCAACACAGACCACAAACACACACACCTCAACCTACTTTACAATCCTGCTTCTGTTTGGAGGGACAGAAAAGTCTGAGCTTCTGGAGCTCCCGTGGTGGCGCAGCGGAAAGGAATCTGACTAGGAACCATGAGGTTTCCGGTTCGATCCCTGAACTCCCTCGGTGGTTGAGGATCCGGCATTGCCGTGACCTGTGATGTAGGTTGCATACGCGGCTCGGATCTGGCATTGCTGTGGCTGTGGCCTAGGATGGCAGCTGTATCTATGTTTCGACCCCTAGCCTGGGAATTTCCATACGCCACAGGTGTGGCCCTAAAAAGCCCAAGATAAGAAGAAGGAAAAAGTCTGAGCTTCTTTCTGCAGCACAGCCCCAGGACAGCCTCACCCTGTGCTAGGTGGGGGCTTTACCTTCTGTGGTCCCAGCTCTTTTCAGATCCTTTACTTCCGCATTGCCTGCCTGCTCCAGACTCTGTACCAGCAGCGGTACCACAGCTCCCAAATCTGAGTATCAGCCCTACCTTCCCAGCCCTACCTCCCTAAAATTTAGGGGAGGGAAAAACAACTCGCATCCACACAAGAAACAAAGGGGAAAAGAATGGAAGACTGAGTTAGACCAACTTCCTAAATGTGGATTCTTCCTTAGTGACTTGCTCTCCGGCAGGCTGAGGTTGTGGATTAGAACGTGTGCGTGTGTGTGGATGTGACGCCTTTCTCGCTCATCCCAAGCCCGAAAAGATCCCGCTTCCTCGCTTCGCACTTGCTGTTCCCTCTTTCTGCTCGGTCCTTCCCCATAGCGCCTGCCTTCCTTACTCCTCATCATTCAAGGTCCTGAAATCATGTCGCCTCTTTAGAGGGACCCCCGACCTCCTAACCTAGAGCACCTCCCTGTTCCTCTTCATCCTCCTCATCCCATTATTCGGTTTTATTTACATCACTTTTAACTACCAGAAATTTTATTGTTCCCCACCAAAGTGTGGGCTTCATGAAAACAGGGACTTTGCCTCATGCACCACATACTCCCAGTGTCTGAAATAGTACCTGGAACAAAGTAGACATGTGATAGACTTGAGTGAAGGAACGAAGGAATAAATGAATGAAAAAGCAAATGTCTTCTGCACCTCTTCGCGCTGTGTTGGAGTCGTAAACCCTAGGAGTCTGTTTGTGTTTTTGTACCTAGACATCGAATTAGATGGCATGTGTTGGTTTAGGTGGAAGTGACCTGAGCGTTCAAATAGCTCAAAAGATACACAAGTCACTACACCTGTGGAAGGCTGTAGGTCTTGGGTAATTAATGTTGGGGTGGGGGGGGGCGCCTATAGATGCCAGTGCTCTGAGGGGGTGTGTCCCAGGGCACTGGGCACAGTGCGCTGTTCCTCTCCCCAGCTGTGCATCTGTCCCCAGGTGTCTTCCTGTCTCTCGGCACGTTATGATGTCTCGGCTGCTTTGGTGAGGTGTTTGTCACAGAGCCTGTTTATCCCCACCTCTCTTTCCTCTCTCTCCACCTGTGCCTCTAGATGTCTGTGTAGGGGGAGTCTTCCTCGACTTCCTTGCCCCCTCTCACATGTAGCCCTACCCCACTCTTGGACCCCCCCCCTCACTGGGCCTTGTTGCTGGGCTCTGGGTTGCCATAGTGACGGTTGCCAAGTCCCTGAGGCTGATAGCCAGCGATGGGGCTGTCGGCTCCATCCACGCGGGAGGCTGAGGGGGGCTTCCCATTGTGTGGAGTAGGGGATGTTGCCATGACAACCAACCCCCACTAAGGGGCAGGGACCAGCCCTTCCACCCCTCCTTCAGCCTCCCCACCTCGGGCAGCTCCAGTGTGGGCTTGGAAGGCAGGAATGAATTCCAGGGAGCCCAACACCTGGCCTCCCAGTTTTCGACTCCCCTCCTACTGCGCCTGCACCACTCAGGGACCCAGGCGTCTTGCTCAGACAGGGGGAGGGGCAGGGGTCCCACTGGACAGAGGAGAGGCAGGAGGATCCCTTGACCTCCAGGCAGATGGGAGACAGCGGGAGGGGACCTAGAGCCAGGGGAGGGGCGGGGAGGGCAGAGGTTGTGACCCCTGCCGACTGGCTCCAGCGATGCTCCTGACGGCTGCTTTTGTGGTTAGAGAATGGGGCTGAGCCTCGGGGGCTGGGCACCTGGGCTTTTAGCAGAGAAAAGCCTGGGTTATGGGTACACAGGGAGCCAGAGGATAGGTGGCTTGATGCCTGGGTCCCTGAGTCTTCTGGGCACAGAGGTGCCTTGGGCAGAGGGCGCAGACTGAACACAGGAACATGTTTTCCCCCTTTGTTTCTGACTGTGACTTGCCTTGAATCCGGTACCTGGGTTTAGAAGCAGACACTTGGACTTTCCCCATGTGTGTCGCTAAGTTCACGAACAGCCCCATTTGGACATCCTGGCAACTCCCACTCCCATCTGGGTTCGCCTCTCCCTCCCCTGGAGGTGGCTGCCTTCCTCAGCCTTCTCAGCCAGCCCTTTACCCCCCTCCTCACCCCTGCCATGCGCGGCTCACCTCACCCCTCCAACCCAACCCTCTCCCTACCCTTGGTTTCATACAACCCAACCTTCAGCTAGAAACCCATTCTAACCACCAGTTCTGTCGCAATTCACGTCCAGTCATTCACCAGCCTTCTCGTCAACTTTTGAAGTTTTTTATTCTTTTTTTGGTTTTTGTTGTTCAAATTTCCCTTTTACAGTAAAACTATTGAGGTGACGGCCATACCCCGCCACCTCCCCCATGGCAATATCAACTTCCTGTTCCCTGGAAGGAGGGATTAGAAAAACCAGGAAGGAGCTGGGAACTACAGCACCAGAGAGATGACTTGACCTCTGGTGGACAAAGCAACCATCTTGGCTGGTGGTTCAGGCGGCTGACGTGGTGCTCAAGGGCAGCTCTGATCTCATGGAAATAAATGAGCTGGGAGGAAACCGAGGCAACACCCAACTGTGCACTAGAGGGCAGGAAGAGGTACCAGCTGGTCACTGTGGAAAGAGTGACTGTTGCTAAGGACCACTGTCAGCTAGACCAGTCAGTAGGCCACCATTATGGTCACTAAGAAGGGAGTTGTATTGAGTCTGAAGGGAGTAGGAGACAGAGGATGTGAAGAACAAGACAGCCATCTGGGTTACAGGGGACAACACGTGGGTTCTTGGGTTGTACTGTTGAGTAACAGAGATTATACTGGGATATGGAAAGGGAAGAAGAAGACAAACTGAGCCTGCCACGGCAGATGGCAGTCACCTTAGCTGTCCTAAAAGCAACACGGAGAACAAGGGAAGGGAGATCTTGGCACACGCCACTGAATAACACTGGGAAAACCCTCCTCGGTCCACCCGGTCTTCTTCGAGTAAGTTCCAGCTTCCTCCGGAAACAGGAAGTTCTTCCTGCCCCCTCTCCTCCACAGAGTAAGAACCATCCACCTCACCTCCCCCAAACCCCCCAGACTAAGCCACTTCCGGTTCCAGCCAGACCACTTCCTATTTCAGAAGTGCTACTTCCTGTCCTGGATGAAGGCACTTCCAGTTCCTGCTGCACTGCTTCTGCCACTTCCCAGGCCACTTCTGTCCAGGCCTGGTCACTTCTTGTCTGGAGCAAGTCACTTCCTGTCCCAAGTGGCCCGTTCAGCATCAGACCAAGTCCACATGTGTCCCGACCGGTTCATAGCTCGCTACCGGCCACTGGACAAAACGGGACACTTCTTCTCATGGAAGCTGTTGTGACCCAACCACCCCAAATGGCTGGAGTAAGTACGTAGAGGCCTGGGGCAGGGCAGAGGAGGAGGCCCTGCTGCCCATGCCCTGTGGGCTGGGGTGGAGTGCCAGAGCCTTCCCCATAAGGCCCCCATTTTTGGCAGGCTGAGGGGAGTGGTTGGTAAGAGAAGTTGGAAGAGGGAGCTGAGGGGAGAAATGCTTTGATGCCCCCACCCTAGAGATGGGAGAGGCACAGGATAAGAAGCCAAGAGGATAAATAAAAGGAGATACACGGAAGAGGATGCTAGGGAAGAGGAACAGACCTAGAGACAGGAGAGAGAGAAAGAAAATAAGAAAGAGAGAGAGAGAGAGAAGAAAAAAAGAAGAGAAAAACAGTGAGAGGCAGAAAGAAAGAGATACCAACCAAAAGACAGACTGTTCCCACCCCTAGCTCTCAGTGGGTGAGGGAGACAAGGATCCCTGGGTCACGGTCAGCAGAGGAGGCTGAGTCTCTGCCCCCTACCCCAAGGGACTAGGACCCAGGAACACAGAGACAGAGCGGGGCACACACGGCCAACCAGAGGGCAGGCGGTAGTTGGGTGGATGTCCTAGGGAACCCTAAAAGTGGAGAAGTGGCAACAGCCAGGAGGAGCAAAGGAGCTGGTGGGGCGGGGGGGGGGGGCCGAGGAGTTGCTAGAGGTGTCTCTCAAACCATGAATTAAACTGGAGGAGCACCCCGCAAAGGGCTGGATCCAGGAGAGCCAGGTCGGAGGAGCCCTCATACCTTGTAGTAGATGTTTGGAGGGCTCTGGGGGGGCCCATCCTGCACGATGTACACAGGATGCCCATAGTCGCCACTCACCTTCTCATAGTGGGGACAGAAGGGGGGGTCTGCAGCCCCACCGCCCCTCAGAGCTATCCCTAGCTCCCCAGGCTCAGCCTCCCTAGGTCCCATCCCGCCTCCACCCCCCAGGCCCAGAGACCCTCCCCTCCCGAAGGAGCCAGGACCAGGGTGGCGACTCTCCGAAGGCTTGGCCCGCCGTCTCCGCCAACACATGGCACCCCCAGCCCCTGCCACGCCCAGCAAGAGCAGCGCCAGCCCCCCTGCTGCCCCGGCCACTGCAGGCATGCTGGGAGGGGGCAGGGGGCCTTCAGCACCCCGGGAGGTTGCATTGCTGGAGGGGTCACCTGGCAGGGAAGGGGTGAAGGAGGAAAGAGGGGGAGGGGCTGAAGGAGCCACCCGGGCAGCTGCACACCCAGCCTTGGGGGTCCCCATGGGCTTCCACAGCAGTGCCCGGGCCCCTTGGGGACCCCACTTCCCCTCCCCAGCAAGCCCCGCTCAGAATCCAGGTGTGTCCAGCCCTTCAGCTCCGTGCCAAGGAGTCCTCCCCCCTCCTCTGACAGCACTGATTGAAGCGCTGACTTGGCTAATTAGTTCTAATTGAGTCTTTTCCTCATTTGGCTTCCACTCCCCTCCCACCCTCCCGTCCGCTCTCCTCTTTCCTGTATCACCGCCCCCAAAACTGAAGACGGAGGGAGAGGGTGAAGGTAGGGCACTGGTCGGGGGGCGGAGAGCAGAGGAGGCCAGGGAAGGCAGGAGGCTGGACCCCTGGTCCCTACCTGCGGTGTTCTCCTTCCCAGGCTCCAGGCTGTGGGTCGCCCCTCGGTCTCTTTCCACAGGCATCTCAGACACAGGCTTTCGGGGGGCAGCCCCTCCTCGGGGACCTGGAGATGGAGAAGACCCGAGAGAGGGGCTGAGACAGCAGCCCCCTGACCGCGATGGTTCTGCCTCAACCTCCCTCGGCTCTTAGGAGGTGTGCCCCAGCCCCACTCACTTTGTCCCACTCGGAGAAGCACCTTCATGCCTCTGGTGAGGCACACACCTCCCTGCAAGCTCTCCAGGCCTTCCCGGGTCCCGTCCGACGTGGCTGGGAGACGAGAACCAGGGAGAAGCTGGCACGCCACAGTCTACCCCTATTGCGTCTCCCTGCCTGGCCCTGACACCACCCGAGGGTCTGAGGGGGGCCGCTCCAGGGATCCCCTCCCTCCTCTGCCCTCCATCCCAGCAGCACCTCCCCACTCGACCCTGCCCTCTGCCCGGCAGTACCAATTATGTAGTAGTCATGGTGGGAGCGGAACTCGTGGCCCCAGAGGTTAGGACTATACTCCTGGAACTTGATGGTGAAGCGGAGATCCAGATCTGGCCGGTCACAAGTGAGAAGGAGATTTGGGGCAGGGGGCGCCTCGCAGCGCCGGCCCTGGGCACCCCCTACCAGATACAGCTTGTAGAACTCGTAATTAGGAGAGGAGTGAGGGCCAGGAGGCCGGGCCCGGGGGCAGAGCAGGTCTAGCCGGTCCCCGATCTGTGGGTACAGCACATAACCACCCTCTGCCTGGAACCTACGGGGAGGAGGGCGAGGTGGACAAGGACGAGAAGTGTCAGAGGTCTGGCGCCCAGAGTTTTGCCTCCCTCACCCCACATCCCTGCAGGACAGCCTTTGTCTGAGGGGACAGTCCGTTCTAACAGAGCAGGCACCAAGGACTCTGGAAGCGCACGTCCGAAGCGGCAGGAAGCCGGGCTCAGAGGTCTCCTGCCCCTCGGTGTGCCCAAATGCACTCTTCAGCCCGCCCTCACCACATGCACACTGCCATCTCTCGCTCCATCACCAGCCCTGTTGCCATGGCAACAGGATGCCAGTTACCAAGGAGCTGGCCTCTCTGGAACCACACAGCCCACCCCTCCCAGGTGATTTCACTATTCCATGGCAGTCAACCACGGGGGGGCAGAGCCTCCCCTCCCCCAGGCCACCCCTGAATTTCAGGGATTTCGGGGCAAAGGGTTGGGGAGGGGTGTGGAGGATGATCCAGACCAGGGTCCCAAGTTAGCCAGGCAGTGTGACAGGAGGCAAGAGCCTGGTCTGGCAACGGCCCTAAATGGGGCTAATGGAACCAGGGTCCGCGGGCCAGCTGCCCCAGACACCTCCCCGCTCGGGACCCCTCCTCCCCCAGGTCTCCCGCTTCCTAGGGAAAGTGCCCTATAGCTTTGGAACGGAAGGAGTTGACTTTTCCACCCACATCGACAGGAGCCCACGTCTCCCTCGGCCCAGGCAGCCTCTGGCCCAGCAGAGCCGCTGCTTGCCAACAACTGCAGCCCCTCCCTGTGTCTTCATGGCAGCCAGGGTCTCAGAATGTGGTCACAGGGGACCGCTGCTCCGTATCTGCCCAGACTCCCAAATAATCTGCTCCCTCCCACTCAGTATTCCAAAGAGCTCCCAGAACACCCTAATTCTCTTTTCTCAAATCTATGGGAATAAGCCTAACTTACAGCCTCACACTGCACCTGACACTCCAGCTGCATCTGGGAGTTGGTGGGTAGGAGGCTTAGAGGGGGAAAGACAGTTGAGATTAGACCCAAAGAGCTACAGGAGGGAGGCCAGGACAGGGAACTATAAGGGAAGCTGTCAAGTAAAGAGAGGAAGAACAGTCACCCTAGGTCTCCTTTGATGAGCATATGATATGTTCAAACACCTTACCTCTAATCTTCATAAAAGCTGTAAGGACTGAGGATACAAACTGAGAAAGGTTAAGTGACTTGCCCAAGGCCACACGGCTGAAAGCAGCAGAGCTAGGATTAAGCCCTAGGATCTGATGAACCCAGAGCACACCCCCTTCCCACCGCCTCACACAGCCTCCCCAGGGAAGTAGGAAGTTTTCCAAACACAGACCGCTTTTGCTAACAGGGAGTGGGATCTGCCTGTAGGCAAGGGACCCAAAGACCTCCCCAGGGTTCTGTGTGGCTACTCTGTGTGGCTTGAAGTTTCGTCTGACCCCTGGCCTTTTTTCAGAGCAAAGCAAGCATGCCAGGGAGCAGAGGGTCTGACGGCAGAGTTTGCAGCAAAGATGGGGGAGGGGGCGATGAAGTCCTCAGGACTCCAGATGCCAGGGGGAAAGAAGGGGCTTTAGGGGGCTCCAGGCTTCTTTCAGAAAGAAGTCCCCAAGCCGGGAAAACCTTCTGGTTGGAAAATTGTTCCGCCAAGGGCTCATGGACCCTCTGGCTGTGGGCAAGAGTTAGAAGACAGAAGAATCAAAAAGCGTTGGGGGGAGTTGTCCCCAGAGCCCCCAAACTGAGCCCCCTGCCCCCCCATCTCCACCACCGAGTCCCTTCTGGGGAGGGAGGCACCCTGCCCTTCCTCTCAGCGCCTCAGCAGCACCTACTCAGCTGCTCTCCTGAGAGCTGACATTAACCAGGCTCCCTCTAAGCCCAGCCCCCGACACCACACAAGTCTCCCACAAACCCAAATAACCGCTCCACTGCCCTCCCGGCTACCCGTGAACTTTGAAATCCTTGGCCCTCGGGGGGTCTTTCAAACTCCTGACACAGGGCTATTGCCACCCACACCCAGCTCCGTGTGCGACGCGCGAGTCTGGCTCCCAAGATCACCTCTGTCTGGTTACCCATCAGCTCACATCAGAGCCCCAGCATCCTCCCTCCAGCCTCCTCCCAGCTCGGAGAACCCAGCCCCCAAAGTCCCCAGAGCTCCCGTACCCCCTGCCCAGAGGGTGTGGGGTCTCCCCAGCCCCCGGGCCGCTCACCTCTTATTCGCCGAATTCCAGTAGACAGGCTCCAGGCTGAGCCCAGACACCAGCCCCCCCAGCCCGAGCAGCAGCAGGGCCCCGACTCGCACGCCCCCCGGCCCAGAACGCGGGGCCCCCATGACCCCGCCAAGGCCTGGGGGGCGGGGCACCAACTCCCCCAAAGTCGCTCACCCCCTGGGGTGACTGCCTCGGCCGCCCGGGCTATTCTGCCCCGACCACCCGGGTGGCTACTGCCCCCCGCTCCCACGCGGACCCGCTTCCTGCTCCGCCCGCGCCCCGGCTCCGGAGCGCTCAGCCCGCAGGAGCCCTTCCAGGGGCCGTCTGCAGGCGCCCTACGCCCCCGGCCCACGCGCCGGCACCCCGGGATGCTGAGCGGGCCTAAGCCGGGGACTGGGGGAGCCGGGGGCCGGGCGGGGGCGACATGGGGCGCCGGGCGCGGGAGCGGGGACGGGGGCGCCGAGCCGGAGCCCCAGCCTCGCCGGGATTGAGGGCAGCGGGCTAAGGGAGGAAACCAGTCCCGAGCCCAGGAGGGGGGAGTTAAAGGAGAGGCGGGGAGGGGGAGAGGATGGCGGAGGGAAAAGCCGGAGCTGGAGCCCGAGTCGGAGCGGGCGGCAGGATCCCGCAGCCCACGCCCCCCACACCTCCCTCACCTCGCGCACCTCCCGCCCGCCGCCCCGCCTCGCTCCCCGGCGCCGTCTCTCACGCCCCCTTTGTCTCTGCGACTCTCTGTCTCGGGCTTAGTTTCTGCCCGTCTCCCCTCCTGCCCGAGGAGCGCCCGAGCGGTTGGAATCTTCCTCTCCCTCGAATCCAGAAAGGCTCTCGCCCTCTCCACCCCCGAGGAACCCAGCCCCTTTCGCTCCCGCAGCCGCCTCCTCCCCCATCCCAAAACAACAGCCCTGCTCCGGGGAGGTCTGGCGAGAATAATAATAACCTTGAAGGCTCCGCACTTTACCAAGTGGGGCTGCGTGGAGCGTCTCGACTACCTGTGTGAAGTGGGCGGGGCCGAGCTCAAGGAGCCCCATTGCAGAGATGAAGAAACTGAGGCTCAGGGAGGCCCCGTGACTCGCCCAAGGTCACAAAGGGAATCTGGAAGAACTCGGAAACCAAACTCAGGCTGCTCAACTCCCACTCCTGGGGTCTCTTGTTACAGCCTCCTGGATCCTTTACTGCTATCTGGGGCCTGGTGGAAGGCAAGAATTAGGAGGGGGGGGTACACTTGGTCCCTTCTTAGATGATTGTGGGGAGAAATGGGGCTGGGAGAGGAAAGGGAGAAACTACACCCCCAACCCCCCGCATCCAGCCGGAAGGGCTGTTTCCAATTATCCTGGGGGAAGGGAAGAGGACTTGCCTTTTTGGGTGTAAGAACCCTGGCTTTCAGCACCTCTGGGCAGAGGTGACATTCCTCTCCCCTCTCTAGTCATCTCAGGGCTCCCGGGCCTTCCCTTTAATTGTAGGGTCCAGAATCAAATTCCCTGCTGACAGTGCCTCTTCAGAGACCCCTTCTCGGTGTTTGGCAAGTTGTGTGTGGTTGGGGGGGGGAGCCACTGCTTGGAATAACATAGCCCTCCATCCCCAAAGACAGAGCAGATAGATGGAGAACCCCGGGGACTGGTGACAGCTGCTGAATGAGACTCTCGCCCTTGTCCTGCCTCTAACGGGAATACAGAATGTGACGTCTGTGTTTTGCGGCACCTTTACTCTTTCATGCGTGCCCTTGACTCTGGCTACTCAGTCACCTGCCTCCTGGGGGAGTCCAGGGGCGGGAGGCGGTCCTCCTGCTCCCCTTCCCCCGAGCTGAGTAATGGTCCCTCTGCTGCTGGAAGATGGTAAATAGTGTTGAAGCGGGAGTGAGCGGGTGTCTTGTCTGTCACCGTCTGCACAGTCTCACACAGTCACACCCAACAGTCTGACACACAGCTCCTGCCACTCCTGCTCAGCCACGCTCACCCTGACCCCTGCCTCCCCCACCTTGGGAGTGAGATTTCAAACAGGTTTCCCCCCTTCAGTTTACCAAGTTGCCTAGCAACCAACCAGTCAATGGCATGAAGCCCCACCCCCACTCACTTGACTTCACACCAAGCCCAGCAGCCCATTGGCTGTGGCTTAGTCCCACCTCTCAACCCTGGTTTCAGGAACAATATGCCAGTCCCCGCTGCTGCTGGACCAGGGAGCCCACCGGTAACCCTCCCCGCCCCATCTCCATCATCGGCCCCCCCAAAAAAACACAGACTCTACTATCATAGAAAACCTTTTTATATAAACTCGCCCCCACCCTCCTCTGTCCCTCCCTGTCCTTTCGCGTCCTGGGGAGCGCCAGGGATATTGGGGTCTGGGCCCCCTCCACACCACCAGAGCTGAAGCTGACATTCAAGGTGGACGTGGCGCATGGAGAGCAGGGGAAGGTCCTCCTCCTCCCCCTCGTCTCCACTCTCTGTGGGCTCAGGAAACACACGCTGACCGGAGGCCGTGGCCAGCAGAGGCAGGCTGGGGTGCAGGCTGCAGGAAGAGACGGGCAGCGGCAGTCAGCACCTTTAGCCGGGGTGCAGCTCCCTCAGGGATTTACCTCCCTCCCCAACCCGAGCCCCCAAATCAGGAGAATGAACTGATGACCTCACTCCATTGGTACAGTCCTTCTGGGGCAGAAAGCTCAGCACTGGCTCCGGCTTCCCCTCATGCCCGGCCCCACTGGTGTCCCACACGGAGACAGCCCCGCTCGTGCTGCCGCTCACCAGGAACTGCCCGGTCCTGGGGGAGAAAGGAGAGGTGCTGCCATGGAATTGTCACTCCTGGGGCAGGAAGCCCTCAGGCCCAAGGGCTGAGCCCTTGCAGCTGGGCTCTGGCCATCCCTGGGGGCGTCAAGGCCCCAGGCACAAAGGATCCTCGGTCACTCACGGATCCAGATCAAAGTAGATGCGCTGATTGGTGGTCACTTCACGACTCAGGGACCACAATGGATTCGCAGGCTGCCGGAGATCCCAGCACAGAAGCTCAGCATCCTGAGGACAAAGACAGGAGCTTAGAGTGCTTTCCACCCTCTACTCCCCGCCGCCACTGCCACCAACACAACTGCCCAAGACATGCCTGCCTCCCTCATGGTTTGTTTACAGGCACTCCTTTAGCTGGGCTGATTCTCTTCCCAACACAGCACAGACTGCACCACTCCTGCCAACTGCCCACCTGCTCTGGGATCTCAGAACAGGACCCCTACCTTGCGGGCTCCTGAGAAGAAGCGATTGCCATCAGGGTGAAAGCAGAGGTGGGTGACGCCCCCTTGGTGCCCTCCCAGCAAGGCGAGAGGGGAGCCATCATCCCAGGCGTACAGACCCAGGGAGCGGCCGTAGGAGCCACAAGCATAGAGGGGCTGCGTTGGGCTGAAGGCTATGCAGGAGATGATGCCGCTCTGGCCCTGCCTTTTTGCTAGAAAGGGAAAGAACAAAGTGGGGGAGAGGGCAGGAACACCGGGCACCACCCAGGCTCATGGAGGGGCACCTCCATCTCCCGTCCCAGAGCCCATGTGCTGGCCTATCTCCCGCCCCATTTGTTTTAAGCAAGACAAAGACGTCCGGTGCTCCCTGGATCCTTCTATCCCCTATAAAGAACCTACAGGCCCAAGCCCTACTTCCTCCCTCTCAAACCTCAGTTCTTCCTTGAAGGGATGGAAAACTGAAGGCGTAGAGGAAAATGGAATCAGCGCACCTCCAGGTTCCCAGCGATACCAGGATTTTGTGTTTGTTGTGGTTTTTGGCTGCACCCACGGCATGCAGGAGTTCCCGGGCCAGGGGGTGAACCCAGGCCACATGAGTAACCCGAGTCACAGCAGTGACAATGCTGGATCCCTAACCCGCTGAGCCACCAGGGAACTCTGAAATACCAAAATTCTAGACACCAAAAGGTACGCAGGCGTTGGCTCAGGAGTGAACCAGCTCCTTACTAGAGGTGGACCTTGGGAAATTCTCGTCCCCTCCTCGAGTCTGTCTTCTCCTCGGTCCACAGCAGTCCTGAGCGTGATGTGACCCTCCATCCACAGCCCCGGCGCTCACACAAGGCCCCTCGGCACATGGCGGGGCCCTTTCTCTCCTCCTCCCTCGGGGGCCAACTGCTTACCAAACGTGGCTCGGACCTCGCAGTCGCGGCCGGGCCGGGATGTGGAAAAGACACGCACTGTCCGGTTGAAGCCACAGAAGAGCTGGGAGCCATCGGGGGAGAAGCAGAGCGAGTGGGCCGCCGTCAGCTCGTCCTGGGGACAGGAAGGGGCTGGAAAGAGGCCTGGCAAAGAGCCTCGGCCACTGTCAGAGAAGGAGAACCAGGCCAGGACAAGCCCTGGGGCCGGGTGGGGCGGTCCCTACCAGGTGGTTGTAGGAGCGAAAGGAAGCCCGGAGCTCTCCAGTGAAGGCGTCCCAGATGTGAATCGGGTTCTGCCGGCTGCTGCTGGCCACGCTGAGAGAGACACGGACACTGAGGCCCTGGTGCTGTCAAAGGAAGGGGAGGAAGCCAACTGACCGGCCCTCTCAGCTCACATATGACGGGCACGGCAAGCCTTCCTCCTCCCGAGACCCCTGGCAGCCCCTGACCTCCAGTAGGAGGGCCCCTTGAAATAGGGAGGGGGAGCAGGCAAAAGACATCACTTACTAGGAGGTGTCTGGCTGGGCTGAAGACATCAGGGAATACCAGCAGTAGTCATAGATGGTGTCGCCTTCCATCATCCGAAGGACAGGGGCCTGGACAGACATGCGGGGATGCCTGGGTCACTGGCGGGAGAAGGAGGCCGACGTGGGCCTCGAGCAGTTTTACGGCAGAAGGAGAGGCTCTATGGGCACTTAACCAGGCAGGAAAAGGCAACCTGGGTACACACAGGAACGTGTTTTTTTTTTTGGTGACACACACAGCATATGGAAAGTTCCCAGGCCAAGGATGGAATGTGAGCCACAGCTAGGACCTACAACAGAGCTGTGGCAACGCCAATCCTCAATCCACTGCGCCACCGTGGGAACGTCAAAGACCATTTTTTGGTTTTTAGGGCCACACCCTCAGCATATGGAAGTTCCCAGGCTAGAGGTCAAATCAGAGCTGAAGCTGCTGGCCTATGCCACAGCTACAGCAACACCAGATCCGAGCCACATCTGCCACCTACACCGCAGCTTGCAGCAAGGCGGGATCCTTAACCCAGTGGGCCAGGCCAGGGATCCCACCTACATCCTCGTGGATACTGGTTGGGTTTATAACCCGCCGAGCCACACAGGAACTCCCCAAAGAATCGAATCTTCAAGGCTCAGCTCAGACTTTCATGTCAGATGTGGGCCACCGAAAGCCATATAGATTTATTCTTTTGCTTTTTTTTTTTCCTTTTTACAGCCACGCTTGCAGAATATGGAAATTCCCAGGTCAGGGTCAAATCAGGGCTGCAGTTATGGTCACAACCACAACTGGGTTGCCACAACCACAGCAATACAGGATCCAAGCCACAAAATCTGCGACCTACGCCACAGCTTTCGGCAATGCTGGATCTTTAACCCACTGACTGAGGCCAGGTTGGAACCTGCATCCTCACAGAGAAAATGTCACATCCTTAACCTGATGAGTTACAATAAAAACTCCTTTTGCTTTTTCAACAATTAAGAGAGGAAGAAAGAAACAATATCCCAACCCAGAGACAAAGAACCAACCAATGATACCAATATCTACCGAGCGCTGACCAGGTGGCATTTGATCCTTTTAAAACATGATTAAACAGGAGTTCCCATCGTGGCGCAGCGGAAACGAATCTGACTAGGAGCCATGAGGTTGCAGGTTCAATCCCTGGCCTTGCTCAGTGGGTTAAGGAGCCGGCATTGCCATGAGCTGTGGTGTAGGTCGCAGATGTGACTCGGATCTGGTGTTGCAGTGGCTGTGACGTAGGCTGGCAGCCGTAGTTCTGATTAGACCCCTAGCCTGGGAACCTCCATATGCCTCGGGTGCGGCCCTAAAAGGACAAGAGACAAAAAAAAAACAAAAAAAAAAACCATGATTAAACAGTTCAAAGGTTACACTAAAGCAAAACAAAACCGAACCCTGTGACTCCTCTATGCAGCCTAAGAAATATTTTACAAAACAGTTAAAACCAAGGACACCCTCCCTCAGAAGTAAACACTCTCCCAAATTCATTATTCTTGTGGGATTTTTTTGTTTTTGTCGTTTGTCTTTTCAGGGCCGCACTCGCGGCACATGGAGGTTCCCAGGCTTGGGATCTAATTGAAGCTATAGCTGCCGGCCTATGCCACAGCCACAGCAATGACAGATCCGAGCCGAGTCTGCAACCCACACCACAGCTCATGGCAACTCCAGATCTTTAACCCACTGAGCAAGGCCAGGGATCGAACCCGCAACCTCATGGTTCCTAGTTGGATTCGTTTCCACTCTGCCACAATGGGAACTCCATTGTGTATTTTTTTTATTTTTTATTTTTTTACAGCCTCACCGGTGGCATATAAAAGTTCCTAGGCTAAGGGTCAAATCAGAGCTGTAGCTTCCAGCCCATGCCACAGCCATGGAGGATCTGAGCCCCATCTTCAACCTACACCACAACTCACAACAATACTGGATCCCTAATGCACTGAGCAGGGCCAGGAATCGAACCCACATCCTCATGGATACTGGTCTGGTTCTTAACCCACTGAGCCACAGTGGGAACTCTTCTTGTGTATTTCTTTAGGAATATAGTCACAGAGAGAAAAAGCCTCATATATATTTGGCTTACGTGCCTTTAAACTTAATATTAGTGCTATCAAGCTGTATGCACCCCATCGTGATGGTGAGGTTTCTGGCAACACACTTAGCTCGCATTCATGCATCTTCCCTGCTGTAAGCTCCCCACTCACCCATCCTTCTCCCTGACAGTCACTGAAGTTTGCCCAGTTTGGGGCTCCTGTGCTTAACGTGCTGGTACACATGTGGGAGGGTTTCTCGGCAGTTTCTGCTAAAGAGGGAAGCTGCTGGGCTCCAGGCGTGCGCTCTGCCAGCTCTACTAGATGGTGTCACTTTTCTTCCCAGCGTGCTCGTCCGGATTTACTCTCCCCTCAGCGCATGTACGTGTATGTGTAGCTCTGCCTCCTCTTGGTATTGCCAGACTTTCAAATTTTTCTCCATTTGCAGGCTATGAAATGGTATTTCATTTCGGGATGAACTGGCCCTTCTCAATGCCGGTGAAACTAGATATTTTTCTGTCTAAGGACACCTTTTCCTAGTTTTTGCCTGGTTTTCTCCTAGGTTGTCTTTTTCTGACTTGAAGACTATCTTTAAATCAGTTGGATACCAGTCCTCTGTCGGTTATCTGCTGGCCCTTGAGGTGACGTCACCCGACCGTGACTCCAGGGCCCTCCTCTGCACCCTGAACCCTTGCATCTGACTGCCTGGTGAAAAGAAAGCTCCCCTTGGCTCCCCCACAGGCCCCTCAGACCAGCCTCTGCCGCCGCCTCCTGGGCTCCCTGTCCAGTTTTCGGGCCTGAAATCTGAGCCCCTGGGCTCCTTCTCCCGCTCACCTCCCTTCCCCTCCTGGCCCGACCCAAGGCCAGATTGTGCCAGTTCCACCTCCTCGGCTCACCTGAACCTGCCCCCTTGCCTTCCTTCCCATATGAAGCCACTGCCTCTTGAGACTATTTCTATATGTTCCCCAGGCCTTTCTGCACCCCACACTCCAAACTACCCCTCCATTCTCCCCTCTGCAGCCACTTCAAAGCCCTAGAGGCCTGGTTAAATTGGAACCCTGTACAGTGTCCCTCTCCAGCTTAAAATATTGCAATGACGCCCCATAACTCTCTGTATAAAACCCAACCTCCCGTGAAGCCTCCTCTCAGCAGGCGCCGACCCTAGACCTACCTCTCCAGGCTTCTCTCTCTGTATTCACTGCTATTATATCGCTTCATCCCAGCATTCAGACTCTCCGCTCCGAGAAGGCACCAACTCACTACACTCCCGAACTGCAGGCTTTCACGCATCCTCAGCTCCAGGTCTGGAAGAGCCTGCCTTCACCTCCCCCCGTAACCCCTTCTTCCACGGCGCTGAGCCGGCTGCCCTGCTCCTCGCCACTAGAGCCCTCTGTGCCCCCACACTCTGCAGCGTACCAGCTGAGAAGGCAGGAACCTTGTCTCTCTGGCTCACCACTGTGTCTCCAACCCCTGGAGAATGATCAGCAGCCAATAAACAATGTTTTGGTGGGAAAAGGTAAACAGAAGACTGCTCTAATAACGTAAGGCCCAAAATAATAGGGCCTTGAATTCAAACAGGGACAGTGGAGTGAGATGGATGGATTAGAAAGATCAGGTGGACTTGATGGGATTCGCTAATTAATTGGATGTGGGGGTTGGGGAAAAGGAAGATTAAAGGCTGAGACCTGGGCTTCCGGTTTGGATACCCGAGGTCACCAAGACGGTAGAGGGACCTGGGGAACACAGGATGGCTACGAGGTGCCAGCATCCTCCCTGAGTCAGGGAGAATCGACAGCATAAACCTCAAAGGAAAAGTCTTTGCATCGAGAAAGAGCAACTATCTGGATATGGCGTTTGGGAATGAGGGCACCCCCGCCCCCCCCCCCCCCCGAACCTGAGACATGGAGGGCACAGAGGGGACCCGGCCTCCCCAGGAGAGGGTACAGGAAAGTGAAGGCCTCAGGCAAGAGCCACAGGGTAAGAAGAACACCAGGGAAGAGGCCGGGCAGTTAGAAAGAGGAGTTCCAGAAAGCTCTGTGAAAAGGCTATGAGAATACTCAGAACTATCCTCTCCCAATTTCCCCACCTATATCAGTTTTATCTGTTTCCATACTTAACCTGCAGACACTAAAAATGAAGGTGACTAATGAGTGAGGCTGTGACAGAAGCAGCACACTCACTCTGTCAACAGCAGTGGGAATAACAGTAAAATAGGAGCAGCTTTTGAAAACAAACTGATTATCTGTATAAAAAGACATTAAAAATTATATATATATATATAGAGAGAGAGAGAGATAGCCTCTGACCTAGGATGTTTCTTATTTATAAAATTTCTCTGATTCTCTGAAATCTGCATCAAAACATATGGAGATGTTCACTGAAAAATAATGACATAAAAATCCTGGAAACAAAACAAAAGTCCTGGAAACAATCCAAAAGTCCAAAACAGGGCAATAGGTAGGAAATTGTCATTGGCATTCACTGCAATATCATACACCATTAAACATGATAACTATGAAGATTGGAACAGCGTGAAAAACACTTACGATACGACTGTTAAAAGAAAACTGCAGTATACAAACCCATCTACTCTAGATCATAACCACATGGAGAGCTTCAGCACTCGGTCAGAGCTTAGAAAGAACGCAGAAAAACTCGAAGGGCTGAATTTCAGAGTGTTAGGTAATGATTCCCCCCCCCCCTTTTTAACGTTCTCCTTTCTCTTAAATGACTGTGCGCAATGCATATTCAACCTCTCACATCTCCAGTCTCCTCTGCCTGTCCCTGTCCCTGTCAGGTTGGCTGCCCCTCGCCCGCCTGGCCCTGGCTGCTGGACACCACTAGTTTCTGCTCCAGGAAGCAGGGCTAGGAGTGCCTTGCAGGTTGCACAGAGAACTCGCATGCCCGCAGCTTCCCATCTCACAGAGCTGCCCGTTGGCCCAGGGGTTCAGGACCACCCCAGGAACGGGCACCCTGCTTTCACCACCGAGACCTGCACTCCCATGAACCTCAGGCACTAGAGAAGTCCCAGGCTGCTGGGCCATCTAAGTCTCACCGCCACCTGCACGCTGTTCCACACTCCCTGACTGGCCCCAATCCTCACTCCCCCCTGCTCCCCCAAATCCTTGCCCTTGGCCTCTGAAATTCCTACTCTAGAACCTTCAAACGCCCTTATTTCCATCTTCTCAGAACGCTCTGTCCACCCACCTGGACGTGCCGGGTCCCGGCTGAGCCAGTGGTCTTCTCAAGCTGAAACGCCTTTAACTCTCACCCCCTTCCCAGTACAAACCTTAAGGGCAGGAGGAGGGTGTGTGGGTGTCAACTTTGCTCCCTACTGTCATTTCCAAGTCTTTCTACCTCCTCAGCCTCTGCGTCCCCCGCGGTTTCTGCCATCAGACCAGCTCCCCATTTGCGTCTTTCTCCATCCGCTGAGATCTTAGCTCCTGCTCACTGTCTCACTCCCCACTGATGCTCCTGTTGCGCCGGGTGACTCCCACTTCCACCAGGACTTTAAACTTGCTGCTCTCTCTTCCCAGCATGTTCTTCCCCCAAATCAGGTCGGTTCACACTCCCTGACCCCCTTAGGTCTCTGCTCAAATGTCAGAAATTTTTAATTTTAGTAATGAAATCTCCTCTGGGAGTTCCCTTGTGGTGGTGCAGTGGGTTAAGGATCCAGCCTTGTCACTGCTGTGGCTTGAGTTCAATCCCTGGCCTGGGAACTTGCACGTGCCACGGGTACAGCCAGAAAAATAAAACAGTGAAGTCTTTTCCTACCACCCTTTTTCTTTCCCCAGGCCAGAGATCAAACCCACACCATAGCAGTGACAGTGCCAAATCCTTAACCTGAGAGGCCACCAGGGAACTCCTGACCACTTAAATTTTTTAATTAATTACTTAATTAATTATTTAGGGCTGCGCCCACAGTATGTGAAAGTTTCCAGGCCAGGGGTCGAATTGGAGCTGCAGCTGCCACCTACACCACAGCCATAGCAATGAGCAAGGCCAGGGATCAAACCTGTGTTCTCAGAGATACTAGTCGGTTTCGTTACTGCTGAGCCACAGCAGAAACTCCCCAGCCACCCTTTTAAAAACTGCAATTAATTCTTCCAACCCCCCTCTCTGCTTTCCTGTTCTCCATAGGACTTGTCAGATATGGGTCTTACTTTGTTATTTTATTTATTTATTTATTTTTTGGCCCCACCCACAGCATGTGGAAGTTCCCAGGCAAGGGATGGAACCCGTACCACAGCAGTGACAATGCTGGATCCTTAACCCCCTGTCCACCAGGGAACTCCAGTTTTGTTGCTGTCAGATACCCAGCATCTAAACCAGGCCTGGCACATCAAAGGTGCTCAATGAAAGTGTGTCCAATAAAGGCGTCAATGAAAGAACGGAACAGAAACACCCTACATCCTGGCCTCCACCATTCCTTGACTCTCTCAGCACCCAGGGCCATGGCCTTCACCCTACGCCAGCCACCCAGCCCCACAACCACGGCATCGCTACAATCTCTGACCACCATCTCCAACCTGTCCCGCTCCCTCGCTTTGCTATTTCTACCCCAACAACTGCTCAGCTTCATCAGAAACCCATTTACAATCCATTTCCTTCCCCACTCTCCATTCTGGCAGCCCTGTCAAGCAGACACTCTCAAAAGCCCCCTGGGTCTTTCTCGCCCAGCAAACCCCAGCCAGACCTAGTCCATGGCCCCCATTCCTCCTGGTCCATGCTTGCCCTCAACTAACACCCAGGACGACTGGTGGGTACTGAACACGTCCTGCATGCCAGGCACTGTTTGAAGCACTTTACACTAATTTTTTGTCTGCCTTTTTTTCTTTAGGGCCACACCTGTGGCATATGGACGTTCCCAGGCTAGGGGCTGAATTGGAGCTGTAGCTGCTGGCCTACACCACAGCCACAGCAACGCAGGGTCCTTAACCCACTAAGCAGGGCCAGGGATCGAACCCGGGTCCTCATGGATACTGGTCGGGTTCGTCACCACTGAGCCCCAAAAGAACTAATTCTTTTAATTCTCACCACATCTCTTTGAGGTGGATGAGTTACTATCCTCATTTTACAGAGAAACTACAGTCAACTTCCTGGGAAAAGATGCACAACCATGCTAACTGCTCTCATTTTAAATGGATACAACAAATTTCTAGTGGGCCCTGAGCAAAGTGTGACAGGGCTGCTGCATTTCTCGGTGCTTTTGATTCTTCCACCCCGGCACTAAGCCCTTTGGCTCTCTCCCCACAATCGTCTTCTTTCAGCTGATAACCTCCTTTTATGCGTCACTGAGAAGCCAAGAGACAGAGACACCCAAATCTTCCCATGACCAAACAGCTGCCTTGAACGAAACCTCTGCCTTTCTTCCTACCGTGAGGAAAGATTCTGGAAAGATTCTGCGCCTGTCAAAGTCTAGCCTCGTCCTCCAGTGTGCTCTGGATCCTGGCTTCACCCAGCCTTGCAGGCGCTTTGTCACCCCGTCTCCCTCCTACAGCAGCAATTCCTCCCCTCTGTGGGTTATTCCTGACCTCACAGAAGCATCTCGTTAACCTTTCTTGGGCCCCCCCATTCCCTCTGGTCACCATTCCATTTCTCAGCTCCCTTCTCAGCATAGGAAACCATTTCCAAAGAACTGCCTCTCCACCCACCCTAACTGCCTTCTGCCTCCATCACTTCTCTGAACGTGCTCTGGTCAAGGTCACTAATGTCTTCTTGGATCATTCTGTAAGTTTGCCCCCACTCTCAACAGCATTAAACGTGACTCTGGAGGTCCCTGGTGGCACAGAGAATTACGGATCCTGCATTGTCAGTGCAGCCACTTGGGGTGCTGTTATGGCGTGGATTCAATTGCTGGCCCAGGAACTTTCATTTGCCACACAGCCACAGCAAAAAACAAACAAAAAAAAAAACGTGACTCGTGCCTCCACTTTCGTAATTTCTCCGGCACCCACCTCCAGATGCCGGAGCATTCCAGGCTCTGCTTGAGCCTTCTCCTTCTCCATCTATGCTCTCTCTCAAGACTGAATCCACTCTCAAGCCACAAGATGCTCTCCCACTCCCAGACTACATCCCGAGCACCCTTCTCAAAGTCTCCCCTTAGATTTACATTGCCGCGACCTAAAAACCCTTGACTTCCACCCCGAGAGCTCTTCACTTCCCAAGTGAACTGTACTTCCATCCACCCCACTGGCTTCGCAGTCCCACAAAATATACTTCAACTCCACCCATCTCTCTCTCTCCTGATGCCACCCCAGCCCAAGCCAGCATCGTTTCTCGCCTGGACTGTGACAAACTGCATCTTAACAGAGTCTCCACTCTTGACCACTCACAGTCCATTCTCTAAACTTTAGCCATCAAAATTCCCTGGTGGCCTGGTGGTTAAGGATCTGGCATTGCTACTGCAGTGGCACGGGTTCAATCCTGGGCTTGGGAACTTTCATGTGCAGCCAAAATAAATGAGTAAACAAACTTCAACTATCATTTCACTCTTCTCTTTTATTTTTTATTTTTCTTTTTATGGCCACACCTGTGGCATATGGACGTTCCCAGCCTAGGGCTCAAATTGGAGCCACAGCTGCTCGCCTACACCACAGCCACAGCAACGCCAGATCTGAGCCACATTTTCCAATTATGCGTACAGCTCATGGCTACGCCGGATCCTTTAACCCAGTGAGCAAAGCCAGGGATGGCACCCACCTCCTCATGGATCCTAGTCTGGTTCTTAACCCACTGAGCCACAATGGGAACTCCCAACACTCTTCTCTTTTAAAACTCTCCCATGGCTTCCCAGAGGCACTCCGAAGGCCCCACCCACAAGATCTGGCACCAGGCACGGTGGCCTTCTTTCTGTTCCCTGAACACATGAAGTTCTTTCCCAGCTCTGGGTTCTCTGGGTTGTTGTAGCATCTCTGCCCCCTTCTTTTTTTTTTTTTTTTTGTCTCTTCTAGGGCTGCTCCCTCGGCATATGGAGGTTCCCAGACTAGGGGTCTAATCAGAGCTGTAGCTGCCAGCCCACGTCACAGCCATAGCAATGTGGGATCCGAGCCGCATCTGCAACCTACACCACAGCTCATGGCAACGCCAGATCCTTAACCCACTGAGCCAGGCCAGGGATCCAACCCGCAACCTCATGGTTCCTAGTCGGATTTGTTAACCACTGCGCCACAACGGGAACTCCCACATCTCTGCCTCTTTGTGGAGCACTCTTTCCATACCTCTTCACATGCCGATCTTGTCATCCTTCAGGTCTTAGCTCAAATGTTTCCTTTTCAGAGAACTCCTCCCCAGCCACTTTATTTAAAGTGATATCCTCTGGTTAATCTCTCCTCATTCTGTTCACTTCCTTCATGGTATATATATATATTTTTTAAAGGCTGCACCTGTGGCCTATGCAGGTTCCCAGGCTAGGGGTCGAATCGGAGCTACAGCTGCCGGCCACAACCACAGCCACAGCCATGCAGTATCCGAGCCGCATCTGTGACCTACATCACAGCTCTCGGCAATGCCAGATCCTACACCCACTGAGCAAGGTCAGGGATTGAACCTGCAACCTCATGGTTCCTAGCTGGATTCATTCCCATTGCGGTATTTAACAAATACCCCTTCATGGTATTTGTTAAACTCAATAATGAACTTGACTGCTTATTGGGTAACATGTTTCCCACACAAGAAAGCAAACCAGTTCTTCATCTGTCTCGTTCATCACTTCACCCCAACACCAAACACAGTAAGTGGCATATTAGTGGTCATTCAATAAATATCTGAAAATCAATTAAAAACTACGGAGAGAAATCCACTACTCCTTTATGGAAAACATATTCCTAACGAAAGATGAGCCAAATATCACTTTAAATGACTTCGGAACTGACGGCAGAAAATGCTACCTGTGGAAACTCACGGTGAAGAAATACCCTGTTTGTGACAGGAAACATGTGGACTGTACTTTCTCCATCTACAGGAAGGACTTAAAAGTGCCCTGTCTGAGGAAGGGGCAGGTAGTCCCTACCCTTACCATTTCTGCGTATTCCAGCTGCTCCCCCTCACTGTACAGCTCTGGGGGCAGGTTATAAATCCGCAGGACGTTATCAGCACTATTGGTCAGGATGCAGGAACCATCAGGGGCCCTAGGAGTAGGAGAGAGAAGCCTGGATAGACCTGTATCTTGCGAGTGTTGGGCTTGAGCTGAGCAGACCTGTGGCAGAGGTGAGCCCCCTCCTCATCCTTACTTACCACTTACAGCCTTTCAAGAAGTTCTCAGGTTGGGTGCTGAACTCTGACCAGGAACCGCTAAGAAACCGGGGTAGCTGCGAGAAGCTGTAGTTCCAAGTGCTGGAAGGAAGATGGGGAAGACAAACCTGGGTCGCCAAAGCCAAGTAGAAATGGGCCTGGAGAAGTGGGGCTGAGGACTGGCGGATGAGATATGTCTCACATTTCCAACCTCCTCAGATTCCTGAGCCAACTGCCATCAGCACTTACGTGTATCCCTCATCCTCTGGAGCGGGTTCCTCAGACACATCTTCCATGTCTTCTCCCGGCCCCAACTCTGGCTTGTTCGTTTCTTCTGCAGGAAGGCTCACTTTTTCAGAAAGTTCTTGCTCCTCGATTCGAGGGCTCAACTCACTAGGAGTACCAAACTCAGCTTCCAACGGAGTGGAGAGAGAAGCTGGGTCCCCTTCCCCCAGCTCCTGGGACACGGCCGAGCCAGCTCCAGGATCCGGGGATATCCGGGGCGGATCATCCCCATCGGGTGGCGGTGGCGTCTGTTCAGGGTTCGTATTTTCATCCATCGAGGAAGCCTGAGGAGAGAGACGGGCTGCAGCTGGGGCCTGGTCTGAAGGAAGGCAGTCCGGAGCTAACACTGGCGCCTCCGGGGTCTTCATACTGCAGAGGAAGCACGGCAAACATCGGCCGCGGCCAGGCAATCCTCTTCCCGCCGGCTACCAGCTGCCGGGCCTGCGGAACGGCAGAGACCGCCGTAAGTTCGCACGGATCCGGACGCAGAACTGGAGAAACCCAGCAGTGCCTTCTTTCTGCTCCCGGGTTAGGACAGAAAACAGCCCCCCGCCCCCAGGCCTCGCGAGGCGAGGCGGGCGAACAGGAATTTTGGAGAGCTCCGCGATCCTTAGCCTTGTCGGTGGCTACGCGCCACCTGTTCTCGCGGGATTTGGGCCCATCATTCGATTGGACCTCCGCATCCCGGATCAGACTTCACGGGCGACCCACAAGAGGGGCGGGGCAGGGACGTAACAGGTCACGGGTTACCGGTCCCCTCCAGTCCTGAGTCTCCTAGTGCCTGCTGGGATTTGTAGTCCGAGAGCTTCTGAATCAGGGAGATGTGTCTGAGCTCCTCGCGCTATCATTCTTCAAGCACCTACTCCCCTCCCCACCTGCAGAGGGCGCGAGCGCTATATTTGTTTTTACGGGGTTTGAACCAGTTTTGCATCTCAATTCCTCAGACCTCCGTCTCTTTTCATTCATTCAATAAATATTTATCATTGAGCTCTTCTTTGCTACCCAGTACTGTACTGGGAAAGACAAGAATGAATAAGATAGTAGGCAAGGTCTCTGCTCTCCTAACGCTTAGGTTGCTGTGTATTGAAGGCAAGGAACAAATTATTTCAAAACGTGATAGGGTCTAGGAAGGAAATTAAACAAGACAGTGTGATACAACGTAACTAGGAGAATACGTTAGCTTGGAACATTAAGGAAGGTCTTCCTAAAAATTGACATTTTAGCTAATGAGAAACTATCCAGCCATCTGGGAGAGCAGAGTTCCAGGCAAAAGGTGCAAAGGCTTTCTTTCACCTTCATGTCTGACTCGGTGACAGTCTTTCAAAATGGTTTCCACCAATTCTGTTCTCACAGGTCTGGGTTGTCGAATTTCTTCACCGCTAACTGTCAGTAGCTACAAAACCAACACAGCAGGAATCCTGACTCCCCTCACCCTCACCGCCTCCGTTCGTCGCCTCCGCCCGCAGGGTAATTGCTTGCCCTTACTTGTCATGGCGACTTTGTGCCAGGAGTCTCGCGATGGTTGCTGGGATTGGGATTTTCCCCTCCCATGTGCTCGGACTGGCGCTAAAAGTTTTGAGCTCCTCAAAAGTCCAGGGTCACCATCCTTGGCGCAGGTAGCTGTTGGTCTCCGGGGTTACCTGACGTCCCGTCTCGAGCGTGCATCCCAGGACAGTGACACGCTCTCCTGAGCTTCGGGTAAGCTCTTAACTGAGCCTGATGAATACTTTATGAGTCATGGGCTCTCGGGTCTGTGTATTTTCAGCTCAGAAGAAAGGAGGATGGAGGTGGAGCGAAAGATTTAGTGATTTGGGGGGAGGAATGGAAGTTCTTCTAGCGGCATCAACAGAGGAATGCAATGTTGGGAGGCCTGAGTGTAGATGATAGGGATGTTAGGACCAGCCGAACTAAAAAGCTGAACACCTGCGCCGGGTAGTGGGGCTTTGGGGAAAACTTGAGCCTGCCTAAGGGGTTCTTCCCCACCACCGCCACCACCCCATTTCAGTACTCGGTGTGGGGGAGCCCTTAATAAGACACACAAAGCATCAAGGTCCGAGGCTTTTGGATCTTGGAACTTTGGGGATTTATGGCTCGAGATTTTAGTGCGTATGGCATCCCAGTGGAACCCTGGACTCCATTCCGAAGTGGTTATCCGGAGTGCTCCGGGAAGTCCAAGGTGCTAACTTCCGGACCTTTGTCCTTTCTTGAGTGAACTTTCCAACTGGCCTTCAGCGCCTCAGGATGGAGAAAGTCCATTTAAAGGCTGTCAGTTGTGGAAATGGGACATGCTAAAAAAGAGGTTTGCCCGCGAAGCTTCGGAGGAGTAACCCGGCCAGAGAGGCCCGGGAGCCCTGTTATTGTTTGGCTCTGCATTTACATTTCTGCCACTCGCAGGAGCATTTCCGGTTTCTTTTCTTCGGAACAGCCCACTATTCACCCGATGTGAGGGAAGTAGAAAGAGAAAAGGTCTTTTAGACTGGTTCCTATTGCTTGCTGGGAGGGGCTGTTAACCCCCTCTACCTTTTTTTTGTCCTTCATGGACCACTTAGCCACCGCTTTTGGGAAGGAAAAAGCATTTGTTATGATGCAAACCTCAGTCCCTCCCCCTCTTGTGAATGGTGTGCTCCTTCCTGGTTGTGTGCTAACCAGGCGGACGCTACCATTGCCTGGGGCGGTCTTCTTTTTTTAAAATATCAGAAGGCAAACCTTGGGTATCTTCGAGAATGGGTACATCTGAGATTTAAACGAGAAAAAAGCATAACGATGGAGTTGTTTGTTTGTGGCAGAGAAACAATTTCTTCTGTATCCGGCTTTGGGCTGAGCCATCCCCGTTTTCGGACGCAGAATGAACGTCGTGAAAGCGGAAGGGGCGGGGCTTGGAGAGGGGCGGGGACGGAGCTCCCAAGTGCAGCCCTCCAGTCCCGGCTAGTTCTCGCCTGCGGGAGGCGGCTTGACCCCCGCGCGAAGTCGGTCGAATGCTCTCCTGGGGCATCTTCACCATTTAGGGCGCGGTCGCCTACCTCGCACCTGCTGCGAATCAGACTCTGTGGGCGGTACTTAAGCGCTTTTTTTTCTAAATCGAGGGTAGCATTTACACTCACCTCCTATCAAAATACAAGTCTCATGCTTCTTTCCAGTTTATCTTTAACCCTCCACCTTCATTTTGATTTCTGTCCTCATGGAATAGTTTTGCCTGTTGGAGAACTGCTTTATAAATGGAATCATACAGGTCGTGCTCGTTTGTGTCAGACTTCTTTCCTTCAGCAAAATCTTTGTAATGCACCCATTTTATTGCATGTGTCAGTGGTGTATCAGTATTTTGCTCCTTTTCATTTAATGTGTTACATTGGATGAATAAACCATCCATTGCTTATCCATTCTCCTCGTGGTGGCCTTTTGAGTTGTTTCCTGTTTGGGATTAGTTTTAATAAAGCTGCTCTTGACATTCTTGTACAGTTCTTTTTGTGGTCATATGTTTTTATGTTTCTTGGATATATACTTAGGCGTAGAATTACTAAGTCATAGAGTAGGGAATACATCTATGCGTTTTTAAATTTTATTTAAAAATTCTGGAGTTCCCACTGTGGCACACAGGGTTAAGGACCTGGTGTCTCTGCAGCAGCTCAAGTGGCTGTTGTGCAAGTCCCATCCACGCCTGGCTCAGTGGGTTAAGGATCTTACCCAGGAACTTCCATGTGCCACAGGTGCGACCATAAAAAAATTTTTTTTAAATAAAAGATTCTCATTATTCAAAGTAGTTGTACCATTTTACACTCCCACCAGCAAGATATATCCTGCCTCGGTGTTTGGTTTGTCAGTGGTTCTAATGTGGCATATCACTGTGGTTTTAATTTGCAGTTCTCTGTTAACTATGTTCAGCAATTTGTGCTTAATGGCCATTTCTGTGTCATATGTCAGGAGGCTGTTCAAGGAGTTCCCTTTGTGGCTCAGGGTAATGAACCTGACTAGTATCCATGAGGCTGCGGATTCAATCCCGGCCTCACTCAATGGGTTAAGGATCCAGCCCTGCTGTGGTATAGGCCGGGAGCTGCAGCTCTGATTGGACCCCTAACCTGGGAACTTCCATGTGCCGAAGGTGCTGCCCTAAAAAGACCAAAAAAAAAAAAGAGAGAGAGAGAGAGGCTATTCAAGCCTTCCCCATTTTAAACATTGGTTTATTTGCTTTTTGTATTATTGAGTTGTTGGAATTATTTGTGTATTCTGGATGGAATATCTTTTGTCAGATAGATGTGTTTTCTCCTAGCCTGTTGCTTGCCTATAAGAGCCCTAAGAGTAGCAGAAGATTCTTTTCTCTTGTTAGTTTGTCTTGGCCTGTTTAGGAAATCTTAACCCCAAGATCATGAAGATATTCTCTTATATTTTCTTCTAGAACCTTTATGGTTTTAGGTTTTACATTTAGATCTATGAGCCATAAGAAATTAACAAATTAAGGAGTTCCTGTCGTGGCTCAGTGGTTCACGAATCCGTCTAGAAACCACGAGGTTTCGCGTCCTATCCCTGCCCTCGCTCAGCGGGTTAAGGATCTGGCATTGCCGTGTGAGCTGTGGTGTAGGTCGCGGACACGGCTCGGATCCCAGTTGCTGTGGCTGTGTGGTAGGCCGGCGGCTATAGCTCTGATTAGACCCCTAGCCTGGGAACCTCCATATGCTGTGGGTGCAGCCCTAGAAAATACAAAAAAAAAAAGAGAGAGAGAGAGCATTCCCCAGTCAGGTTAGCATTAACACCATACCTAATAGTGACAGACTGAATGCTTTTTCTCTAAGGTCAGGAACTAGAAAAGGATTTGACTCTCGCCACTTCAGCATTATAAACTGCAGGTCTTAACCAGGCAAGAAAAAGAAAGAATTCCCTTGCAGCGTAGCAGGTTAAGGAGCTATTGTTACTGCAGCAGCTCTGGTCACTTCTGTGGCATGAGTTCAATCCCTGGCCCAGGAACTTCCATGTGCCTCGGGTGGGACCAAAAAGAAAAAGACGTAGTTCCTGTTGTGGCACAGTGGAAACCAATCCGATTAGTAACCACGAGGTTGTGGGTTTGATCCCTGGCCTTGCTCAGTGGGTTAAGAATACTATGCACTGAGCTGTGGTGTAGGTAACATACTCTGCTCGGATCTGGTATTTCTGTGGCCGTAGGCCAGCGGCTACAGCTCTGATTCGACCCCTAGCCTGAGAACCTCTGTATGCTGTGGGTGCAGCCCTAAAAAGCAAAAAAAACGAAAGTAAATACTAACAGTTGCAAAAGAAAACATTGCTTTATTCGGATGCTATAATTGTGTACACAAAGTGATTATAGCAAGGTTACAAGTTTGAAAAGCAATATGCGTAAATTGTATTTTTGTAGCAACCTTGAATCTGAAGTCAAAAAATGAATTTTAAAAACAATTCCAGGAGTTTCCTGGTGGCCTGGTGGGTTAAGGACCTGGCATTGTCACTGCTGTGACTGGGGTTGGATCCCTGGCCTGGGAACTTTTGCAAGCCACGGGCACAGCCAAAAAAAAACCAATGCCATTTACAATAGCATTGAAAAACATGATGGAGTTCCCGTCGTGACTCAGTGGTTAACGAATCCGACTAGGAACTATGAGGTTGCGGGTTCAATCCCTAGCCTGGCTCAGTGGGTTAAGGATCCGGCATTGCCGTGAGCTGTGGTGTGGGTCGCAGATGCGGCTCAGATCCCACATTGCTGTGGCTCTGGTATAGGCTGGCGGCTACAGCTCTGGTTAAACCCCTAGCCTGGGAACCTCCATATGCCACGGTAGCAGCCCTAGAAAAGGCAAAAAGACAAAAAAAAAAAAAAGTATTTAATTCAGTGTTTTAAAACAACCCTACCAGGCTTGGAGGTCCCACTGTGGCATAGTAGTTTAAGAAGCCAGTGTTGCCACAGCTGTGGCATAGGTCATAGCTGTGGCTCAGATTCGATCCCTGGCCCTAGATCTTCCAATGTCGTGTGTGTGTGTGTGTGTGTGTGTGGCCAAAAAAAAAAAATATATATATATATATATATATATCTCCTCACAGGCTTGTTTGTGGAAGTTGCCAAGCTGATTCCAAAATGAAACAATAAATAGTGCAGAGTTGGATGTCTTAAAACACCTGTCTTCAAGATTACTATAAAGTTAAGTGGCGTTTCTATTGTGGCTCAGCAGTAAAGAACCCAGCTAGTATCCATGAGGACTCGGCTTCAATCCCTGGCCCTGCCTGATGGCTTAAGGATCTGGTGTTGCCATGAGCTGCCCTGTAGGTCGCAGACATGGTTCAGATCTGGCGTTTCTCTGGCTGTGGCATAGGCGGGCTGCGACTGGACCCCTAGCCTGGGAACTTCCTTCCATATGCAGCAAGTGTGGCTGTGAAAAAAGAAAAACAAACAAAAAACAGTCTGATGACATTTCAACTGATATACATTTGATCTCACAAAGCTTTGTGTGGTTGTGGAGAGTGGCTAGGGGTATAGATGAGACAATAACGCAGAATGTTGATTATTCTTGAAGCTTAGATGTGGGTAAATGGGGGGACGTTATTCTGTTTACTTTTTTATGAGGTTAAAATTTTCCATAATGTTTGTTTATCTTTCTTTTTTAGATGTTTTTATTTTGGAAAAATGCAGACAGATACAAGAGTAACAACATATTTCCCCACCAAAGTTTTTTTTTTTGTCTTTTTGTCTTTTTGCCATTTCTTGGGCCGCTTCCACAGCACATGGAGGTTCCTAGGCTAGGGGTCTAATCAGAGCTGTAGCCGCCGGCCTACACCAGAGCCACAGCAACACGGGATCCGAGCCGCATCTGCAACCCATACCACAGCTCACAGCAACACCGGATCCCCAACCCACTGAGTAAGGCCAGGGATCGAACCCGAAACCTCATGGTTCCCAGGCGGATTTGTTAACCACTGAGCCATGATGGGAACTCCACCACCAAATAATTTTAACACTTAATATTTTGTCCATATTTTAATGTATGGATTTTTTTTTTTTTTTGCCACACCCACAGCATGCAGAAGTTCCCAAGCCAGGAATTGAACCCTCGCCACAGCAGTGACAACGCCAGATCCTTAACCAGTAGGCCACCAGGGAACTTCTGGATGCCATCTTTTTAAATTTTTCTTTGTTAATAAAGTTAAAACTCCCTTTGACTATACTCCTAGTATCATAAGCACACATCCCTCCTGAGAACGTCACTATCATGGATTTTAAGAATTTTTATTCTTCTTGCCTATCTTTATAATTTCACGTGCATGTGTGTATAAGCAATAGTCATTGTATATTTTTTGATTTCACAATTAAATTAAAATGACTGTGTTTTGCTTTTTTTCTTGCAAATTATCTTTTCACCCCACGTGTTTCTGAGCTGTATCTGGCTCCGCATACAGATAATTCATTTCCCTAAACCACTGCAGTAAATTTCTCTTGTGAGTGAACACACTGTGTTTCCTTTACCTCCTCCCTACTGATATAAGGTTGTTTCTTGTCACCTGCCATCAGGAACAACGATGACATGAACATTTTGGGGCAAGGCTCCTGCTCCTGCCGCCTGCCACCATTCTTCCAGGGAGTCCACCTAAAAGTGGTTTTGCTAAGTAGTAAGATGTATGTGTTTTCAGTTTTACCAGAGGCTGCCTTGTTTCTTCCCAGAATCAATTATTTTTTCCCCTATCACATGGCTTTCAGCCAGATGTTTTTTCCATCAGACTTCTGGGTGAAGCCAGGGGAGCCGTTATTTAGAGCTTGGGTGTGGGAGTTCCCTGGTGGCCCAGCAGTTAAAGGACCTGGCCGTTGTCACTGCTGTGACGCAGCTTCGATCCCCGGCCCAGGAACTTCTGCATGCCACAGGTGAGAGCAAAAATAAAAATGAAACGTAGGGCTTGGCTGTGGCCACGGACAGCCCAGGTTCATATTCCTGCCTCTGCCCCTTGGGAGCTTTCTGGGCCTGAGTAATTCCTTTAACCTCAGTTCCCTCCTCTGATGATACAGCACCTGCCTCACTGGCTTTTTGAGAGGATTAATGAGATAAGCCAGCGAAAGCTGTGGGTCCAGGTAGGGTCTGTTTTCGCAGCAGTCTTGTTGTTCTGATAATGGGCAGGCCTGCCCTTCCTTTGAGTCCCAGCCGAGTTTATTGCCTTCCCACCTGGGCTGCCTGTGTAAACCTGCCTCCCTGATCAGCTCAGCCGGAGAGTCTGGTTCCTCTTCTGACAGTTTAAAATCATGACCCCCTAATGTTCAGACCCATGGAAAGCACCTGCCCTGAAGAGGTTTCCTAGAGAAAAGAACATTGAGAATTTAGTTGCTACCAGCCACTGAGGGAGAGACACCTCCTATGTCCGTGGGGCTGTCTCCCTCTCAGTGGGCTTGAGACCTTGACCCACCATCCCCCGACAGCCCACATACCCACGTGTTTATTGAACACGGGATTGCGGGAAAGAAGTGAGCTAGCACAGATGTGGGCAGAACCACAAAAACCCCACCCCCCTGCAATCACAGAGCTCTCGCTCTCAATAATAGAGAACCAGGAGTTCCCATAGTGGCTCAGCAATAACGAACCCGAATGGGCTCCATGAGGACGCAGGTTCGATCCCTGGCCTCACTCAGTGGGTTAAGGATCCGGTGTCGCCATGAGCTGAGCTGTGGTGTAGGTTGCAGACATGGCTCGGATCCCGAGTTGCTGTGGCTGTATCGTGGGCTGGCAGCTCTAGCTCTCATTCAGCCCCTAGCCTGGGAACTTCCATATGCCACAGGTATGGCCCTAAACACGTGTGTGTATATATACATATATATATATATGTATTTGGCCCTTTTCTCACCTCTACATTTCCCTTAATAACTGGAGTACTATCTTAGAGCTGAGGACACTTAAGGGACAGAGACGTTAAGCAGCCTCCCAGAGTTACACAGCTATTCCATGGTGAGCTTGGGATGCAGGCCTAGCCCATCTGCCTCTAGAGCCCATGCTCTGCCATCTTTGCCCTGGGAGCTTTGATGAGTGAAGTCATGCAGTGAATTTAAGTGATGATACAACATCAAACCCAGGGCTTCTGACTTCTAAGCCCCATCTCTGTTTACACAAGCCTCCCTTCCATAAAAACCTCAAAGTTATTTTTATCCTCAATTTAGGGAGGGGGACCCTGGTCCTTCCCCCCAAGGCAAATATTTAGGGTCCCACTGCTGTCCCCTCTTGCCTTCCTTCGTGCACGTTCATGGCCTGTCCCCTGTCATCATTGGGAGCTATATAAGTGGCCCTTTGCCGGCCTCTGACTTAAATCAGCTAAAATCTGCACCTCTAGACGTAACTGATGACAAAGCTACGTTATGCAAAGTCATCTTACTCCTTAATCCTAGGCATTCAAATGGTCAGGTTTTTGTAAAAGCTCCTTCACTAACCTGTGCATTGCAGGCTGCTCCCTTAACCTCTCTGAGACTGTCAAGAATCAGGTGTGCTTAGCGGGACAGACAACCCATGTAGAAAGGGTTTGCACACTCTAAATAAAGCAGAAAGCAGGCCCCAGGTCAACATAAAGGGGCGAGTGAATGTTAGAGGAGATTAGAAAAGAGCTGCTTGTTGGAGTTCCTGTGGTGGCACAGCGGAAACAAATCCAATTAAGAACCGTGAGGTTGCAGGTTCGATCCCTGGCCTCGCTCCATGGGTTAAGGATCGGGCATTGCTCTGAGCTGTGGTGTACGTCGCAGATGTGGCTCGGATCTGATGTGGCTGTGGCTGTGGTGTAGGCCGGCAGCTGTACCTCCGATTGGACCCCTAGCCTGGGAACCTCCATATGCCGTGGGTGCAGCCATTTAAAAAAAAAAACTGCTTGCTGCGGGTGGGGCGGTGGGGAGGTGTTTTCAGTGCCATTACATTAAGACAGAAGGAAAAGAGTAATGGCAGGGATTTTTGCAGCGAGCATAATTCTGAGCAAAGCTGATGACAGATTTGGCTTCGAGAAAGATGGCATGATGAAACCATTTGAAAGCTGAGCTGGGAGATGAGATGATAGAGGCATAGCCTAGTGCGGGACCCTGGCCCAGACCACTCAGCTACCCCTCGCTCCTCCCTCGTACCCTTGAGCAATGATAACCAGCTCACGGCCTGGGCACAACAATTCATTTAGTCACCACGGTGACTGAGGAAGTTTATATCCCAGCAGCAAAAGCGAGCGAGAAAGGTCAGCAGGTAGTGTAAGCACGAGGAGCATTAACAACAGGGTGACCCTAATTCGAATAAGGTGACAGAGTTTGGCTGGCTGTCCTTGATCGATCGAGCGGTCTGGGTCCCTGCTGAGGTGTGACCCTCACGATGAGGTCCCAGTGAGAAGGAGCTTGCCCTTCAGTGATGGCAGGACCACTGTTCCCAGGAGTGAAATGAACCAGCGAAGGTCCGCCGTGCAGGGAAGGGCAGCCACTGTCGCTCGAGCATCGGGAAGGGAGAGGGTGCTAGGAGATGAGATCAGAGAGGTGGGCAGGGGCTGGGTGGTGAGGAATTTGTATGCCAAGGTGGGGGGGCCGGCCCCAAGGAAGCAGGAGGGAACGTGGGGGGCCAGGGAGGCATCTCCCCCCTGCCCCGCCCTGACCGCGGTGGAGGGACAGGGCTGAGTTACTTCATCCTGGTTCCCACAGAGGAGGGCAGACATAGGTACACGTGGAGGAAGGCTTGTGGATTCAGTGGTGGAAGGGTGGACAGTCCCTCTCTGGTTATCTTTTCCCCGCGGGGATGTGAGGGGTGGGGCAGGTGCAGCCTGGCATGTGAAGGGCAGGGCGCTGCCCCAGCAGCAGAGCCTCACCACCCTGCGGCGGTGTGGACAGAGGGGGTCCCTCTTCCCTCGGGGCTTGGGTGTGTCTCAGGCTGGATCCTGGCCTTTCTCCCCACAGCGGCCACACTGCCCTCCAGGGAGCTGCAATGGAGGAGTCGCAGTCCGAGCTGGGCGTGGAGCCCCCTCTGAGTCAGGAGACATTTTCAGACTTGTGGAAACTGTGAGTGGAGTCTCGAGGGAGGGCTGCCCGTCTTCTAATAAGCTTGCCCCCCTCCCCCCCCAGCCCCCAGCCCCCAGCCCCAGTAGAGGCCTCTGGGAAGCACAGACCTGTACTGACTCTCTGCCCTTGTCTTCCAGGCTTCCTGAAAACAACCTGCTGGTAAGGACTGGGGCGCGGCAAGGGCAGGGGCCTGGGGGGCTGGGGGGCTGGCCTCCTGACTCCTGTTGTTCCCATCCATCCGCAGTCCTCTGAGCTCTCCCTGGCAGCAGTGAACGATCTGCTGCTGTCCCCAGTCACAAACTGGCTGGATGAAAATCCAGATGACGCCTCCAGAGTGCCAGCGCCTCCTGCAGCAACAGCGCCCGCACCAGCTGCCCCCGCACCAGCCACCTCCTGGCCCCTGTCGTCCTTTGTCCCTTCTCAGAAGACCTACCCTGGCAGCTATGATTTCCGTCTAGGGTTCCTGCATTCTGGAACAGCCAAGTCTGTAACCTGCACGGTCAGTGGCCTTGAGGGACTGGCTTCGTAGGGACAGTGCCTGGCCCGTATCCCCCCGGGTTTTTCTGTTCAGAACTTCGTGGTTCCACTGCAGCCTTGGGCTTTGTGTCAGGCTTTCTATGTTTAACCTATTTGGTCTATGACCTTGGACCCTGGTCCCAAAGTTGAATACTCCCACTTGACCTTGGCCTCTCATCCTTCCCATCACACTCTTCAGCATCTGTCATGAGGCCATGGAACTTTTTTTCTTTTCTCTCCACTCATTCATTCCTTGGCTTGTGTAAGGAAGCTTCTGGGAGGGAGCCCCCGACCCTGCCATCTCTGGCTACCCTCCCCACCGAGCACTTGGCTGCTAATCAGTATTTAGGCAGCGTCTGTTCATTTGACTGCTGGCTCCCTGTCCTCTGACCTTCTGTTCACTCTCCATCCTCCCTTTCCTGCAGTACTCCCCTGCCCTCAATAAGCTGTTTTGCCAGCTGGCCAAGACCTGCCCGGTGCAGCTGTGGGTCAGCTCGCCACCCCCGCCTGGCACCCGTGTCCGCGCCATGGCCATCTACAAGAAGTCAGAGTACATGACCGAGGTGGTGAGGCGCTGTCCCCACCATGAGCGCAGCTCTGACTATAGCGATGGTGAGTGGGCGGGGGCTGTGGGTGGGACAGGGCTGGTGCCCGGAGCTGCCAAACCCCTCATTCCCACCCCCACACCCCCCCCCCCGATTGCTCTCAGGTCTGGCCCCTCCCCAGCATCTCATCCGGGTGGAAGGGAATTTACGGGCCGAGTACTTGGATGACAGAAACACTTTTCGACACAGCGTGGTGGTGCCCTACGAGCCGCCCGAGGTCTGGTTTGGCCCCTGGGGTCTCCGGGAGGAGGGGGCCAGAGGGGTTTGTCCGTGGCCTTCCTGGTGGGAGATGGGGGCGGCTTTCTCCTTCTCACTTGACCTGCCGCAGCCTCGTGAGGCATGTAGGGCAGATGGGTTACCCCCATTCCACAGCTGAGACGCCCAGAGGCCAGTGGCCTCCCGGGGCTAGTAGGGTCACCTTGGGCCCGTGTTGTCCCCCAGGTCGGCTCTGACTGTACCACCATCCACTACAACTTCATGTGTAACAGCTCCTGCATGGGGGGCATGAACCGGCGGCCCATCCTCACCATCATCACACTGGAAGATGCCAGGTAGGGGCCGCACGCCGCCCTCCACGCTGGCGGGCCCCTCCTCAGCCTCTGCCTGTCTCCATGGCCCTGCCGCTCATCCCCTTCTCCCGGGCTTCCAGCCATCCTTCCCTCTGGCTGCAGCCACTTTGCATCCCTCTGCTGCTCCCTCCCAGTGCCCTTTTCCCCAGCTTTGGCACCCCTCTTACCTGTGGCTTCTTGATCAGCTGGAGCTGAGGCTCCTCGTAGGATGCGGGGGATGGGGAGGGGGTGGGGCCCCGCTCACAGAGCAGGGAGGCCAGGCTGGCCTTCCTCACTGCCTCCTGCTTCCCCCGGGGTAGTGGCAACTTGCTGGGACGGAACAGCTTTGAGGTGCGTGTTTGTGCCTGTCCTGGGAGAGACCGCCGCACAGAGGAAGAAAATTTCCTCAAGAAGGGCCAATCTTGCCCCGAGCCGCCCCCTGGCAGCACTAAGCGAGGTAAGCAGGCAGGACCAGAAGGGGTAGAGGGGACAGGGAGGGGGCTGTTCTGCCCAAAATGCACTCTTTTCTCACCTTTCCTCACCTCTTTCCCAGCACTGCCCACCAGCACCAGCTCCTCGCCAGTGCAAAAGAAGAAGCCACTGGATGGCGAGTATTTCACCCTCCAGGTATCGAGTCTGGGAGAGAGAGGGGCCGTTTCCTGCTCTTACTCAGTGGGGTTGGATAAGGGGAGAAAAGGTACAAAGGTAGCAGGTGTGAGGTTACGCCCAGTTTCTCTAGCCATCCTTTCATCTGTTCATCGGCTTGACTCTTGTAGTGAATATTATCTATCGGGTTTGAGAGATTGAAGTTTCACCTCGGTCACCCCATATGTTAATTTCTTCTTGACTACTTTGCCTGCATTTGGGGCATTTGCCAACAGGGGGCGGTAGTGCCTTGAAACCGTGGCTTTATTTATTTATTTCTCTTTTTAGGGCTGCACCCTCTGCATATGGAGGTTCCCAGGCTAGGGGTCAAATCGGAGCTGTAGTTGCCGGCCTCTGCCACAGCCATAGCAATGTAGGATCGGAGTCTCTTCTGCAACCTACACCACAGTTCACGGCAACACAGGATCCTTAACCCACTGAGCGAGGTCAGGGATCGAACCCGTGTGCTCACGGATGCTTGTCCGGTTTATTACTGCTGAGCCACGGCAAGAACTCCCTAACATAACATTTTAAAGAACCCTCTTCCGAAAAGAAAGTTGTTAAAGAGAGCGTAAAAATAGTTCTTGTGAGAATTTCCTTGTGCAGTGAGTTAAGAACTGGACTAGTATCCATGAGGAGTCCAGTTCGATCCCTGGCCTCCCTCAGTGGTAAGGATCCCAAAGTTGTGGCTGTGGCTGTGGCTGTGGCTGTGGTGTAGACCAGCGGCTACAGCTTGGATTGGACCCCTAGCCCGGGAGCTTCCATATGCCATGAATGTGGCCCTAAAAAGGAAAAAAAGTAGTTCTTACGACTTTGCCTAATGCTCCTCCGCCCCTTCCCTGCCACAGATCCGTGGGCGTGAACGCTTCGAGATGTTCCGAGAGCTGAATGACGCCTTGGAGCTGAAGGATGCCCAGACTGCGAGGGAGTCGGGGGAAAACAGGGCCCACTCCAGGTGAGTGACCCGCATCCCCTCCCTTGCCTTCCTGCGTTGGAAAGCCGCGGGGGTCCACTCTAACCCTGCCTGGTGGTAAAGGGCAGCTGAGCCCCTGCTGTCGGGTCCAACATTCCTCCACTTTCTTGCCTCCAGGGGTCCACACACCTCTTGAGCCCAGGGGCATGGGATGTTTCTTTCCCACTTCTAGCAACCCTTAGACCCTCAGAGCTGGGGTCTTAGATGGGGGCCTGATAGCCATGGGAGGGTCAGACTCAGCACTGGGGGGTCAGATCCTCAGCCCTACAAAGTACTAAGGCGTCCTGTGTGGCCTTGTTATTCGCCTTCTCAGGCTCAGTTTCCTCATTGTCACATGGGGTAAGGGGGCAATTTCAAGGTTAATACCTCTAGGTGCTCAGTCAGTAGGTCTGCAGTTGGCAGTGACTTTTCTTTCTTTTTTTTTTTTTGTCTTTTTAGGGCCACAACCACGGCACATGGAAGTTCCGAGGCTAGGGGTGGAATCAGAGTTGAAGCCACTGGCCTATGCCTCAACCACAGCAATGCAGGATCCGAGCTGCATCTGCAACCTCCACCACAGTTCACGGCAATGCCAGATCCTTAACCCACTTAGCGAGCCCAGGGATGGAACCCGTGTCCTCATGGCTACTAGCTGAGCCACAGCGGGAACTCTAAGCATTTTAACTTAAATTCTCCTCCCTCCCGCCTCAGGCCTTGCAAAGCCCAGCTCCAGGAAGAGGGGCCCAGAGCCTCCCATTGGGATAACATCATCCCCTCCTCTCCCCCTCTCTCCTCACAGCCACCTGAAGTCTAAGAAGGGGCAGTCTCCCTCCCGCCATAAAAAACCGATGTTCAAGAGAGAAGGACCTGACTCGGACTGATGCCTCCTGCATCCCATCCCCTTTTGAAGTCCCTGGCATTTCGGGGACTCAGGTGCTTAGACCTCTGCTTGGTGCAGGTGTGCCTTAGAAATGCCCTGGAATTCCTCTATATGCTTGGCCTGGGGCTCTGCTAAAGAAATTGGCCTGCACTGGTGGGTTGCGGGGGTGGGGGGTGGGGGGTGGATAAGGGGTCCTGGGGGCCTTCCGGCTTAGCTTTTTAAGGGTTTTTGTATTTTTTTTATTAAATTTTTTTCATTTTTTTAAAGTTTAAAGCATAGTTGCTGTTTCCGTGTGTTTTTAAAGGTTTTTATTGGTAAAATGTTCAGAGAGGTAGGAAAATGTTCTTGCGTGTCGGGAACATGTTACCACCAGCCATACACTGGGTCGGAAGCCCAGTTCTCCACCATAATAGGCAGAAGAGTGCCTTTCCATGATAACCTCCCTCCCCATGCTGGTTGGGAGAATTTATGAAATAATGTATTGTTTTCTTTTTATATGGTTCTTATTTTCCAATAAAATAGTGTGGTAGCACTTGTGTGTCGGAGGGGTTGGTGCCAGAGCAGGATGCCTGGGACCTGCAGTGCAGGGGAGAGGAGTTGGGGGGGGGAGGCCGGGAGGCAGCCACCTGAGTCATCGGGGAGTATGTGTGGGGGGCCCAATGCCCGGGTTCCAGGAGGAGAACAAAGGCCGGAGACTGGGTCAGTCTGCAAGCTGAATGACAACAAGGAAAGGGGTGACTCCATTCATAACTTGGGAACCGACTGTCCCCCGCCCTCCCCTCCCGCCAGGGCTGGCACGAGGTCTTCTGCTCCCTGCTTCTAGGATTGGGCTGCTGCCCCCTCTCAGCCTCTCACCAAGGATTATAGGATTTAAATGTCTGATTTAGCAAGCCTGAGCCTCTGGGGTGGCCATCTGCTCCACGGGGAAGGACCAGGATACCTGGGTTCCCAAGGGTGCGGGGGGTGAGGGGGGGCTGCTATTGGATGAGGAGAGAGGGCAGGGGGAGGCCTGCCAGCTGGGCTCCCCAGGAAATGGGGGCGGCTAAGGTGAGGGCAGGGATGGGGGGCTGGAGCCTTCCCGGCATCCCCTCATCTGGGCCTCATGCCAGCCAGTGGAATGAATTGAGGCTTTAAACTCTGCCAGGAAAACCTTTCAAAGGGCTTCTTGGGGTAGGGAGGAGGGTTGAGCCTGTGGTGCCCAGCATACCCCCCCACCCCATTCTGTTCCTCAGTGCTGCCAGCTCCCAGGGAGGGGGGCTGGGGGCGAGCTCTCCCCATCACCCACTCTGCCTGAGCCAGTGCTTGGAGGGGTGGCCCGATGGTAAGGACATGGTTCATCCTTGCCTCCTCCCTGAGGACAGGGAGAGGGGAGTAGGGTCTAAAGGGGCTTCTGGGGCCACTGTCCCCTCAACCTGCCCACCAGGCGTCAAGTGCCTGTGGGAGTCCCTTGGCTTGCTCTGAGGATGCCAGACAGCCACGAAGCAGCCACCAGCCTCCCTGGCCTCAAAACCACCTTTTTCTTGCTGGGAAATGCCAAATACTCTCCCCGGGAGACCCAGAAGCACCTCTTTCACAGATCGTTAGCTTCCATCTCTCCCCACCAGCCAGGCCCTTGGCAAACCAGAACACTCAACATTCATTCCTGTAGACGGTAACCTCGAAGCTCTCTTTCTGACCAGCATCTGGCACCCTCTACCCTCCACATTTCTCTAGTGTGTGTCCTTAGCTCTGATTTTATTTCGGCCCTACTCCTTCAGAAAGCAGGTCCATTCTGGCTCTGCCCATCCCTTGGTGAGCTGATTGACTACTGGCCTGAGAATGATAGGTCCTGGGTTTTCAGGCCAGCTCTAAGCTGTGTGACCCCCCAAGGAGTCCCTGACCTCTCTGGTCCCACCTGCTCACTTCCTTCCCTCTGGTTGTATTCATTCCTCTGATAACCTAGCCAGCACCAACCGTTCATTGGCTGGTGCTCTCCTCTGCCCAGGACTGTTCTATGCTGTGGGTGTGCTGGGGCAGACATGGCTGCTGCCCTCAAGCTCAAAGAGCCCAAGTCCTTTGAGACTTGGAATAATTTATTTATTTATTTGGGCCACACCCATGGCACATGGAGGTTCCCAAGCCAGGGGTGGAATCGGAGCTACAGCTGCCAGCCTACACCACAGCCACGGCAACACCAGATCTGAGCCGTGTCTGCAACCCACACCACAGCCCACGACAACCAACACCAGATCCTTAACCCACTCAGCAAGGCCAGGGATCAAACCTGCATCCTCATGGATCCTGGTTGGTTTTGTTACATGCTGAGCCACGAAGGAAACTCCCTGGAATAATTACTAGAATTAACCTTGATTTTGGGAACACAGGGGTCCTCAGATCTGTGACACCCAGCCAAAGTTGTCCAGTGAGGAAAATGTAAGGCCATAAATGCTTTCACTATGAAGAAAGGAAGGAACTTAGTACCAGGATTCTGAAAATTAAAGATATAAATTATTGAAAGAGAAAGCAACCTTGGTTGAGAGATAAAAGTAGGGCATAAAGGAGTTCCCGTCGTGGCTCAGTGGTTAATGAAAAAAAAACCCAAAAGCCTTACAAACTACAAGCCAAATTAATTTATAAAAATGCGAAGTCTCTAAGTAGTATCAGAATGTATGGAAAAATCAAGAGTATTACTATTATAACCAAGTAGAGTTTATTCCAAGAACATAAAGTTGTTTTTCCAGAGAATCTATCAACATCATTCAGTATGTTAACAAAGTAAGGAACAAAATATGATCATGTGAATAGATGCTGCAAAGAATTTGATTAAATTTCAACAGCTATTTATTTAAAAAAAAAAAAAAAGTAATTAAACTAGTAACTGGGAGCTGGAGCTCCCGTTGTGCCTCAAAGGAAATGAATCCCACCAGTAACCATGAGGTTGCAGGTTTGATCCCTGGCCTCGCTCAGTGGGTTAAGGATCTGGCATAGGTCACAGACTCGAATCTGGCGTTGCTGCGGCTGTGGCATAGGCTGGCATCTGTAGCTCTGATTTGACCCCTAGCCTGGGAACTTCCATATGGTGTGGGTGCGGCCCTCAAAAAAAAAAAGAAAAAGAAAAAAGACAAAGAAAGTAGTGGGGAGTTCCCATTGTGGCTCATCAGGTAAAGAACCTGACATAGTGTCTGTAAGGATGTGGGTTTGAGCCCTGGCCTTGCTCGGTGGGTTAAGGATCTGGCATAGCCTCAAGCTTTGGTGTAGGTCCCAGACGGCTCAGATCCGGTGTTACTGTGGCTGTGGTTTAGGCCAGCACCTGCAGCTCTGATCTGACCCTGGAGTTTCCATATGCCTCAGGTGTGGCCCTAAAAAGAAAAAAAATGGTAATAACGGTAAATAAAATAGTAATGGGATCCTGGTATTATCCTAATGTTTAAACACTAAAATAATTCAATTAAAGATAAAAACTATGGAGTTCCATTGTGGCTTAGCAGAAACAAATCCGACTAGTAACCATGAGTTTGTGAGTTCGATCCCTGGCCTCTCTCAGTGGGTTAAGGACCCAGCATTGCCGTGAACTGTGGTGTGGCCCAGCAGCTGTAGCTCGGATTCAAATCCCTATCCTTCAAAAAGACAACAACAACAACAAATCCCCATTCCTGGAATTCCCTTCGTGGCTCAGCGGTTAACGAACCCGACTAGCATTCATGAGGACTCGGGTTCGATTCCTGGCCTCGATCAGTGGGTTACAGATCCAGCATTACTATGAGCTGTGGTGTAGTTTGCAGATGCAGCTTGGATCTGGCGTGGCTGTGGCTGTGGTGCAGGACAGCCCCTACAGCTCCGTATTCGACCCCTAGCCTGGGAATTTCCATATGCCACAGGTGTGGCCCTAAAAAGACAAAAAAAAAAAAAAAGAATTTAATAAGATAGTTGAATGGTAGATAGGAAAAGTTTTTTTTTCTCTCCTTGCAAAAGCACTGAGAAAAAAAGAATGAAAAGTATTCCAAATTAATAACAAACAGCAATAAAATATTTAGCAAGAAGTTTCATAAGAATCACACAAAAAAGAATAAAAGAACGTCGGAGTTTCTGTTGTGGTGAAGCGGAAATGAATCCGACTTAAATCCATGAGGATGCGGGTTTGATCCCTGGCCTCGCTCAGTGGGTTAAGGATCTGGCGTTGCCATGAACTGTGGTGTAGGTCACAGACACGGCTGGGATCCCAAGTTGCTATGGCTGTAGCTGTGGTGTAGGGCAGCAGCTGTAGCTCCTATTTGACCCCTAGCCTGGGAACTTCCATATGCTGTGGGTGCAACTATAAAAAGCAAAAAAAAAAAAAAAAAAGTAAAAGAATGGCACAGAACCTATATGAAGAAAACTGTAGAACCTTACTTAAGGACATAAACCAAGCTCCAAACAAAAGGAAAGAGAACACATCCTTAGATGGGAAAATCTAATATCCTAAATAAGATGAATTCTCTCTTTTTTTTTTTTTTTTTTTTGCCATTTCTTGGGCCGCTCCCAGGCTAGGGGTCCAATCGGAGCTGTAGCCACCGGCCTACGCCAGAGCCACAGCAACGCGGATCCAAGCCGTGTCTGCAACCTACACCACAGCTCATGGCAACGCCGGATCCTTAACCCACTGAGCAAGGGCAGGGACTGAACCCGCAACCTCATGGTTCCTAGTCGGATTCGTTAACCACTGCGCCACGACGGGAACTCCGAATTCTCTTGATATAAAGTCACAATGCAATTCCAGTTAGAATCCCAAGTTTCGACGGTTTTTGTTCTTGTGAACTGGATATATTTATCATGTATTTATATAGAGAAGAATATGTGCCCAAGAATAGCCAATAGTTGTTTTTTGTTTTTTGGGTTTTTTTTAAAAGCATGGCTGAGAGGAATGGGAAATCTGCTTGCCTTGCTAGCAATCAGGAGACATTCTATAAAAGTTCTGCAATCAGGAGTTCCTGCTGTGGCCCAATGGGATTGGCAGCTCCTAGATGCAGGTTCTATTCCCCAGCCCAGCCGTAGGTCACAATTGCAGCTCAGATCTGATTCCTGGCCTGGGGAACGCCATATGCCATGGGGCAGCCAGGAAAAAAAAAAAAGTCTTGGACTCAGATCAATATGGCTTGGAATATAAAATCGTAGACAAGCCATGGTCAGCAAGTAGTGAATCCAGAAGTAGATCTCAGCATACAGGAAACTCACTATGCAGCCAAATTCAATTCAATGAAAGTAAATTATGGATTTTTTTTTTTTTCCTCTGCACCCGAGGCATGTGGGAGTTCCTGGGCCAGGGATCAGTCACAGCTGCAACTTATGCCACAGGCCTTAACCCACTGTGCTGGGCTGGGGTTCTCACCTGTGTCACTGCAGAGACACCACCAGGTCCTTAACCCACTGCACCACAGCAGGAACTCCAAATTATGGATTTTTAAAAAATGAAGATGACACAACTACAAATATAAAATAAAACCAGACACCTAATTTACACCCACACAGAAAGAAACAAAAATAGACCAAATGAATTAAGGTGAATGTAAAAATTAAAATGGAAGAAAACCTGCCAAAAAAATTTAGAAAATTAGAGTATACCAGAATTTCTGTTGTGACGCAGCAGAAATGAATCCAAATAGTATATATAAGGATGTAGGTTCAATTCCTGGCCTCACTCAGTGGGTTGGGGATCCAGCATTGCCATGAGCTGTGGTGTAGGTCACAGATGCAGCTTGGATCCTGCGTTGCTTGGTGTAGGTCACAGATGCAGCTTGGATCCTGCATTGCTGTGGCTGTGGTGTAGGCCAGCAGCTGTAGGTCCAATTCGACCCCTAGCCTGGGAACTTCCATATGCCGTGGGCAAGGCCCTAAAAAGAAAAAAAAAAAAAAAAAGAGTATACCTTGCTGACTGGAAACCCAAAAACTGCAAAAGAACAGCTAAGCATATTTGACTGTATAAAAAAGAAACCACTTTTTAACAGTAAAAGAAACCACAAACTCAAGAAACAAACAATCAATCAGGGGAAATTTTACAATGCACCGAACAGTTTATCTATAACTGTCAAGAAGCTTTAACAAATTAACAAGGAAAGAACAACCTAATAGAAAAAGTACGATGCAGCCATTTAAAAAAGTGAATTAGATGGAGTACCCTTCGTGGCTTAGTGGTTAACCGACCAGACTAGCATCCATGAGAATGCAGTTCGATCCCTGGCCTCACTCAGTGCGTTAAGGATCCAGCATTGCTGTGACTGTGGTGTAGGCCGGCAGATACAGCTTCAATTTGACCCCTAGCCTGGGAACCTCCATATGCTGTGGGTGCGGCCATAAGAAGACAAAAATTAATTAATTAACTAAAGTGAATTAGAGCTCTACCAGGCCAGGTGAAACTGAGTAAACAAAGTGAGATGCACAAAATTGTGTATGATATCCAATTTTGGTATAATAATGACCAAAACCCAGCCATCACTCTGTGTGTGTGTACCATGCATTCATGTTAAAATTGTGTATATACGTATGCATAAGTAATAAAGCTATTTTTCTCAAGGCAGATACTAAGGCCAACTCATTGCAAACAAAAACAGATAAGCTCCCAGAAAATAAAAATTAGCTATAAACCTATCCCCATAGCCACAATAAACATTGTTGTATAGACTCACCCATCTTTTTTTTTATGCTTGTGTGTGTACATTTTTTTAACACATAGAATTGGGATCCTATGGTTCAAACTGTTTTGAGATCTGTTTCTTCTAGTCAATTTTCCTCATCTGTCTCTAATTTGCTGATGCTATTCTCACTCCCATACTGATCCTTTAAGCCTCTAAGACACCTTCCCTGGAAGTTCCCATCGTGGCGCAGCGGAAACGACTCTGACTAGGAACCATGAGATTGCAGGTTCGTATCCCTGGCCTCGCTCAGTGGGTTAGGGATCTGGCATTGCCATGAGCTGTGGCGTAGGTCGCAGACGCGACTCAGATCTGGCCTGGCTGTGGTGTAAGTCAGCAGCTATAGCTCCAATCTGACCCCCTAGCTTGGGGACCTCCATAGACCACAGGTCCAGCCCTAAAAAGACAAAAAGAAAAAGAAACCTTCCCTTCAAAGCCCCCACAGAGAGCAGTTGCCCACAGTGAATTTTGTCCTGGGCAGCTTTCTCCCCTTCCTGGAAGTACCTTTAGGTCTACCTGGTTTGAGAGTTTCTCGTGTGCGCCTCCCTTCTCCTGTTAAACTGGCAAGTGCCTTGGGGGCAGGAACTCTGCTTCTTTCATAAGTGTGTCTTCACGGTGCCTAGAATGCACATAGTAGGCTCTTTATGAGTATTGCTGTACAGAGGGACATAGGCTTCTTGCCTCTCTCGTACGGAGCGATCTCAAGATAGTATAGGAGATGGAGTGATCAAAGAGGCAGATGCTTGGACACTGGATGGAAGAGGTCAAAGTTGGGGAGCAGCCCCCCAAGGGCTGCGTAACCCCCGGGTTCCCCAAATCCACCGTCTACTCCCTTCCCAGGGCTCTTCCAAAGGCTCGGAAAGGAACGACCCGCACGCAGGGCTTCGTGTATGATATATATTTATATATATAATCGCTCTCATTTTATTGTACTTTATCCTCTTTTTACAGTAGATCTGACACAGGCATTAAATAACTGCAGAGAGAGACCACTGGGGTGAGGGGAGTGCAGGAAAACACCGGGACCCCGAGGGATGAGACTCAACATCCAGCGAGAGAACAAGAGGCAAGGGTCCCACTGCAGGTGGGGTGTGGAAGCTGCAGCATCAAAAAAAGCAAAGGGAAGGTAGAGGGGAGCCAGTGGAGGCGCGGGGGAAGCACGAGTTAAAATGCCGCTGTGACTCAAGCGCACCAGAGGTCCCTCATTTAACATTCTAGGGCACTATGGGGTTGTTTCAGAAGGCAAAGGGGTCTGAAGGAGACGGGAGCCAAGAAATTCAGAGCCTTAGACTGAGGAGGTGTTTGCCATTTTCAGGCTGGCATGCGGAGGCAAGGGAAGGAGTTAGCGCTTCGTTGATAACTTGCTAAGAGAAGCCAGAGAGAGGACGGTGGGGGCAGGTCTGGGCCCAGGGGAAGGAGGTGGAATCGGCCCATAGCCGGCTGACGTTTCCAAGGTGGCCACTGGGGACCCAGCCAAAGTGGCTGCCCCTCCCCCAGGGCGCCTGGGAAGTGGAACTTGAAAGATATTCTGGGAAAGCCAATAGGGGGAAGGGAGCCATCAGCCAAAACAAAGTAGATATTCAGCCTAGGTCAACCCCGGCCCTCTGAGGAGTGCCTGGTTGGGTGAGAGGAGGGCCCAGGAAGAGAATTTTCAAGAACCAACATGGACGTCTTCAGACCCTCATTCCCAGAATGGGGTGAGAAGCTGGAGAGGAAAGAGGCAAAAGGCCACAGGGCCACCTTGTCCTCAATTACAAACGACCCCCTTTCAGTGCAGGGAAGGGGGATGCAGACCTGGGGAAAGACCCACCACAGGAGCCAACGGAGTCAGAAGCCACCAAGACAGCGACTGTGGTAGACAAGGCCGAGGGTGTGGGAGACAAGACGCTGATGGTGGCGGAGCTTGCGGGGAAGGGTGGAGCGCCACATCCCGTGACCATTTTGTAAGGTACAGAAATATCAAATCGCCGTCCTGCGCACCTGGAACTACTTGGTGGTGGGGGGGGGTGTAGATCAACTACATTTCAATGAACGTCAGCAACAAAAGAATGAGGGGCCGCGTTGGGGTCTAGATGCTAAGGGCTGAAATGAGCCCTGAGTGTTTGCAGGTGGGTGAATGAGCCTGGGGCTGGGCGGTGAGTGGGTGGGCATTCTCTATGGCTCTCAGGGGAAAGGCGGGCAAGACCCGTGGGGCAGCTCTGAGGACATCCCACGCACGGCCCCACCAGCACTCGAAGGCTCCTGACTCCTGTGACGGTCTTGGGGGCCCCATCTCCCCGTCTCCGACTGAGCTCGGGTGGGAGGAAGATGGAGACCAATGGGTGTGGCCAGGGACTCGCCAGGGACTGGAGGTCAGGCTGGGTTCGGAAGCAAAGGAAAAAAGAGCAGGCGGCTCAGACAAGCCATAGCTCTGTTATAAAAAATACCTTTCGGGTGGGTGAGGGAGGGGTTCAGGCAGGGTCAGGGATATTCCAGAAGCATCCATAGGAAAGAGGTGGGGGCGGAAGGAAAGAGCCTCAGGTTTTGTTGATGCGGAGTTTGAAGGCCACGCGCCCGGCAAACTTGTCGCGCTCGTCGTCCGTGGCGATGTTGGCGGCGTTGATGCGACACTCCACGTTCACCTCCACGTTGGGGGTCACATTCAGGAACTTCACGGCCACCAGGGGCTGCGTGTAGTTCACCTGGGCCAGAGGAGGAGAGCGAGGGTCCAGGCCTGCGGCCACTCGGCCTCCTCCCCGGGGCCCCGGGGCCCCGGAGCCCTGCAGGAGCCACCACCCGGCCTCCCGCGGGACTTACGTGGAACTTCTTGCCGTAGTAAGGGAAGTACATGAGGTCGATGTTGCCGTTCGCAGGGAACATGACGAAGCTGCCGAGATTCTCGGCATCTTCATCTCGCTGTGGGGGCGCAGGAGGATGGGGAGCGCCTATTAGGAATGGCAGGAGCCCGGACGCTCACCGCATTTCCCTCTGTTCTTCCTTCACCCCCAGTTATTGCGCCTCAAAGCCGTTTCCCTTGAGCCGGGAGGCGGGTGCCTTTGCGCGTGCGCAGGAGGGGGTGTCCTGTCTCGGCCACCAGACAGGGACGTCCCCAAGGATGCTAACGAGCCTGAAGCCTCCTACTGCCCTCCCACCTCAAATTCTTACCCCGTCCTCGGGAATCGGTTTCTGGAGCGGAGCCAAGAGAGAACAGACAAATGAGTAAAGGGCTCAGCAGGAAGCGAAGAGGGGGATGAGTAAAGAGGGGCAGGACGTCCCTAGAGAGGACAGAGGTGAGGGGAGCAGGGTGACAGGGATAACTTAGTGATAGCAGGTGGTGCTTACAGATCAGGAGCTATCAGACACCTAAAGAGAACGAGGTGGGGGGGACAGGAAAGATATGGGTTGGAGAGCAGAAGTCATGGTCAAGGAACAGAGAAGGTTAGGGGAAGAAGCTAGATGCCGGGACATCGTGGGTGGAGTTAGGAAGGGAGTGTCTAGCCACACCAAAGAGCAGGCTTCAGCATCCTAGAGAGAAGCAAGGGATGGGAGCTCCTTGGAGTTTGAGCCCTACTGGAGCCCACTCTTACCCCCTTGTCCCTAGAGTGACGGGGCCTCTGGGAGCAAAGAAGATAGGAAGAGATGAGTGAATGACAGGGGAACCATGAAGGACAAACAGGTGGGCAGATGGACAAGACCCAACAGACTCACCTTCCCCATACAGGTAACATTCATGCTCTGGTTTGCTCCTGCGTAGAAGTTGATGACCTGGAATGAGGAGGGAGAGTAGTGAGGATTAGAGAAAGAAGTTGGTAAAGACAGAAGTATCCTGGGAGTTCCCGTCGTGGTGCAGCGGAAACGAATCTGACTAGGAACCATGAGGTTGCAGGTTCAATCCCTGGCTTCGCTCAGTGGGTTAAGGCTCCAGCACTGCCGTGAGCTGTGGTGTAGGTCGTAGATGTGGTTCAGATCTGGCATTGCTGTGACTGTGGTGTTGGCTGGCAATATTTTAATAAATTAATTTTAAAAATAAAAGGCACAAGCATCCAGCCTTCCAGCAACAATCTCGGCCTCGAGTGGCCCCATTTCCCTTGTTCTCTTAGCCACTCAAACATCTAAAAAGCCCAAGAGCCCCAGTGAAAGAAAGCAACTGCCAGCACATGGTACAGCCCCAGGTCCCTCCTCCGTTCTCCCTGGGGACTCAAGTACCCGGTTCATCTTGATGAAGACACAGGGCTGTCCGGTACTGTAACCATAGTGGGTGGAATCCCCGATGCCGGAGCAGTTGCCCAGCTGGGTCCGGTTGAACTGACAGGCGCGTTTCGGGTAGTTGAGGACTCCGTTATCTGGCTGTTCATAGTAACGCCCAGGGCGGCAGACATCATTCTTTTGGGCTTGGATGGAGTCATTGTAAGCTAAGGAGGTGGGGGGAGAGTAACAGGCCTGAGGTTCTGCTCCCAGAGTCCCCAATCCCCCGCCCGGGGTCCTGCAGAGCCACGTCGCCAACCCCACACTCACGCTCTAAGAACTTGTTGAGCTTCTGAACATGCTGGTCCCAGCTTTCAGTGTCACTGACGTTGACGATGACATCAAGGTTCTCAGTCTTGGGACGAATCATCAGGCCTAGCCAACAAAGGCAAGGATGAGGGATGTATTTAAGTCAGGGGACCACACACAGAGGGAAGAAGATAGACATGGGGAGCACCAGGGCGCCAGATAGGGGTGAAGATCTCCGACCATCTTCATGGGAGGAAGATCCCCTGTGAACATCTGTCACCTCCCCGGATCACGTAGCTCTCAGCTATGGGAAATAGGAAGGCAGACTTCAAGAGGAACTTCCGGAGTTGCCCTCGTGGCTCAGTGGTTAACGAATCTGACTAGGAACCATGAGGTTGCGGGTTCGATCCCTGGCCTCGCTCAGTGGGATAAGGATCTGGCGTTGCCGTGAGCTATGGTGTAGGCCGCAGATGCGGCTTGGATCTGGCATTGCTGTGGCTCTGGTGAAGGCTGGCGGCTACAACTCCGATTAGACCCCCTAGCCTGGGAACCTCCATATGCCGCGGGAGCAGCCCTAGAAAATTAAAAAAAAAAAAAAAAAAAAAGAGGAACTTCCCAGCACATAGCGACTGGATCATCAGAACCAAACCTCTGAGAAGAACTGTGAGTTCTTAGCGTTCTTGGCCTGTATGTTCCTCCTGGAGGCTTGGGGGCACAAGAGCAGTTAGAGTGGCTGGTGGGGGAGCCTCATCACTCACCTGGGGTGGCCAGCCGGTCCTGGTACTTAGGGGTGTGGTCAGAGACAGTCTGCAGCATCACCCACATGGTGAGCGTGAACATGGCGGTGAGGAAGCCATAGAAGACGAGGTAGAAGAGGAGGATGAAGGCTACGGAGGAGGAAACAGGGGCAGTGAGCCTCCCTGGAGGACCTCACCTACCCTCCCGCACCCCTCTCCCACTCAGAGGTTCTGCACAGGGACAGACCACAGAGCCTCAGGAATATCTTAGGACCTTGCCCTGGGAGCAAAAGGAGACGAGCTGGAAAAAGGCAGTTATGTCTGGCTTCCAGCCAGGACTCCCCTTCCCTCCTGGGTCTGAGTGAGCCCAACTTTGTGAAGGCCACAAGAGACCTAAACTTTCATGGCTGGCCCAACCCCTGGAATAGATAGGCCGAAGTCATTTTGCCTCAAATTAGCATTCCCAGCCTCTCAACCTTCATGGCCCTGAAAAGGCCCAACATCTCCCCCCACTGCACTGCTACGCATGCTTGAAGCTGTCCAGCACAATGACTTTTCAAGCTGGCACTGGCCCTGAGTCGGAACCAAGCGCTCATCCCATCCCTCAGGGCGCGGACCCTCCCACTCAAATAGCAAAATCTTTTCTTTCTCGGAGGCCAGCAAAAGCCAAACCTTGAATGAGGCTCCTGCCAAGCTACAAAGTCTCTCAGAAACAGCAGTCCAGAACCTTCAATAGCCACCCCACCCCCAACACACACAGCACCCCGGCACACGCAGGAGTAAAAGACGATCTCCCACAGCCTTCCAGGTGAAGAGCTGGTCCTTGGTGGATCTGACACGTCCCTCTGTCACTCCTCGGCCTAGTAGCCTGCTGATTCCACCACCCCAGACCCCCCCAGTCCTTCCATCTCAGAAGACACTTCACCCACCATGCTGCCTCCGAGTCTCCCAAGCACTCATGGACCCCTCCAATCCCAGGGGCTGGACTTCAAGTTTCCTGGGGCAAGGACTGCATCACACCCACCTCCTCCTAGGTGCGTGGGCTAATGGGGACAGGGTTCAATCAGTGCGGATGAACTGTAAATTGTGTCACAGAATGCCCCCTGTGCTCCGACTTCCCAGCTAGAAAATCCCTTTTGGAAGAATTCACCCCTCACTGGCACCTGTGCCCAACACCAGCCCCTCAGCCAGACAACTCCTTCCACACCTCTGGAGGCCCGCCACGGTGCGGATGGAGAAGATGGCAAGCCACCCCAAGCCCATGGATATACTGGGCCGGATGATGTACACATCTCACCACTAGTGACCGCTCCCTCTGCCTGTGACATCTGAGCTGAACAACCAGCCTGGAAAACCTTACAAGTGTCACCCCTGCCCGACAGCCCCCCGACCCACAAAGCAGCCACAGAAAGCTCCAAACCCCCCAGCAGTAGGATACAGACAACTTCCGCTGTGAAGAACCCCCTCCAACACCCCCCCACCTCTCCAAGACCCGCCCCCTCATGAATGTTCCCAGGGTCCAAGGGGTGGGCACAAGCTAAAAATAGACAGGCCTGGCTCGCTGGCGAGAGCCAGAGGGAGGGAAGGGGCGCTCTTCTGGGGAAGGGGAGCGACCGTGTGCAGCTGACCGGCCCCGACAGGGAGCGAGAGCGCCGCAGCGCGGATACGCGCGCAGAGCCCGCGACCCCCTGCGAGAGGGGGCTCCGCGGGGGGCGGGAAGGCAGCAATGACCTACTTTCTCCGCCTCCGCAGCGGCCAGCCGGGGAGATTAGACCAGCGATTCGGCCCCCTCCCAGCCCAGAGCCCGGCAGGGGGGGCCGGACGCAGGGGACCGGGGAGGGGAGCTGGGGCTGCGCTGGCGGGACCTCGTGCCCCCGGGGCGTCGCCCTGCGGGCCCCCCGCCCCTCACGCGGCGGGTCCCCGTACCCCAGCTGGTCCCGGTGCGGCCCATGAACTGATGCGTCCTCGGGTTCCACACGAACTCCTTCCACTCCTCAACCACCTGCCCGCAGCTCTTCTTCTCTTTCTGGATGACCATCTTGACGGCGGGGGGCGAATCCCGCGCAGGGCGGGGACTGCGGAGAAGCCGGGGTGCGGCGCGTTGAAGCCCCCCCACACGCACCAGAACGCGCGGGGAGCAAAGACAGCAGAGACGAGGGAGACCCCCCTCAGATATGCAGCTGCTGCAAATTCCGGGGTGCAGGGCCACGCGCCGCGGGGTGCTGGAAGCGCAGCGTAGGATGTGCAGATCCTAGGGCCCCTGACTGCGATGAAAAGCGGGGTTGTCCGAGCAGGGAAGGATAAAAAGGGGAAGGGGTGCGAACGCAGCTTTAACCCTCAAACCTCCCAGAAGCAAAATGAAAAGGGATGCAAAAATAGACGGCTGCAAAACCCGAGCGAAGCGCAGGAAAGATCGGGGTGCGAGGAAGGAGGGAGAGGTGGGGGAGGGGGCCGCCCCGAAATCCGAGATGCAAAGAAGCTGTAGAGAGGGGTCGGGTGACCGCTCAAGGCTCTTCTGCCGAGCGGAGACCGCCACACCAGCGGTGGCTTGGCGGGGGGTATTGGGGTGGGGACACGCAGTTGTGGGGACAGGCGGGGACAGGGGTCCCCCGGGCGGAGGCTCCGCTCTTCAGCAGTGCGGGGCCGGCAGTGGCCGCGCGCAGTCTTTATACTCGGTGGCTCCGGGGGTGCCCGCCCCCTTCCCACCCCCAGGAGCCCCGCCTCCTCGCGCTGGCCTGGGCGACCTCATGCATATGCAAATTCGGGGGGGGAGGATTGGGCCCGCCTCCTGACGCCTCTTCAGGACCTAGAGATCTCTCCCCTACCCCCACCCCAGGTACTGGACGAGATCTGGGTGAGTGGAGAGGCTGGAGGGCGTGTCCTGGCGGCGCAAAGGGAAAGATAACCCTAGAGAGACACAGAGACCCGAAAGCAGATACGTACTGAGACGGGGACCACAGTCTGGGAGTTAGAAAGAGACTTACGATTCAGGAGACAGGGCAGAATGTACGACGAATAGAGAGAGTCAGAGACCAAGAAAAACAGACCCAAGAGACCTTCGGGGTGCTGCTCCAGCCAGGATGGAAGCGAGAACAGGCCACAAAGAGACAGAGGCCACCACAGGAGGGAAATTCCCCTAACACCTCCTTCAGTCCCACAGCCCCTTCTCCCACCACCCTATATATACCACAGCCACAGCAACGCGGGATCCAAGCCGCGTCTGCAACCTAGACCACAGCTCACAGCAATGCCGGATCCTTAACCCATTGAGAGGCCAGGGTTCAAACCTGCGTCCTCATGGATGCTAGTCAGATGCGTTTCCGCTGAGCCACAACGGGAACTCCCCTGGGTCAACAGGAATTTCTCCAGCACCTGCTAAAGACCTTGTGCAACCCACAGCTGGGGAGGAAAAGTCACAGTTCTGAGAGGGCTCCAGAGACCCACAGTCTAGAAATGGGGTACTAGGGCCCCCAAAGACCTCCTGTTAGGAATCATTGTCTATGTCTTTTCATCTGCAAATCTTGTCACTTTTCCTTGGAGAGGGTTTTCTTCTTTCAACTCTCACCCTAAATCTTTGGCTCTATTCCTCAGCAATTACCAACCCTATCACCCCTCCCTTTCAAACTCTTTCCCTCCAGGCTTCATGGACTTGGGATCTGCTTGCGCAAACAAGGCCCATCCTCTGAATGGCTTTGTGCTTGGTTTAGTGCTCTGTAGCCACCATCTTGAATTTAATAATTTTATCTTGGAACTTGTGCTTTGTAAGGGAAGTCCCATGGGACAATGGAGCATGTGTGTGAGCAGAGGAGATGCGCCTAACATGCCATTTGTGACGTTCCATGAGCACGGAGCTCTGGTGGACCCACCATGCCTGGGAATCTGGTGAGACTCTGAATACAAGGAAAGCGTGTTATATCTACACTGGAATAGTAGGGGTGCTGACAGCTGACAGCCCACACTTTCCCTTTGAACAGATTTTTTTTTTTTCTTTTTAGGGCGGTACCTGTGGCCTATTATGGAAATTATCAGGCTAGGGGTTGAATTGGAGCTGCAGCCGCCAGCCTACTACCACAGGCAGAGCAACGCTGGATCCTTAGCCCACTGAGTGAGGCCAGGGATTGAATCCCCATCCTCATGGATACAAGTTGGGTTCGTTTCCGCCTAGCCACAGTGGGAACTCCTGAAACAGCTTGCTTTAAACATCTGATCTGAGAGGTAGGCAGGAGCCAAATCATACAGGGCCTTGTAGGGCAAAGGGGAGTTGTCGAGGTTTTAATCCAGCTATCACAGAAGCAATTCAAGGTTTTTAAGCAGGGGAGTGTCAGGATTGAGTGTAATGAAAATCACCGTGGCTGCTGTGAGAGCAGACCCCGGGAATCAAGGAGACCAGGGAGGAGGACTTGACAACGTCAAGGAGATACAGATGGCTTGCCCCGGGGTAGCATCTTTACGGGTGGAGACAAGAGGATGCGTCCAGGATCTGCTTAGGAAGTAGAGTGATGAGCAATGGAGAGGAATCGAGGCTAGTGCCTGGGTTTTTGTCTTGAGCGACTGGCCTGAGAACTCTTTCCAGCTAGAGTTACAAACTTTCAGAGCAGGCTTTTGTCTTAGACTTTGCATAGCTCCTCCACCCCCAAGCAACCCACTGAGCTACCGGCTGCTGACCTGGGCTTACACGTGGAATTGGCTCCTTTCACAAGAAACCTCAGGGAAGCAACTTGCCTTTCCCTCCGTCCAACAAGGAGCGTGCAAATGGGCCGGTCTCCATCTGGAGGGATGATACCTGGATCTTACCCTCAACGCACCCAGCTTGGCAAACACAAGCCTGGGGATGGCCTCCAGACTGTTGGTTCACTCTCTGCCCTGTCACCCAGACCCACTTGGAAAAAATAGAACCACCATTTGGAGTGGCTCTGGGGTAAGGCTGAGATGCGTGCTGCTCCCTTCCACGCCTTCTCCTGCAATTGAAGGTCAGCATTGGTGCTCACAGGGAAGTAAGCCGAGGAAGGGATGTGGGGGCAAAGAGCCAGTACAGATCTCCAACCTCTTTCCGGGACCCAGGGCTTCCTCCAGCATCTCTAGAAAGGGGGACGGGGAAAAAGCGCTCCCACACCCCCTCCCATACTCAGGAGCCTGTCGTGAGATTGGTGCCCAGTGATTCCCCTCCCCGCAACCAGCCTAATCCCAGGGACTCAGCTGTTTGGGTTCCCAACCAGATGGGTCTGTATAGGAGTTCCTGTTGTGGCTCAGGGGTAACCAACTTGACTGGTATCCATGAGGACATGGGTTCAATCCCTGGCCTCCCTCAGTGGGTTAAGGATCTGGCATGGCCACGAGCTGCGGAGTAGGTCACAGATGAGGCTCGGATCTGGCACTGCCAAAAAAAAAAAAAAAAAGGGTCTTTATGGGAGTTCCTTGTGGTGCAGCTGGTTAAAGATCCAGTGTTATCATTGCAGCGGCTTGGGTCGCTGCTGTGGCATGGGTTCAATCCCCAGCCTGGAAACCTCCACATGCTGTGAGCAAAAAAAAAAAAAAAAAAATGCATCTTTGCAGAGACAAGAACAAGGAAGGAAGAAAGTGCCAAAACACAGGTATGGGGGGAGGGAAAATGAGGAGCTATTATTTCACAGATACTGAGTTTAATTTTACAGCACGAAGAGTTCTGGAGATGGACGATGGTGATGGTTGTAGGACACTGAAGTTTAATGTCACCAAATGGGATACTTAAAAATGGTTAAGATGGTAAATTTCATTTTATGAGTATTTTAACCACAATTAAAAAAAAAAAAAAAAGGAAAGGAAACACAGAAAAGTCTTCCACTGACCAGACTGAGCCCCACCTCCTCGGTAGGATAGACAAGGTCTCTGACCCCATGGCTCAAGGTGCCTCCCCCACCTGCCCTCATTCCACCATATCAGTCTGGCCCCTGATTCAGCCACATCGCACACCCTTCCTTATTTCCTATGCTGGGCACCAGGCGCAGACTGAGAGTCCAAGAACTATGCACCAGGCTAATGGTATTAAAAAGGGTAACATTTTGGAGTTCCTGTCATGGCGCAGCAGAAATGAATCCAACTAGGAACCATGGGGTCTCAGGTTCGATCCCTGGCCTTGCTCAGTGGGTTAAGGATCCGACATTGCCGTGGGCTGTCGTGTAGCTCGCAGACTGGGCTTGGATATGATATGTTGCTGTGGCCGGGGCGTAGGCCGGCAGCTGTAGCTGGGATTAGACCCCTGGCCTGGGAACCGCCATATGCCGCAGGTGCGGCCCTAAAAAGAAAAAGAGAAAAAAAAGGGCAACATTTCTCATTTATGGAGCACTTTCCACATGCCACGCACAGTGCTCAGCATCTGACCTACAATGAATTCACCAACTCTCCCAACAACCCTGAGTGGAGTAACTGGCCCATTTTGTAGATGGAGAAGCTGAAAGTTAAAGAGGTTCAGCCATCGGTTCAAGGTCCTGGCACATCATAGAAATTCCTATTAAAGCATCTTACATGTCTAGTTCTCTCCCCAGATCCCAGCCCTCCAGGGCCAGGACCAAATCTTTTTTTTTTTTTTTTTGTCTTTTTGCTATTTCTTGGGCTGCTCCCGCGGCATATGGAGGTTCCCAGGCTAGGGGTCCAATCGGAGCTGTAGCCACCGGCCTACGCCAGAGCCACAGCAACGCGGGATCCGAGCCGCATCTGCAAACTACACCACAGCTCACGGCAACACCAGATCGTTAACCCACTGAGCAGGGACCAAACCCGCAACCTCATGGTTCCTAGTCGGATTCGTTAACCACTGCGCCACGACGGGAACTCCAGGACCAAATCTTATTCATCTTTGGAGACTCTGTGGACTCCCTAACACAGGCCTTGGCATACTCTCAGGAGCCAATTAATGTTAGCTGAAAGAAAGGGAGAGAGAGGGGGGGAGTTCCCGTCGTGGCGCAACAGAAACGAATCCAACCAGGAACCATGAGGTTGCAGGTTCGATCCCTGACCTCGCTCAGTGGGTTAAGGATCTGGCACTGCTGTGAACTGTGGTGTAGTTGGAAGACGTGACTCAGATCCTGGGTTGCTATGGCTGTGGTGTAGGCCAGAAGCTGTAACTACGATTCTACCCCTAGCCTGAGAACCTCCATATGCCGTGGGTGTGGCCCTAAAAAGAAAAAAAAAGAAGAAGAAGAAGAAAAAAGAGAGAGGAGGGAAGGAAGAAGGGAAGGGAAAGCAGAGGAGGAATAAATGGTATGCTGCCAAGCTCCAGAAAGGTTTTCAGGGGTGTGGGAGAGGCAAGGGACACTGGGTTGGCATTGTAGGTGCCCTTGGCGAGGGCCTGGCAGAGTCTGTGTCAAAGCAGAGTCAGTCTTAATGAAAGAGTGTAGACAGCTCTGGATGGTAATCTGGATGGTAATCAGGAATCTTGGAATCTAGGGCAAGCTGGAGAGAAAGAGAGGCTGGGGGCACAGTGTCCCAGACAGGATGGGGCGGAAGCAGGAAAGAAAACTAGCCCTTGGGAGATTCCTCGGGGACACAAGGCCAGGAAGCTGCCACTCAGAACAACCCCCTTGGGGGAGACGCAGGTGTGTTCAGGCCCTTTCAGCTCTCCCCACTGGCTCGCTTGCGGCCAAGGCCCGCGCAAGACTTGGGTTTTTGGGATTTTGTGTGTTTCATTATTCACGTCTCTGCTCCAGTGATTGCCTCCAGCAAGCTGCCCCTCTCCCTCCCCTCCCGCCCTTGATCTACTGCAGGATTTGACTTCCTTTGTAGAAATAACCACTATCAGAAATGACCTTGCTTGGGGGGGGGGGCGCATCCACGGCATGCAGAGGTTCCCGGCCAGGGACTGAACCCACGCCACAGCAATGACCTGAGCCACAACTCTGATAATGCCGGATCCTTGACCTGCTAAGCCACCAGGGAAGTCCTTGCTTATTCATTTTTGTTCACGGGCTGTCTGGCTGTCCCTCCCTTACACTGTGAGCTTCATAAGGGCAGGGATTGTGTTTCTCCTCTTCCCCAGTGGGTTCTCAGTGTCTAGAACAGTGCCTGGTACACAGGAGGTGCTCAGTCACCATCAGGTGAATGGACAGATCCAAGGGGCCCAGGAAGACCCTGAACACTGCCCAGGGACTCCAGCTGAATTTGAGCTCCCCAACCCTGCTGCAGACTCTCCTACAGAACACTTTGACTGGACGGAGGCAGCTGGAGACCCTGTAAACTTGAGATTGGCAGGGTCCGAGGAGGGGCCTAGGATTGGTGTCTTCCAACCCCAAGATTCTCTAAGATGCCTCCCTACCCTGGAGTCATTTAGGGCCTTGCTGCTCCTTGCAGAAGGGGGACGGCAGGTCGGATGAGTAACACCCTGTTGCCTGGGTTACTGGTAGCAAAATCCTTATAACCTGGGACACTGGGATCCCCATGGGGTCTGGAGATGGGGGATGGGTTAACAGTTCTTAAGGGGGATGGGGACTGAGAGGTAGGGTCCCAGAGGGCTGGGGTCCCTGAGCTCCCCAGGGGCCTGGGAGCTTTGGGCTAGGCTATAAGGATTTCCAAGAGGGCTGAAGTCTGGGAGCTGGGGACTTGGGTATGAGGTTTCCTAGAGAGCTGTGGGTTGAGGCAGGAGGGTGCCCCAGGGAGGAGCTGGGGCTCCACGATTCTCCTGAGGGCTGGGTCCCCATATATTCTTTGAGGACAGAGATATTCCTGAATCCCTCTGTTCTTTCCAGCTGGGACCAGCACAAGCCAGTTCTTGTTTAATGGAATAAAGGCAAATTCGTTCGGGAAAGCAGCAGGTGGACCAAGGCTAGGAGGGATAAGGCAGCTTGCGTGCCCTCTGCACTCCCCTCTTTTTCTTTCTCCCTGCTGCCTCCGACCCTTTCCCCAGAACCCCTACCCCCATCTCTCTACGACCCACTCATGCCCCCTGCTGCTACTTTCTTGGACAACAGTGGCCAGTCTAAAGGATAAGGAGTTCCCGTCACGGCTCAACAGTAACAAACCTGACTAGTATCCATAAGCATGCAGGTTCGATCCCTGGCCTTGCTCCGTGGGTTAAGGATCCGAGTTGCCGTGAGTTGTGGTGTAGGTGACAGACACGGCTCAGTTCCCGCATTGCTGTGGCTGTGAGGTAGGCTGGCCGCTACAGCTCCAATTCGACCCCTAGCCTGGGAACCTCCATATGCTGCAGGTGCAGCCCTAAAAAGACAAAAAATAATAATGAAATAAAGGACAAGAAAATCCCATCGCTGCTCTTCCGGACCCCTGATTTATGAACAGCTTCAAAGGGACAAAACTGAAGTCCCAAGGCAGTAGCTGCTGGGAAAGGAGGTGAGCTCCTGGCTCCCAGGAAGTGACCTGTACCAAGGGTATGAGTGTCTGTGGGTGCTTTGCTAGAATCCCAACCTAAGATGTCACCACTTCCTCAGGAAGCCCTCCTTGAGCCCAGCCTAGGTCAAGGCTGCTGGCCGCCAAGCGTTCGCCTTTCCCTGACTGCTCCCTTTCGGGGCTAATCAGAGTTTCCACTCATCCACCCACTCCTTAGTTTTTGATGGCTGTCTGCCTCCCCCAGGGGACCTTGAGCACAGAAAGGGCAGGATCCAGGGTTGGTTTCACTCGTCAGTACGACCCAGTGCCCAGCACAACGCCTGGCATATTACAGATGCAGAGTAAATATCAGTTGAATAAATGAATGAGTGACATTCTAAGGGGGCTTTAATGGGTGTTGTCAGTGCCATTGCCTGGGCTCTGAGGACAGCTGTGAGCCTGGATGTCCTAGCTTCTGCTCAGAGCCCGGTCCATGTCCAGCTCTGGCCATCCAAGCAAAAGGAGGCGGAAGAGGCCTCTCCTAGAGGGAGGTAGCATGGAGGGGACATTAGGGTGGCCTGGATCCAGAAGCTCCCTCCCGCTTTTCCAGTTGGAGCTACAGCTGCCGACCTACGCCACAGCCACAGCAACACAGGATCTGAGCTGTGTCTGTGACCTACACCACAGCTCACAGCAACACCGGATCCTCAACCCACTGAGCAAGGCCAGAGATTGAACCTGCAACCTCATGGTACCTGGTTGGATTTGTTTCCGCTGTACCACCATGGGAACTCCCTCCAACCTCAATTTTTGAACGCACTTCCTCCCCCTGCCCCTTTATCCTCTCCCTTTTCATGGCCTTCTCCTCTTCCCTCCCAGAGTTTCCTTCCCCTAAAAATGTGCCCCTCCCCAGCTTCTCCCCCACGCCTTTGCTGTTTCCAGTGGTGTGCTGAAAAGCTTGGGTAATGCTCTCTTACCTGGCAAAGCCCCCAGGAACAGCCGCCCCTGTGGCTGGGCCCAGAGGTTAAGGAGGGAGCCACCGCCTGCAGGAGGCAGATCAAGGATCTCCTTCTTTGGCCCCTGGCTCTAAACCACAATGAACACAGTCTGCTTCAGCTGAAGGGGGAATCCCAAGATCACAGGCAGATCCAGCCCCGGCTCCAACCCAGAAGACAGCACCACCTTCTGCGGAGTGTGTGGGAGGGGACGTAAGAGGCAGAGAAAAGAGTGAACTGCAGGGAGTTCCCTTCGTGGCTCAGTGGTTAATGAACCCGACTAGGATCTATGAGGACGCAGCTTCGATCCCTGGCCTTGCACTGCGGTGAACTGTGCAGATACGGTTCGGATCCAGCGTTGCTGGAGCTGTGGCATTGCTGGGACTGCGGTGTAAGCCGGCAGCTGTAGCTCTGATGTGACTCCTCCCCTGGGAACTTTCATATGCTGCAAGTGCGGCCCTAAAAAGCAAAAAAAAAAAAAAAGAAAGAAAGAAAAAGAAAAGAAAAGAACTGTACCTGCTCCTTGTGGCCCAGCTCTGGCTCCCTTAAGTCTGCCTCTTTGCCATGGGGTCCATCTACTGGCCATTCCACCACCTTGATCCTGCCTCAATGCTCTTGGCTTGGCCTTCTATGAAACTACAGCCACCCCAAGCAAATATACAGTCCAAGGAAAAGCCTTTTGCTTGCCAAGGGTAGCTTTTATACGGGTCTCCCCCCACCCCACCCTTAAGCCTTCCTAATATTGACATACATTTTGGACCCCCCTTTGATCCCCGCTGCTCCCGGGCTCCACTGAATACAGGAAAATCCCCCCTCTTACTTGATCTTGGAGGTGGAGGTGGAGCCAAGAAGGGTTTTCTGGGGTCCCAAGGGCAAGGAGGTGGCCTGAGCCTGCTGCTAGCTGGAGTCCCAGGTCCAAGGAGAAGGCCCAGGGTTCTACATGAGGCTGGGGGATGCCTTGGGGGAAGAAATGACCCTCCTGAGGTCTCAAAGCCGGGGATGCATGGAGGGAAGGGGTTACCGGTAGAGGGAAAAGGACACAACAGACCACGGAGGGAAAAATAGCCTTGACCGTGGAGACTGAATTCCGCACCAGTGCGTGGAGGGAAGGATATCCCAGGTTGAGACTCCACAGCACAGCTTCTGAGACTCGTGGGGACAGATGCTGAGGTCTGGGCCTGTTGGTCCAGCCAGTTATTCCGGCACACGCAGCCATCCAGGGCAGGGACCAGCTGGAGCCCATGGGGGGAAGGGAAGATGCGGGGGATGTTGGAATCCGGATCTCTGAGCCCCAGTCCCGGCCTCCCCACCCTGTTTGTTCCCTCCAAGACATAAGTATTCGGCCCTCCAGGTAGCTCTCACCCCATCCATCTCCTTGGAGTGTGGACTTGGAGCCCCCATGGCCACCCAGCCAGCAGTGCTTTACCAGCTTTGGTCATGGTTCCTGCCCCTGTGGTGCAGTTACCAGCAACCGGAGATTGGAGTCAGGGAAGAGCAGCCCCCCAGCGCCATCGTCAGCATGGGCTGGGGTTTGTTAGCGAGTGGCCCGGAGACCTGTCTCAGATGTGGCACCTGCTCCCCATCCACCCCCGGAAGCACGGAATCCCCGTGGATCTTCTCTTCCACCTGCAGGAAGAACAGGAGAAGAATCAGAGCCCCCTGGGGCCTCCCTCCACGGCTTTCTTCAGAGACAGCCTAGTATGGCAGAAGGAACACGTACTTGAAGAGTCAGCTGGGGGAGTTCCCATCATGGCTCAGTGATTAACGAATCCGACTAGGAACCATGATGTTGCGAGTTCGATCCCTGACCTTGCTCAGCAGGTTAAGGATCCAGCATTGCTGTGAGCTGTGGTGCAGGTTGCAGACTCGGCTCGAATCAGGCGTTGGTGTGGCTGTGACATAGGCCAGTGGCTTCAGCTCCGATGAGACCCCTAGCCTGGGAACCTCCATATGCCATGGGTGCAGCCCTAGAAGGAAAAAAAGACCAAAAAAACCCACACAAAAACAAAACTGAAACAGACTCACAGACATAGAAAACAAACTTATGGTTACCAAAGAGGAAAGGGGGGAGGGCTAAATTGGGAGTTTGGGACTAACAGATACACACTACTACACATAAAATAGATAAACAACAAAGTCCTACAGTGTAGCTCAGAAAGCTATATCCAGGATCTTGTAATAAACTATAATGGGAAAGAATCTGGAAAAGAATATATACATATAAAACTGAGACACTTGACTGTATACCAGAAAATACCACAACATTGTTAATCAACCCTACGTCAATTAAAAGAAAAGAGGAGGAGTTCCCGTCGTGGCTCAGTGGTTAGCGAATCCGACTAGGAACCATGAGGTCACGGGTTCGATCCCTGGCCTTGCTCAGTGGGTTAAAGACCCGGCGTTGCCGTGAGCCGTGGTGTAGGTTGCAGACGCGGCTCGGATCCCGCGTTGCTGTGGCTCTGGTGTAGGCCGGTGGCTACAGCTCCGATTTGACCCCTAGCCTGGGAACCTCCATATGCCGTGGGAGCGGCCCAAGAAATGGCAAAAAGACGAAAAAAAAAAAAAGAAAAGAGCAGCTGATGGAGAGAGGGTGAGGTCAGAGGACTAGGTCAAGGAACGAGGTCAACCCCATCCTTTGTGATCTTGGTGAGGCTAAAGGTCCTGATGGTGACAGGCTCTTGTCCACGGCCATTGCGAGGCACAGAGCAGGAGGGTCCTGAGGCCTCTGTCAGAGACAAAAATTATTAAGTTGAAATAAGGACATGCCAGAGACAGATGGAGGGAGCGAGGGAGGGAGCGAGGCACTGCTCCAAGGCAGGAGGAGGACAGGAAGAAGAGTGCAGGGCTGAGCCCCTCTCCGCCCAGCACCTGATCAGGAGATCACGTCTCAGGGCCTGTTCTTTGTGGCTGGGAGGTGGCAGTGGTGGCAGCAGCAGCAGCAGCCCACGCCATGCAGCCCGAGGCCCTCTGCTCTCCATAATCAACCTCGGCCTTCTCTGTGCCTCCGACAACTCTGGGGAGAATGCGTGGAGGCAGGCAGCCCTGGCACATGGTTGGGGAAGGGTTAAAGGTTGCTGGCGGTGGGGAGAAGGCGGGGAGACAGGGCCCCTGCCCCTCCTGCCCCTCTGAGGACCACCCTCCCACACTGCAGAGAAATTGAAGAGCTGGAAGAGGACACCTACTTCCCCTCTCCCTCTAGAGCCTGACCCGGGTCCTCCAAGCCTTCCACCCACCTGCGGAGGCTGCCTTGACAACCATGAGCTCTAAAAGCAGTCCTGCCTGGCTCCCCAAGTAGCATCCTCCGTGAGGTCTACAGCTGAGACATGGAACCTCAAATACTAGCTGGGTGACTGTGGGCAAGTCACCCCACTGTCATGCTTCAGTGTCCTCCTCTGTGAAACGTGAAAAATAATACTTTATGGGGTTACTGCGAACGAGGATGAATGGAGATAATGCAGGCACAGCGCCTGGTATCTGCTCTGAGCTCCTTCCTCAATATTCTCACAAGCTCTGAGGTTTGCCTCATAGGGAGGTATTGTCTTTGTATCCACTGACTGATTCAGTGGATACTGAGAGACTCCCCCCACCAGGCCCCCACCCCCCCATTATCTTCCCTTATCAGTTTCCTACAAGGCCTAACCATTTACCACCAGAAATTCATCACCCTCTCCCTGATCCATTTTATTTTATTATTTTACCTTTTTTTTTGTCTTTTCTAGGGCCACTTCCGCGGCATATGTAGGTTCCCAGGCTAGGCGTCAAATCGGAGTTGTAGCCCCTGGCCTATGCCACAGCCACAGCAATGGGGGATCCGAGCCGCGTCTGCAACCTACACCACAACTCACGGCAACGCTGGACCCTCAACCCACTGAGCGAGGCCAGGGATCAAACCCGCAACCTCATGGTTCCTAGTCAGATTTGTTAACCACTGAGCCACGACGGGAACTCCTATTATTTTATTCTTAAAAAAATTTGTTTGGGAGTTTCCGTTGTGGCTCAGTGGTTAACGAATCCAACTAGGAACCATGAGGTTGCGGGTTCGATCCCTGGCTTCGTTCAGTGGGTTAAGGATCAGCATTGCTGTGAGCTGTGGTGTAGGTTGAAGACATGGCTTGGATCCTGCATTGCTGTGGCTGTGGTACAGGCTGGCAGCTACAGCTCTGATTTGACCCCTGACCTGGGAACCTCCATATGCCACGGGTGCGGCCCTAAAAAGCAAAATGAATAAGTAAATAAATAAAAATAAATTACAGTTTATTTTTCAATGTCCCTGGCATATTTTAAAATACAAATGCTCCTAAGAGAAGTAACACTTTGAGCCAGAAGGAGGTTTGGGGCTCGTCTCAGGTGGGTGGGCTGGAATGGGTGAGTTTGAGTGAGATTCTGCACACTTCAGTTAAAGAAGGTGTCTTTTGAGCCGTGGGCTTTCTCTCTCCGGTGGAGCCTGGAACACCCAAAAAACCGCGAAGAAGCCTCGGCCGTCCAGCCTTGACCCCTGCCCAGAGGCGCGGTCACGAGACCTGGTCAAGGGGGCTGGGCTGGGGTGGGCGGGGACATGCCTTCTCTGCAAGCTGATTGGCTGATAGGTGCGCGCCTGCCCCTGCCGAATTTAGAGGCTACCAAGCAGTGAAGACCCCTCGCCTGGTCGCTGTCTCTCCCCCCGCGGTAGCCGGAATTGGACTTCGGCTTTCCAGCCTGCGGCTCCTTCACCACCTCGCTTCCCACCCGTGCCCCCGGCTTCCCGGGATCCGAATTTGTAGGCCTCTTAAAGGGTCCCAGTTGCTCTTCGCCCGGTGCTCCAGAGTGGAAGTGGGGGTCCTGGACTTTGGTCCCAGACGTTGAGGATCGGAATGGCTTCCGTGCTCATCCGAGAGGCCAAGGAAGGAGACTGTGGAAATATCCTGAGGATGATTCGGGTGAAAGATGCGGGCCGGAAACCAGAGTCCCAGAGGGGGTCAGAGCGGCGCGGCGGCAGTGGGGCGGGAAGGAGAAGGTGGGAGCAGAGGGAGAAGGGCTCCCTGGGGTCCTGCTCGGGGAGCAGGGAGGCCCTCCTGCCTTAATCTTGTCTCTGCCCCCCACGCCATAGGAACTCGCTGAGTACGAGAAACTGTCCGACCAGGTGAAGATCAATGAAGAAGGTAGGGGCCCAACACCTGGCTCCTGCTGGAGGAGCCTGGGGAGGGAGTGAGGGATGAGTTCAGGCAGTAGCTCCAGGCTGGGCACACATCCAGGCCTTCTCTCTCTCTTTGTCGCAACTCCCATCCCTGCAGCCCTGAGAGCAGACGGCTTCGGAGAGAATCCTTTCTTTCACTGTTTGGTAGCAGAGATTCTTCCTGCCCCTGGGGAGCCACAGGGTAAGAACATTCCGACCTCAGAGGGGCCCCCTGCAGTCAGCCTCAAAGGTCGCTCCCCCAGGCGCCCAGTCACCTGCCCTTCTTTTTTCTCTCTCAGGGCCTTGCATGGTGGGCTATGGGCTGTACTACTTCATCTATAGCACATGGACCGGACGGAATATTTATCTGGAAGACATCTACGTGAAGCCAGAATATCGGGGTACTGGGCAAGACTGGGGTGGGAAGAAATCATCACCCCATAGACCACCCCATCTTTTGCCCCTTAATTGTAGCCTGTGGTCTTTTCTGATCCCCTTCAACTCAGACAATCCCTCTTTTTGCTTTTTTCTCCCTACATCAGGTCAGGGGATTGGTTCCAAAATAATCAAAAAAGTGGCTGAGGTGAGGAGAGGGGTGGGGCTACAAGCTGGGCCCTGGCAAAGCCAAGCCAGATGGGAGGCACCTGGGTTGAATGGCAGGTGAGAAGGCCTTTTCCTTTTTGACCCCCGGAAAGTGAGCGATTCTTCTCCCATAGGTGGCCCTGGATAACGGCTGCTCCCAGTTCCGCCTGGCAGTCCTGGACTGGAACAAGAGGGCCGTGGACTTGTACAAGGCCCTAGGAGCCCGAGATCTGACGGAAGCGGAAGGCTGGCATTCCTTTCGCTTCGAGGGAGAGGCAATGAGGGAGTTGGCAGGAAAGTGACATTATCCCTTGGGGATCACTCTTTTGGCTTCTCCATCCCCTCCAGCTCAAGCACTCCTCAGAGACTGTCTCTACGGACCAAGGCCTCCCTGAAGGAAGGAGGATTGGTGGTGAATAGTCCCAAAGGGAAGAGGCAGAAGTGAGGAAGAGGCCTTGCCACCCCCTTGTTCAGGGTGAAAAATAAATGAGAATCTCTATGTGCCGATGTGGTGTTGGGGAGAGGAGTTGAGGACGCAGTAAGCATCGGCTACTTTAAGATCCTTTCTCAGTGTTCTGCCTAGTGGCCCTTGCTCCTGGGGGTAATAGGGGGCCTAAGATGACTTTGACCCTCAGTGGACCAGAGTATTGGCTCTGGTCTGTGGCATATAGAGGAAAGGGGAGCAAGGGGTCAGTTTGCACACTGGGTGTGTTGGTCATGTTTGGGACCCAGACAAAGGCCTTCGGTGTTGGGACCCTGCTGTGCGGAATCCAAGACAGAGCCCCGCCCACTGACCTAACAGATGGAACAGGCTGCCACCTGGTGGCGGCATTTTCAGGGGCACCAGGAAAGAATGTTTGCCCCAACTTAAAAAATTAACTCAGTTAGCTAGTGCTTTTTCTTTTTCAAAAGTCACAAAGCCTTTACTTTCAGTTCAGCAAAGCTGGAACAACCTTAAGGACCCATGGAGATGGGAAGGTACACAGATTAATTTCCCACTTTCGTAATATTTTATTGCACAAGCATATATAACTTCTAGGTTTGTTATCGACAAGTTTGAACAGACATTTAAAAATAGAATCTTGGAGTTCCCGTGGTAGCTCAGTGGTTAACAAAACCAACAAGGAACCATGAGGTTGCAGCTTCGATCCCTGGCCTTGCTTAGTGGGTTAAGGATCCAGCATTGCTGTGAGCTGTGGTGTAGGTCGCAGACGCAGCTGGGATCCCATGTTGCTGTGGCTGTGGTGCAGGCCGGCGGCTACAGCTCCCACTAGACCCCTCGCCTGGGAACCTCCATATGCCGTGGATTCAGCCCTAGAAAAGAAAAAAAAAAAAAAAGAATCTGGAATAGAATTCCCTGGTGATCTAGTGGTTAGGATTCACCACTTTCACCTCTGTGGCCTGGGTTCAATTCCTGAGCTGGGAACTGAGATCCCACATTAAGCTGCTGCATGCTGCAGCCAAGAAAATAAGAAATAAAAATAAAGTAAATCCCCCCCCCCCCAAAAAAAAGGGAGTTCCCGTCGTGGCGCAGTGGTTAACGAATCCGACTAGGAACCATGAGGTTTCGGGTTCGGTCCCTGCCCTTGCTCAGTGGGTTAACGATCCGGCTTTGCCGTGAGCTGTGGTGTAGGTTGCAGACGCGGCTCGGATCCCGAGTTGCTGTGGCTCTGGTGTAGGCCGGTGGCTACAGCTCCGATTGGACCCCTAGCCTGGGAACCTCCATATGCCGAGGGAGTGGCCCAAGAAATAGCAAAAAGACAAAAATAAATAAATAAATAAATAAATAAAATAAAGTAAATCCATAGTCTTGTTTACATCACTAGTATTAACTTCTTGGTATTGATTCTTTAGATTTTTTTCAACGTACATGTATACATGTAATGAGTTAAGCATGTGGGAATTTATGAGATGATATTCCTTTGCAGCCTGTTTTTTCATTTAACAATAAATCAGGAGTTTTCGTTGTGGCGCAGTGGAAGTGAATCCAACTGGTAACCATGAGATTGCAGGTTTGATCCCTGGCCTCGCTTAGTGGGTTAAGGATCTTGCTTAGTGTTGCTGTGGCTGTGGTGTAGGCCAGCAGCTACAGCCCTATTTCGACCCCTAGCCTGGGAACCTCCATATGCTGCAGTTATGGGCATAAAAAGACCAAAAAAAAAAAAAAAGATACAGCCAAACAACACTTCAGGGGCCTATATTCTTCCAGTGTGATACCAATTTTTGGCCTTGAAAACCAGATTACTGCAGATGGGTCTTTAGGACAAACTTGAAATAATGAAGCTGGTCAGCCCCTTCCACAGATGGGAGCCAGGAGAATCCAGTGTCGCGGCCTTGGCTCATCTCAGTCTAGCAGGGATTAATATCTTAAACATGAACAAATTATCTAGCAATGGCACTTTTTATTTTTATTTTTTATTTTTTTGTCTTTCTAGGGCCACACCCATGCATAATGCCACAGCTCATGGCAATGCCAGATCCTTAACCCACTGAGTGAGGCCAGGGATCAAACCCGCAACCTCATGGTTCCTAGTTGGATTTGTTTCCACTGCGCCACAATAGGAACTCTAGCACCTCCATTGATGGCACTTTTTATTTATTTATTTATTTATTTATTGGTCTTTTTTTGCCTTTTCTAGGGCTGCTCCCACGGCATATGGAGGTTCCCAGGCTAGGGGTCTAATCGGCCTACGCCAGAGCTATAGCAACATGGGATCCGAGCTGCGTCTGTGACCCACACCACAGCTCACGGCAACACCGGATCCTTACCCCACTGAGCAAGGCCAGGGATCGAACCCAAAACCTCATGGTTCCTAGTCAGATTTGTTAACCACTGTGCCACGACAGGAACTCCTCGATGGCACTTTTTAAACTGAAATGTTAATGCAGAATGGATGACATCTGGAAGGATGTCCAAACAAGCTGAGAGTAGTTGCTTCCAGGGAGAGGAGCTGGGTGTCCAGGACACAGAAGGAAGGGGACCACTTTTCCCATATACCACTTTGGACCTTCTGAATTTTGTGCCTTACCCATGTAGTACTTCTTCAGAAAAATGAATAAATAAAACTTAAAACATTAATGCAGAAGAAAAAGACTATAGAAGTCTCTGGTGGCACAGTGGGTTAAGGATCCAGCATTGGCACTATTGTGGCTTGGGTCTCTGCTGTGGTGCAGGTTCGATCCCTGCCAAGTTTGAACGCCTATGTGCTGTGGGTTCAACCAAAAAAATAAATAAACTAGGAAGTTGATATTTCCAGCATTTATCTTGCTCCCATCCTGTTCTGTCTTTGCTTTTTGGAGCTTACACTGTTTTTGTTATTCACTCACCTTGGCTCAGGTCTTCGCAGTTTTCATAGGATGTCTTTGCGCCTGGCATCAATTCCTTCTGCAGCCACCCCATGGTCTGCCACTCACTCATCACTTCATTCGCCTCCTGTAAGGTGATTCTATTAGATGCCCTGCCTGATTGGTATGGCATGATAAGCATCTGAGTTCTGGCCAGTCCAGGAGCACAGAGTGGAGGGCATTTAGGGTAAGGGCTTTTGAAAGGAAGACTAGAGAGGCAGTTCCCATCGTGGCTCAGTGGTAACGAAGCCGACTAGTATCCACGAGGATGTCGGTTTGATCCCTGGCCTCACTCAGTGGGCTCAGTGGGTTAAGGATCCGGCGTTGCATGAGCCATGGGATAGGTTGCAGATGTGGCTTGGATCCTGACTTGCTGTGGCTGTGGTATAAGCCAGCAGCTGCAGCTCCAATTTGACTCCGAGCTTGGGGATTTCCATATGCCACACATAGGGCCCTAAAAAAGCAAAAACACCTTTTTTTTTTTTTTTTGTCTTTTGTTCTTTTAGGGCCGCACCCGCAGCATATGGAGGTTCCCAGGCTAGAGGTCTAATCAGAGCCGTAGCCACTGGCCTACGCCAGAGAGACAGCAACGTGGGATCCGAGCCTCGTCTGTGACCTACACCACAGCTCAGGGCAATGCCAGATCCTTAACCCACTGAGCAAGGCCAGGGATCGGACCCGCAACCTCGTGGTTCCTAGTCAGAATCGTTAACCACTGAGCCACGACGGGAACTCCAAAAAAAAAATTTTTTTTTGAAGCAAAAAAATAAAATAAAGGAAGAATAGAGAAAATTAAAATCTCTCTCAAGGGAGTTCCCATCATGGCTCAGTGGTTAACGAATCTGACTAGGAACCATGAGGTTGCGAGTTTGATCCCTGGCCTCGATCAGTAGGTTAAGGATCCGGTGTTGCCGTGAGCCGTGGTGTAGGTTGCAGACGTGGCTCGGATCCCACATTGCTGTGGCTGTAGCTACATCTCTGATTAGACCCCTAGCCTAGGAACCTCCATATGCCTCAGGAGCGGCCCTGGAAAAGGCAAAAAGACAAAATAAATAAATAGATAAAATAAAATAAATAATTAAAATATCTCTCAAATCTGTCCACATCCCTAACCCTACTTCCACTATCACCACTCCTTAAAAATTGCCAGAGCCTCCTAACTGATCTCCCAACCTCCTTCTGTAATAACACCACTTCCATAGGGTTATAATTATTTTTTTAATCATAGATGTACATTATTTAAAAAGTCAAAAAAAATTTTTTTTCTTTTTAAGGTCATACTTGTGACATACAGAACTTCCATATGTCCCAGGCCATAGCCACAGCAACAATGGATCTGAACCACATCTGTGACCTATGCTGCAGCTTGTAGCAAGAATGCCCCAATCCTTAACCCACTGAGGGAGGCCGGGGATCAAACCTGCAACCTCATGGTTCCTAGTCAGTCATTTCCACTGCACCATGATGGAAACTCTGATATTGCTAATTCTTGATGTTTTTTGTTTCAGGCATTAGTATTTTTTTTTTCCGCCACACCTGAAGCATGCAGAAGTTCCTGGGCTAACACAGTGACTATGCCAGGCCCTTAACCTACTAAGCCACCAGGGAACTCCTCAAGCATTAGTATTGACCTCCCACTGCTAACTCTTTTTTCCAACCCCGGCAATCACCTCACCCCACTTCCTATCCTCCCATCCTTCTGATATAACAATTTAACCCTGGTTGGATCTTTGTTTCGGGTTTACATGCTATGATTATGCAAATGCTTTTCACAGTGGCAACTATGTGGATAGTAATGGTTTTTCTTTCTTGCACCATTTTTGTCTTCCCTGGAATTAATATTTGCCTTGTCTGCTATGTTTGCTTAGTTTCCTGTGTACTATAAATTTTCCTCAAATTGTCCCTTGGTTGCATTAATCTCGTCTAAGAATATGCAGACAGGTAAGGAATTTGATGTATTCCATTTTGAAGAACTTTCTCACAGAGCCCTGAGAACTGCTCCAGCGCAGGGTCTGATCTTTAGGCTACCCTGTGGAATCCCCTTTCCAATCCATCCTAGGGACTCCCTTTGCCCCTCTTTTGGGGTGACAGCCTTGTTCCCTAGAACCTAGGTACTCATCCTTCTCTGTTAATTTTTTTTTTTTTGGTCTTTTTAGGGCCGCACCCATGGCATACGGAGGTTCCCAGGCTAGGGGTCCAATTGGAGCTGTAGCTGCCGGCCCACGCCACAGCCACAGCAACAGGCAGATCCACGATGCATCTGCAACCTACACCACAGACTCCTGCCCTGAAGGGTGTAAGCCTGGTAATAGGTAATCTCAGAGCTGGGTGAGGAGTGAGTCTGGGACCAATCTCAACATTCAATCCATAAACTTTGATTTAATCCCCAGTTTCAGTATCTATCAAATCATCAATCTATCCATCTTCCTATCTTTCTCCCAGTCTCTCTAGTATTTAGAAGCCTAAGGCAAGCTGGGCCTTTCTGTTGACATACCCTGAACAGTCCAACTGGAGTAATCTCGTTTTAAACACAAGCCAGCTGAAAATCCTATCATGGCTCCCAGGCTCCCACTGCTCTTAGCACCATGTCCAAACTTCTGGGGGAGTTCCCCGTTGTGGCTCTGCAGAAATGAATCTGACTAATATCCATGAGGATGTGGGTTGGATCCCTAGACTTGCTCAGTGGGTTAAGGAGCGAGGTGTTGCTGTGAGCTACAGCAGGCTGCAGTAGGCTCAGATCCTGAGTTGCTGTGACTGTGGGCCAGAAGCTGTAGCTCTGATTCCACTTGCAGGCCAGCAGTGTAGCTCCCATTCGACTCCAAGCCTGGGAACTTTCATATGCCGTGGGTGCGGCCCTAAAAAGCAAAAAGCAAAAAGAAAACTGGAGTTCCCGTCGTGGCGCAGCAGAAACGAATCCAACTAGGAGCCATGAGGTTGCTGGTTCAATCCCTGGCCTCGCTTAGTGGGTCAAGGATGCTGCGTGGCTGTGGCTGTGGCGTAGGCCGGCTGCTGTAGCTCCTATTAGATCCCTAGCCTAGGAACCTCTGTATGCCGAGGGTGCAGCCCTGAAAAGACAGAAGACCAAAAAAAAGAAAGAAAAAAGAAAACAAAATCCAAACCTCTGGCCAGTTCTTCCAGGCTCTGGCCCACACCTCTACTGTCTGAAGCTTTTTTTTTTTTTTTGGTCTTTTTGTCTTTTTAGGGTTGCACCCACGGCATATAGATGTTCCCAGGCTAGGGGTCCAATCCGAGCTTTAGCTGCCGGCCTACACCACAGCCACAGCAATGCCAAATTCAAGCCACATCTGTGACCTACACCACAAGCAACACTGGATCCTTAACCCACTGATTGAGGCCAGGGATAGAACCCACAACCTCATGGTTCCTAGTCAGATTTGTTTCTGCTTCACCATGATGGGAACTCCTGAAATTTTGTTTTTTTGGCTGCATCTGTGGCACATGCAACTCCCCAGGCCAAGGATCGGACCAGTGCCACAGCAGTGACCCAAGCCACTGCATGACAGTGCTAGATCCTTAACCCACTGCTCCACAAGAAAACTTCCATTACCTAAAATATTAGTCCAGCCATATTTCCTCAGCAAGTCAGTTCTGACCAAGTTAGACTCTTCAGTATCTCAGATACACTGTACTCTTCTCTTTGCACATGCCATTCCTCCATCTGAAATGCTGTTTCCCCCTTTCCCACTCCCATCGTTGGCCTAAGTGAACAATGACTAGAGCAGATGGAAAAGAGCAAAAGTCAAATCTGAGAGGACTGTTGGAGCCAGAGGCTTGGAAGTTGATGATGCTGCCATTTCTAAAACAAAATTCAGTCACTCGAATTGCTTGAGTCCAAACCCACACTGGTAGTCTGTCCCACTGATTTCCTCTAATTCTCTCCTTATCAGAATCACTGCTGATAATCTACCATTTCTGCCACCCTAGTTACTGTCTCCGGCACTCTTTTTTTTTTGTCTTTTCAGGGCCACATCTACAGCATATAGAGGTTCCCAGGCTAGGGGTCTAATCAGAGCTGTATCCACTGGCCTGTGCCACAGCCACAGCAACGCCAGATCCGAGCCAAGTCTGTGACCTACACCACAGCTCATGGCAACACCGGATCCTTAACCCACTGATTGAGGCCAGGGATCGAACCTTCATCCTCGTGGTTCCTAGTCGGATTCCTTAACCACTGAGCCATGATGGGAACTCCTAAATCTTAGGACATTACACTACTGCTTAAGATCTTTCAGTGGCTCCCCAGTATTGATAAAAGAGAGCTATTCTCCATAATCTGATTTACAAGTACTTCACAGTGTAGCCAAACGCTCTGAACTAGTTGTGGTTCCCCAAAGGACATGTTCTTTCTGCTCCTCTGCACCACTGTATTCCTTTATCACATCTTCAAATGGACTCCATGCGCTTGTTTGTTTAAACTTGTTTAACTGCCTGCCTCTTCCTCAATATATTATAAAATCCTTGTTTTGGGGACGTTATGTCTTTGTATCTTTACCACTTAACACAGTAATTGGAACACAGGGAGGGCTAAATAAATATTTGTTAAATGATTAATTGTACAACACAGGATTCTAGTTTCTGGGCTATTTTATTCACTTCTAAGTTGCATTTGCCTTTTGGTACTGCCTTGAAATTCTTTTCTAACCTTTCATCATATGCATGATCAGAATCTTCTTAAGGCAAGAAGACTTTAATCTCATCGCACAGTTACAGACGATCAGAAGAGCCCAGACTGGCGTGTGGACCGTAAAACCCGGCGCATGCGCACCAGGCTCTTTTTTTGGGGGGGGGCATTTCGACTTTTTTTTTTTTTTCCCATTTGGAGCGTGCGCACCAAGAAAGACAAAGGTGGGGAAAGTGACCAAGCAATCATTCAGGCGCATGCCCATCCCTAACTCGTCCAAGCCTGGTGGAGTGCGCTGTGGTGAAGGGGGTGTGGTCTGACCTGGAGCAGCAGAAATCCAATCCGATTGAGTGAGCTCGGTCCCTCCCTCCCCATGATTGGTTAGCTCTCAGTGTTGTGGGGCGGGGAAAGGAAGAGATGGGGGCGGTGGGATGGTGGGGGGGGACGGAGAAAGAGAGCCAGTCTGGTTCTGCGCAAGCGCAAGTACGCGACCAGGAGGGGGCGCGAGAGAGTGAAAAGAAGTGTGGAAGCCCTGGTGCGCTGGCGAGCGCGAGCTGGGTCGCCAGCCTTGACGCCTGCGCCGTGGCCCTCGGGGCCCGCGCGCGGCGGGCGGGTGCCCGGTGCGCCTGCGCAGTAGGCGGCGGCGGCAGGGGGAGGTGGAGGCCGTGGAGCGGCAGCGGCAGCAGCGGGTCCCGGGACTGAGGCAGCAGCGGGGGCGGCGGCGGGCGGAAGCTGAGGTGACGAAGGCAGCGGCGGCGGCGGCCGATTCCCTCACGGTGGCGGAGACCAAGGCGGCGGCGGCGGACGGGGAGCGGCCCGGCCCCGGCCCCCTGCTCGTTGGCTGTGGCAGGGCCGCCGTGGGGCCGGCCCGGCTCCCGCCCCCCGCGGCTCCCCCTCCGGCTCCTCCTCCGGGGAGACGCCGGGGACCTGGCCCGGCCCGTACTCAGAGCGCTGCTGCAGCCGCCGCCGGGGGAGTCGGAGGCGGTGGCGGCGCCATGGGCGGCCTGGCCTCGGGGGGGGATGTGGAGCCGGGACTGCCCGTCGAGGTGCGCGGCTCCAACGGGGCCTTCTACAAGGTGAGGCGGCGCGCCGGCCAGGAACGCGGGTCTTCAGCTCCTTCTCTCCAGCCGGAGCGGGGAAGAGTGGGGCGGCATTGAGGTTCTGGAGCTAAGCCCCGACCCTTAGAGCCTTAGACCTGCTCCCACCCGCAGCCCTTGGGGTGGTGGGGGGGGAGACCTCTGGAACTTAAACCCCTTCATCTTATGTTTGGCCCGTTTATTCCGCCTGCCTTCACCCGCATCTCAGGAAAGAACATCAGGGTATTAATTGTGCTTAGATCAGCGCCCCCCCCCCAACCTCCCAGAAGAGACCCCATTTACCCAGCGTCTCATTGACTTTTCCTGTCTCCTAGTAGAAGACATACCTTAGATCTTCATCACGTCTTCCCCACAGTCCTAGCACATGGAGAATTCTCTTTATTCTCCCCTATTGCCCCCTTGGGAAGGCCGTCCCATATTAGATCCTTTCATCTTCCTCGGAGAGGCCTCTGCCTACTGGCTCTGAAAGACTCACCCCACTTTCATCTTATATTTCTGTTCCCAACCCAAGGAGAAACGGTCAGAATCTGTTTATGACATTTAGTATCTTTGACCTCAGGAACTCTGGGCTGTACCAGTCAAGTTGCCTTGTAGCCATAAGGTGGCATCTTTTCACAAGTCTCTCACCCCACCCCTTTATTCCAAGACTAGCTGGTCTACCGTTCTCCCTAGGGGTGGTTTTGTGTTTGTCATCTCACTTTGACCTCGGATACATTTAGATCCTTCGGATAGTTTCATCCTAAGGAGTGTGAGCTTCATAGCCCTGATCTCTAAAAGGGGATCTCATGAGGATTCTCTGTTTATTTAAAGCATTTCTTTCCACTTCTGGAAGACTTTTAGCCAACTCACCCAATTTGGGAATCTGATAGCCTTTTTTTTCTTTCTTTCCTTTTTTTTTTTTTTTTTTTTTTAGGAGCAGCTGACTATCTTTAAAAGATCATTGTTTACTTACTTCAGCTCCCCCCGTTGCCTGGGATTTGGTTTTTTAGAACTCCTTTTATTATCGCCTTCTTTATCTGTTCTGAATCCATTTTTTTTCTTTTTTTTTTTGTAGGAGGGGTTTTCCCACTTAGATCAAGCCAGAGGGAGACCCCAATTGCCTCTCAGGAGTTTTTCTTTATGTGACTGTTCTTACTCTTGTTATTTTGAACCTTTTTGGACTTTATGCCTGCAATTATTCCAGAGACTTTCCTGATTCCTGTCTTATTCTTTCCTTTTACCCTGAGGAGCAAGCTCAGAGATATCTTTTTGTAACATCACTTTTGAGGAGAAGAGCCCCCCTTTCCTTCAATTTCCCCCAAGCTTTTCCTCCTATAAGAGACGTCTCCAGCTTTGTGCCCTTGGAAATGACTTTCTCCAGCTCCTTCCCTGTGAAGTCATATCTTGTTATAACTGGAAAGGGTCTCATATTTGCCCTTGGAGTAGAAAGTTTCTGCCCCAGCTTCACTTGGTAAGTTCAGTGTAGTCATCTTTTAACGGAGTCCAAATTCCTGTTTATTTCTGCCTTACTTTCCTCACCATTTTTCTTTATATTCTTCAGTGCCTTTGGTTACCCACAATCCATCTTATCCTCTCGATTTGTCTTGCTTTTTTTATCCTAATATTTCTATATTCTTGTGTAATCCCAGGAACTACCTATTCCATTACTCTCATGAAATGGGAGAAGGAAGCTCCCAGCTGATCCCTTCTGTCATTTTTTTCTATATACTTTCCTAACTCATGGGACTTTTTCTTCTAGCCTTCCTCCATTGCATTTGTTTCCCTTGGCAAAGTCTCTTAATTCCTTTCAGATTCTGATAGAGTACATTTGTCTCTTATATCCTTTTCCCCAAAACTTGTATTACCTTTGTTGAAATAATAGATTTTAGCCTTATTCCCCACAGTATCTTGTCCTGCATCTGGGTCCTTGCACCCCCAAGAAAAAGGATTCTTAAATTGAGTCTGAGATCAAGATATGATGTTTGCTTTTGTTCTAAGAAGCATAGGAGCCAAGCACAGCGGGAGAGATTGATAACCAGTTCAAATTAACTGTGTGAGACTGCTGGGAAGTCCTTTCCACATCCAAGTGTCCAAGAGAAAATCTCTACATCTTTCCCTTTTTTCCTGTGGGCTATGGCAGTGATAGTTGTGATTGAATGAATTGGGGATAGGATGCTTTGAATCTGAGAGTAGAGTTCGGAGTTGAACTGAAAGCCATGTAATGTGGATTTTGTGTTCTGGCCACTTTAGCATTTTCTGCTCCATGCTGCAGTTGAAAACAATAGATCCTTAAATTCAGACTAGGCTTTCTTCAACTTTCAGTGCCATATAGATACTTACCCAATCTGACCTTGTTACTGATTTAATATTCATGACTCAGCAAACTTCACTGTGGTTCAAGGAGTCTTCACGTTGCTTCTGGAACTATATATTTGGGAAGGTTCTTTTCATCGGTGTCAGAATTGGGTCTTGTTGTTGATCTTCTCCCAGGATAGAACTGCAAATGTCAGATTAGGGATCTGATTTTTCTTATAGCTATCCCATCAACTCTTCCTCTTCTGTCAGAACTTAAGGTATCTTATTCTTTAAAGTGTAGTCTCTCGGATGAAATACTCTTCACCTTCCAGGGCGCAATAATTCAATTTTCCAGACCTTACCGGGATATCCTAATTCCTATTCTTTTGCTAAGGAATATCCTTAGCTTCAGCACATGACTTTTCCTTACTTTCTCGTAGAACGCCCTCCTTTATTTTGAGAGCCCAGGATTAGAAGATATGTTGAAGGTGGGAACTAATTTTATATCTTCTAATTTGAGGAAACGCAAGTACTTGGGAACCTAGTGCTCTCTTCCTCTGTCTCGTCCTAGGCCCTGTAAGCCAAAGCCCTGTATACCATGGCCACTGATATCCTTTGGACCTAGGTAGCTTTCTAGAGATCCACTCAACTGCTCTTGCACTCCCCTGCTTATCTTCTCAATGAGCATAGACTGAGCAGAACTAGGAGCTTGCTTTCTACCACTGGTATCTTTGGAGGAGAAAAACTGGGGTGATGTGGGTGGAATTAAGGAGCAGAGACTGAATTGGAATGTGAAGTTGAGGAGAAAGCTTGTTTTGGAGAACCTTTGAAGGAAAAGAACCCTAGGAGCATAAGAGTGAGTGACGTTTGGTTGAACTGCTGAGTAATGTAAGGGGAAACTGCATTCTGAGCTTTGCATTTCTGCCTTGGGATCATGGTAGCTGGAAAAACCAGGCTAATATTGCTGCCTCTGCCTGAGGGCCAACCCTGACATGTTGGAGGAGAATTGGATTAGAGCTTTAGAGTATCCTCTGAGAATGAGCATATCTAGGAGTGGGGCTCACAAAAGGCAGGCAAGCCATTCTCTTTTCCATTGTGTTTATCTCATCCCTAAAATGTTTTGAAAATAGCTAACTCTCTCCTGACAAACTATTTCTAAAGTTTAGAGGTAGACATTTTGGATAAAGAATCGATAAAGTCAGCTGAGGAGGCTGGTTTATAGAAATCCAGACCAACCCTTCCTTATAAAGGGAGAAAAGAGGGAAGAGATAAAATAGTGGTTGTGGGAGGAGGGGAGAGGGACACTGAAAAAGTAGCTGAGGAAAAAAAAGGGGGGGGGAAAGAAAGAGCTGAGGCCTTGAAGAACCCAAAAGGGAAGAGGGACGCAGGCAAGTAGTGGAGTAAAAGTGCGTTGGACTTGAGTGGAGGATAGTAGGGATGGGTAATGAGGGAGCCACATGAAGAGTGGAAAAAAATTTCCAAGGAAGGGAGTCACAGAGAAAGCTGAAGCCTGGGTGAGAAAGAGGCTAGGCAGTACCAAGAGTACTGATGTCTTAGGCAGTAGTAAGGCTCCAAGTAGACTCTGTAACAAGATTCTTCCCTGAAAGAAGAGAAAGATGGGAGTTCCTGTAGTGGCACAGCGGAAACAAATCCAACTGGGAACCATGAGGTTGCGGGTTCGATCCCTGGCCTCGCTCAGTAGGTTAAGGATCTGGCATTGCCATGATCTGTGGTAGAGACTGCAGATGCAGCTCGAATCTGGTGTTGCTGTGCCTGTGGCGTAGGCCAGCAGTTGTAGCTCCCATTCCACCCCAGCCCAGGAACCTCCATTAGCCGCAGGTGCGGCCCTAGAAAAAGCAAAAAAAAAAAAAAGAAAGAAAGAAAGAAAGATGGCTGGCGAAGACTGAATTTAGGGAGTTCCCAATGTGGCACCATGGGTTAAGAACCTGACTATAGCAGCTCAAGTCACTGCAGAAGTGCAAGTTCAAACCCTGGCCCGGTGTAGTGGGTTAAAGGATCCAGAATTTGCAGCATAGGTCACAGCTGTGGCTTAGTTTTGATCTCTGGCACAGGAACATCCATGTGCCAAGGTGTGGCCATAAAAGAAAAATTAAAAAATTTTTCCACCATAAGGAAACAGCAGTGTATTAAAGTGTTTTTGATTTACCAGTTCTTTGAGGTGACACAAGTATGCATTTTTGGTGTTTTTTGGGGGAGGGCCCCCGCACCCTGCGGCACAAGAGGTTCCCAGGCTAGGGGTCGAATTGGAGCTGTAGCTGCTGGCCTACGCCACAGCCACAGCCATGCTAGATCTGAGCCGTGTCTGCAACCTATGCCACGGCTCGTGGCAGCGCTAGATCAGTTAACCCACTGATAAGACCAGGATGGAACCTGTGTCCTCGTGGATGCCATTCAGATTTGTTTCTGCTGAGCCGCGACAGGAGTTCCCATTTTTGGTGTTTTCTAAGCTCATATTTGGTTCCAACCTGCAAAGCTCAGGAATAGTTCTTATATATTAGTTTTTTGAACCTCTAATTTTTTTGGCCACACCCATGGCATGTGGAAGTTCCCAGGTCAGGGATCAAACCCATGCCACATCAGTGACCCAAGCCACAGTGGTGGTAATGATGGGTCCTTAACCACTAGGCTACCAGGGGATTCCTGAAACCCCTAATTTTTAAAAAAGCTTTAATGAGCCGTAATTGATATGCAGTGAAGTATACATATTTCAAGTATACATAGGTTTTGCTATATATATATATATAGAGAGAGAGATTAGGTTTTGATATATATATATATGTTAGGTTTTGATATATATGTATATATGTTAGGTATTGATATATATTGATATATATGTGAACAAATCATCTCTACAATCAAGATAGCCAACTTTTGTTTACTTTTTGTCTTTTTTGCCATTTCTAGGGCTGCTCCCACAGCATATGGAGGTTCCCAGGCTAGGGGTCGAATTGGAGCTACAGCTGCCAGTCTACGCCGCAGCCACAGCAACGTGGGATCTGAGCCTCGTCTGCAGCCTACACCACAGCTCACGGCAACGCCGGATCCTTAACCCATTGAGCAAGGCCAGGGATTGAACCCACAACCTCATGGTTCCTAGTTGGATTCATTAACTACTGAGCCACAGCAGGAACCCCAAGATAACCAACATTTCTATCACTCCAAAAAGTCTTCCACCAATCACTAATCTGTTGTCATTATCCATTAATTTGCATTTTCTGTTTTTTGTTTTGTTTTTTTTTTTTTTGACTATACCTGCAGTGTATGGAAGTTCCCGGGCCAGGGACTGAATCTGAGCCACAGCTGAAGCAGAACCAGATCCTTAACCCACCGTGCCTTGCTAGGGATCTAATCCTCACTGCCTCAGAGGCAAAGCCAGGTCCTTAGCCCACTACACTACAGTGGGAACTCCCTGCATTTTCTGATTTTTACAGAAGTGAAAAGACAATTCAGCAGATAGCTCAGATAGTGGATCGTCTTTCAACAAATGGTGATCAAAGAACTGGATAGCCATATGTAAAAAAAACGACCTTTTTTATGATGATATCTTGCACCATATACAAAATTTCACTCAAAATTTTTTTACAACTAAATGTAAAAAACTATAAAACTGAAGTTCCTGTCGTGGCTCAGCTGTAACGAACCTGACTAGTATCCATGAGCACGCGGGTTTGACCCCTGGCCTCGATCAGTGGGTTAAGGATCTGGTGTTGCCACGATCTTTGGTCCTAGGTTGCAGACATAGCTTGGATCTTGTGTTGCTGTGGCTGTGGCGTTAAGCTCAGTTAACAAAAGAGCATATTGATAAATTGACTTTATCAAAATAAGCAATCTCTAATTTTGAGTTTTTGAAAAATAAGGAGAGACTGTAGCAAAATTGGGAATATAGGATTAAATGGATAGCTTTGGCTTCCTCAGTGAAGTCATAGAAAATAGGTAGACCAGCTATTCAGTCATCCCTGTTCCTCTCTCTTGTCATGATCTCAAGTTTGGAGTTGTTTCAGTTTCTTTTTATTTTTTTCCTTTTTTGGCTGCCTGAAGCATACAGAGTTCCCGGGCCAGGGATCAGATCCCAGCCACAGTTGCAACCTTAGCTGCAAAGCCAGATCCTCGTGCTGGGCCGGTAATTGAACCTGTGTCCCCAGGGCTCCAGAGACACTGCTGAGCTGATCCCGATGTGCTACAGTAGGAATTCCTTTCCAGTTTCTTAGCAGTGTCCAAGTCTCACATCTTTTTTTTTTTTTTTTTTTAACATAAAAGTGATTTTATTTGCAGGGGAGAGGGACTCTGTAGTCGAACATGCTAAACCCCATGTTATGGTCTGACTCCCTCACATCTTTTAAATTCTATTTTTTCCTGCCATAAATTGTGTTCATTTTGAACTTCTCCAGTGTTGCGATTATTTCCTTAGGACCCAGTCTTCTAGCCACCAAGTTTGCTGTGTTAGGGAGCTAGACCCTTTTCTCTCTTGGCAGATCCTGATGTCCTTTAGGTGTTCCAGGGCAGCCTCACACTGTCTCATGGGATATTCTTAGCTTTGCTGAATGTTGTTGGTATTTTAATTGAACTCTGGCAAGCTGCTCAGCACAGCAGGAGGCAGACAGATATGGAGGCCCCTGTGGGAGCCATAGGAGTCCACTAGTTTCCAGGCTGTTGTGATGTAGGTGATGTTTCTCCCTTCTACTTAATTTCTCTCTCAACTTATTGGATTTTGCCACATCTTTTTTCGTGGAATATTATTTCCTTTTTTTGCAACTTCAACATTCACATTCCTTCCCCAATACAGCTTGTTTGTCCCTGCTTTTAGATTGCTTGTGTCCCAGTCTAAAATTCCAAAAGTGTCTGTTCCCTTCATAGCTGAGGTTGTGGTAAATTGTCATTTTCTTTTTCTTTTTTTTTCATTGTTCTCAAATCCATTCTAGGGCTTTGTGAAGGATGTCCATGAAGACTCTGTCACCATCTTCTTTGAAAACAAGTAAGACCTTGGGAATAGAGAATCCAGTAGGTCCTAGAAGGAGAGTGGAGAAGCGGGGGCGGCTGAATCCCATGAGGCATGTAATAGGTGGGGGAGAGCCAAGGGTTTGGGTGGGCAACTTCTCTGGATCACAGGAGAGGAAAGGACCGAAATGTGAGGATAGGGGGGCATTTGACTCAGTATTTAGGTTCTCGCAAGAGATGAGAGACACCATTATGGAGGAGGGCCTGGGGTTTAGCGCCTAATCACCAGGGAGGGTAGAAAATGCACAGTGGAGGAAGTAGCCTCTTCCTGAAGAAATGGACAAGTGCAGAGCCTGACGAGCTTTCGTATCACCGTTTCCCTTGCAGCTGGCAGAGTGAGAGACAGATTCCTTTTGGGGATGTCCGGCTACCACCGCCAGCTGACTATAATAAGGAGATTACAGAAGGGGATGAGGTGGAGGTAAGGACCATGGAGTCCTCCCTTTCTAAATGTCACTTTTCCCAGGATTCTGCATCTCCCTTATCCTGATGCCGGTATCCTGGCCCCGCCACTGGTTGGCTCACTCTCCTTCCTTCCTAAGCTAAGCTGCTTCATTGAGCTGGGCAGCCTGTGGAAGAGTGAAATGCAGCAGTTCTCTGTCCGTCACTGTGTGATGCAGCCAAGCTCTCAGGGAGCTTCCCAGTTTCAGGGGATTCAGTTCTCTCTGTATAGCAACAGCATCTAAAGTCCAGAGCCCTCTGATTTTAATTAGCAGCTCCTTCCTCTGGTTTCCTTTATCTTAGTTTAGGATGCCTCTCAAGTGTCTTAATGTTTACTCCATTCTTGATGTTTTTGGATGGTCCTCAATATCTCTTTTATTTTCAACTTCTCTTCTCTTCAGGTTTATTCTCGAGCCAATGAGCAAGAACCTTGTGGCTGGTGGCTGGCCCGAGTGCGGATGATGAAGGGAGATGTGAGTGATTGTGAGGGTCTTTGGAGAACTACCGAAACACATTTAGGGGAAGAAAGGCGGGAGAAGGGAACTCAGGTCATCCATAGTTTCTTTCTCTTCTTCCTCCTGCCAGTTCTATGTCATTGAATATGCTGCCTGTGATGCCACTTACAATGAGATTGTCACCCTGGAACGGCTTCGGCCAGTTAATCCCAATCCCCTTGCAACCAAAGGCAGCTTCTTCAAGGTGACCATGGCTGTGCCTGAGGATCTGAGAGAGGCGTGAGTGTTGGGGATGTTGGGAGTGGGGGCCTCTTTATGGTCCTCATCGCTGCCCTTGTTTCTCCCAGGCGCTGCTTCCAGTTTCAGTGTTCTGTGTTGTTCCCTTGGCCCTCTAGAGCCCTTTTTGCTCCCAGTTCCCCTGCTTCCTCATCCCTGTTCTTTTACTCAAGTCCCTCTTATTTTTCTCAGTCCCCCTCTTTCTCTCTCCCCTGAACCTTCAACTCTGCACTCTGCCCTCTGAGCACTGTCCTCTTTCCCTGCAGCTGCTCCAATGAAAATGTCCATAAAGAGTTCAAGAAAGCATTGGGAGCCAACTGTATCTTTCTCAACATCACAAATAGTGAGCTCTTCATTCTGGTGAGTTTATTCTGCCTGAATTTCACCTAAGCCCACTCCCCTTTTAATCCTTTGCAAGAAGGAAGAGCTAAAATGTGCTTATATTTATTTGGCAGAGAGGACTGTATAGCTCCAGACCCTTGTGGGCCCGGGTTAGCCTACGTTTCCTTAGTCTTTCTCACGTGTGACCTTAGTTTTTTTTCTACCTGACCATCATATTACAGTCTGGGCTAGGGACCCTCCCTTGCATATTTGGACTCTCAAAAACATGTGATTCTGGAGTTCCCGTCGTGGCACAGTGGTTAACGAATCCGACTAGGAACCATGAGGTTGCGGGTTCGGTCCCTGCCCTTGCTCAGTGGGTTAACGATCCCGCGTTGCCGTGAGCTGTGGTGTAGGTTGCAGACGCGGCTCGGATCCCGCGTTGCTGTGGCTCTGGCGTAGGCCGGTGGCTACAGCTCCGATTCAACCCCTAGCCTGGGAACCTCCATATGCCGCGGGAGCGGCCCAAGAAATAGCAACAACAACAACAACAACAACAACAAAAAAAGACAAAGGACAAAAACAAAACAAAACAAACAAACAAAAAAAACATGTGATTCTCACCTGTGTTTGCTACTTAAAATCCTTCCCTTAGGCGCCCATGTAGTAGGTCCTTGTGAGACTGACACGATTTGTTTCTTAACATCCACTCTTTTTCAGAGACTCAGGCATCCTGATTCCCAGTTCCTGGCTCTCTTCCAATGTGCATTCAGTCCATTTTAATGGCCTTTCCATTGCTTTCTTTCCAGTCAACCACAGAAGCTCCTGTGAAACGGGCATCCCTGCTGGGGGATATGCATTTCCGAAGCCTGCGCACCAAACTGCTGCTCATGTCCCGCAATGAGGAAGCTACCAAGCACCTAGAGGTAAGTTTTAAGCCCTTTTTACTGCTGAGTGGTGGTGTTCTCCTCCCCTCCCACCCCATTCTCTACCCATGCCCCTGTGTTTGCAGAACAGAGATGAAGGTCTTTCTGGGCCATTTAACCTGGGTCTGCTGTTTTATCCCAGACTCCTCCAGATGGCAGAGCGCCATCATGTTTTAGTACAGGCTCTTTTTTTTTTTAAGCTATGGGACCCTTTTGATCAAGTGAAATTTTACATGAAAGCACAGTGCTTTACGGATCAATCAGAGCAGCTCTGTCCAAAAGTGGGAGAGGGTATGACTTTCACCTCCACAGGCCACCCACTGATTTACCTCTGGGAACCAAACTGCTTTGTGGGATGTTTGAGAGCCATGTGCACACTGGCAAGACGACTGGACTTGGAATCCTAAGTCTTGCTTTGGCAAATAATTGCCCTTCAGCAAATAATTGGATTTCAGTGAGCTTTCTCTTCTTTTTAATTTTTTTTAGCTTTCTCTTCTTTACGTGACGGTGAAGTAGTTGAACTAGAGTAGAGTTTTGTGGGTTTTTTTTGTTTGTTTTTTTGCTTTTTAGGGCCATACCTGCAGCATATGGAGGTTCCCGGGCTAGGTGTTGAATCGGAGCTGTAGCTGCCAGCCTGCACCACAGGCACAGTGATGCCAGATCCAAGCCACGTCTGTGACCTACACCACACCTCACAGCAACAGGGATTGAACCTGTGTCCTCATGGATGCTAGTCAGATTCGTTTCCAATGAGCCATGACAGGAACTCCTAGAGTATTTCTACAAGGTCTTTTTGAGTTCTGACATCTTGTGATGGTCAGATTTCCTAGGCAGTGTGCGATGCTGAATGAATAGCATGCGCACACTCACACCATTTCCTTTTATTTTTTTAATTTTTTAATTTTTATTTTTAATTTTTGTTTTTTTGCCTTTTCTAGGGCCACTTCCCATGGCATATGGAGGTTCCCAGGCTAGGGGTCTAATCAGAGCTGTAGCCGCCGGCCTACGCCAGAACCACAGCAGTGTGGGATCTGAGCCGCATCTGCAACCTACACCACAGCTCATGGCAATGCTGGATCCTTAACCCACTGAACAAGGCCAGGGATCGAACCCGCCACCTCATGGTTCCTAGTCGGATTCGTTAACCACTGCCCCATGATGGGAATTCCATCCATTTCCTTTTAATCAAGTGTAGTGATATTTTTGGGAGCCCATGCAAATTCTGTTCTATGGTCATTTTTTTACTTCTCCAGGAATGCTACTCAGGGCACTGGCAGTTAAAAATTCACCATTACCCCCAGATAAAATACAAACTGTATCTGCTCCAGTTCCCAATGAGCAGATTGCCTGGATGACAGTATTCTTCTCTCCTGGGACCTGGCTGCATTGATCTGTGTGGTGAAGAATACCAGAGAGCTAAAGGAACCATAGATGCAGAGTCTTAAGAATAAGTCTATGTCTTTGTTTCTGATAAGAAATAATACAGTCACCTTGTACCCATCAGGCAATTTAAGAAATAAAACCTTTGGCAAACTTCTCTAGAAATCATTATAGATCCTGTCCCCACCCTCCCAAACTCAGTGCTTTTGAACACCCAACTCAATTCCTTTTTCCAGCTTTCTCTTCTTTCTATATAACTCAGCTTCATCCATGTTAGAAGTAGGGAGTAGTGGATTGTGACCTGGGAATGTCCCCTTTCAGATAATTTTCCTATTTGGTACTTCCTATGTAGAACTCACTCTTTTCACTGTTTGTTTGTTTGTTTGCTTTTTTTTTCCCAAAAGTTTTATTGAAGTATAGTTGATTTACAATGTTGTGATAATTTCTGTTGTACAACAAAAAGTTTCAGTGATACATATACACATATCCATTCTTTTATAGATTCTTTTCCTATATAGGTTGTCACAGAATATTGGGTAGAGTTCCCTGTGCTATATGATACAGCAGGTCCCCGTTGGCCATCCATTCCACATACAGTAGGGTGCCTATGGCAATCCCAAACCCCCAGTCCTTCCCTCAGGACCAACTTTTCCGGAACCTTTCCCTGCCCTTGTACTCAGGTATTCCTCTAAGGACTGGTTCAGAAACGAAGTGGTAGTAGGTGTTCCATAACCTCTTTTTATGCTTTTCTTTCATCTTTTTAGGGCCACACCCACAGCATATGGAGGTTCCCAGGCTAGGGGTCAAATCGGAGCCACAGCTGCCAGCCTGCACCACAGCCCCAGCCTCTGTGATCTAGGGTGCAGCCTGCAGCCATGCAAGATCCTTTAACCCACTGAGCGAGGCCGGGGATTGAACCTACAGTATCACTGACACTAGTCGGGTTCTTAACCTGCTGAATCACAGCAGGAACTCCTATGCTTTTCTTAACTTTTTGCTTTCTACTCAGCTTAGATTTCTTTTTCTTTTTTTTTTTTTTTTGCCTTTTCTAGACATATGGAGGTTCCCAGGCTAGGGGTCCAATTGGAGCTGTAGCCACCTGCCTACACCACAGCCACAGCCACGTGGGATCTGAGCTGCGTCTGCAACCTACAACACAGCTCATGGCAATGCTGGATTCTTAACTCACTGAGCAAGGCCAGGGATTGAACCCGCAACCTCATGGTCCTTAGTCGGATTCGTTAACCACTGAGCCATGATAGGAACTCCATCAACATAGATTTTTCTTTTGGGGTTTGGATAAGGTAAATAGTTCCTTACAATTGCATTTACCTTGTGAAGAGTCTTCTTTCACACCAACCTTATTTAATCCCCTTGTTAGTGCGGGAATGGGGTAGGTCGGGTGTAATCGTTTAGGAGATGGCAGAATAGAGGCACAGAGAGTATGTTTTGTTGGGGATCCCATGGCTCCTCGCCCAAATTCTGCGGTCATTACCTTCCCTCCTCGCCAAGCCATTGGTGTTTGGAAGTTAGGAGTGAAACAAAAAGTTCCCAATTTCTCCACACAGGTCCTAGTGGTCAGCAGACTCCCAGGGAATTCTGGTTTTCTTTCATACATTTTTTTTCTTTTTATTATTATGTGAAGTATCAGGTACCTGGGATGGTGTTCTGAGATTTCACCACTGTGATTCCTATAGTCCAGTGTCTTTATCTTTCAGACAAGTAAGCAGCTGGCCGCAGCTTTCCAGGAGGAGTTCACAGTGCGAGAGGACCTGATGGGACTGGCAATTGGGACTCACGGTGCCAACATCCAGCAGGCCCGAAAAGTACCTGGGGTGACTGCCATTGAATTGGGTGAAGAGACCTGCACTTTCCGCATCTATGGGGAGGTCAGCAAGAGATACCTGTCACCTAAGTCCCTTAGGGAATAGAGAGAAGAGAGTGTTAAACAGGAAGGAGACCTGTTGTGAGTCCCTCCCTGACTTTGGTGGCAGCATATTTTCCCCAAGACAGAAAGTGGCAGGAAGATCACTGTTTGGCATCCAGGTCCTCTGTTATTAGTGACGTTTCCCTCTTCTCTTAGACTCCCGAGGCGTGCCGACAGGCCCGGAGCTACCTTGAGTTTTCTGAGGACTCTGTGCAAGTACCCAGGAACCTGGTCGGTGAGTTGTAGACCTCTGTGTATGTAAGTATGTAAGAGAAATAGTGAGGGACCAGTTGTGAGAGTCATTGTTTTTTGTTTGTTTTTGTTTTTTAATTTTTGGCCACTCCCGTGGCATGCAGAAGTTCCTGAGCCAGGGATCAAACCCATGCCACAGGTATAACCAGAAGCACAGCAGTGACAATGCTGGATCCTTAATCTGCTGAGCCATGAGGGAACTCCAAGAGTCTTTAAATCGATTCTGGGCTTGGCGCCTCCCTGTGAACTTCCGGTTTTGCAAGGACAGATCAAACAGTCTGTAGTAGGAGTGACAAAAATGGGAGAACAGGTTTCTAGGGATTGTTATATTTTATCCTATGAAAATGCACCAGAAGCCTAGAAGCAGGAGAACTGTTAAACAGAATCATTATTAAAAAGCTGGAAGACTGTTTATCTTGTCTGTTTTTATTCTTTCTTTCCTTTTTTTTTTTTTTAAAAAAAAAGGCCTAATTTCTCCTTTATCCATTTAGGCAAAGTGATTGGAAAGAATGGAAAAGTGATCCAGGAGATTGTGGATAAGTCTGGTGTGGTGAGGGTTCGAGTAGAAGGTGATAATGACAAGAAGAACCCCAGGGAGGAGGTATGGGTCAGCTATACCTAGAGACTGGTTTCTGGAAGTAGATGGGATTATTCTCTAAGCCATTCTCTGAGGGCTGGACTTTCTAGGGGTTGGGGCACCGGGACTTTGACTTCCCCTAGTAGACGTAGAGCCCAGAAAGATCTCATTCGGGTGGACTTACACTTCATTTAAGTCTCCTTCTAATCCGTCTGTCCTCCCCCCCTGCTCTCCAGGGAATGGTTCCCTTCATATTTGTTGGCACCCGAGAGAATATCAGCAATGCTCAGGCTCTGCTGGAATATCACCTCTCCTACCTGCAGGTACCCAAGCCGGAAGCCTGGGAGAGGAAAGAGCCGCGTGTACAAGGGGACTAAGGATGCTGGTGGAAAAAGTTAAAAGTGATGCTTCCCAGTTTGTGTCTGAGTAGAACAGAAACCATGGGGTGGAAACTTGGGGCTGTGGGGCTGGATTCCAGAATTTTCTGTGTTAAGCCTTCTTGCATTCCTGAGAGTTCAGATATGTAGGGATAGTCAGGGCAGAGAAGCATGCAGAGAGGCTGTTGTTGAGCTTATACTTTTTTCTCCTTCCTTGTTTTTTCTCTGACTTCTGCCCAACCAGGAAGTGGAGCAGCTTCGCCTGGAGAGGCTGCAGATTGATGAACAGCTTCGGCAGATTGGGCTGGGCTTTCGCCCTCCTGGGAGTGGGCGGGGCAGCGGTGGCAGTGACAAGGCTGGATATACCACGGACGAGAGCTCTTCCTCCTCTCTCCACACCACGCGAACCTATGGGGGCAGCTATGGGGGCCGGGGCCGGGGCCGGAGGACAGGCGGTCCTGCCTATGGTGAGCCGGCTATGGGAGAGGGAGGCAGGGAAGTGGTGGTGGGCGGGGGCAGAGGTCTGGGTGGAATCTTGAGGAAAGGGTGATAGAGAAGATGAAAAAGTGGAGTTCCTGTTGTGTCTCAGTGGTAATGAACCCAACTAGTATCCATGAGGATGCGTGTTCAGTCCCTGGCCTTGCCCAGTGGGTTAAGGATCCGGTGTTGCCATGACCTGTGGTGTAGGTTGCAGAGGCTTGGATCCCGAGTTGCTGTGGCCACATAGGCAGCTACAGCTCCCAATTCAACCCTTAGCTTGGGAACTTCCATATGCCGTGGGTGTAGCCCTAAAAAGACCAAAAAGAAAAAAAGAAAGAAAACAAAGTGATTGGCTGGAGGACTTAGGGGAGGGAGAGTCTTCAGCCTGGAGGCTGTGATGGATCCTGGGGTGGGGAGAGTGACCCTGATTGAACCTCACTGTGTTGGTGTTCGTCAGGCCCCAGCTCAGACCCATCTACAGCTTCTGAGACGGAGTCAGAGAAGAGGGAGGAGCTCAGCCGAGCTGGGCCTGGTGACAGGGATCCCCCGACTCGGTCGGAAGAAAGCCGGAGGCGGCCTGTTGGGGGCCGGGGTAGGGGACCCCCGCCTGCCCCCCGGCCCACCTCGAGATACAACTCTTCGTCTATCAGCTCAGGTACCAGAAGCAAACAGCTGGGTTTGTGAATGTGCGCCAAAAGGAAAGGTGCTGTGATGGCACCTGACTCCTAACTCTTCTTCCTCTAACCAGTGCTGAAAGACCCAGACAGTAATCCCTACAGCCTACTGGACACATCTGAACCGGAGCCCCCAGTTGATTCAGAGCCAGGGGAACCTCCCCCAGCAAGTGCCAGGCGCCGCCGCTCCCGCCGCCGCCGCACTGATGAAGACAGGACTGTCATGGATGGAGGCCTGGAGTCGGACGGGCCCAGCATGACAGAGAATGGCCTGGGTAAGGGGTGTACCTGGGTCCGAAAAATTAGAACTGGGCAAGAATTGAGAGGTGGGAGATTGATGCACAGCTCTTGCTTTTCTCTGCCCCACAGAAGAGGAGTCAAGACCCCAGCGTCGTAATCGGAGCCGCCGCCGCCGCAACCGTGGGAACCGGACTGATGGTTCTGTCAGTGGAGACCGTCAGCCAGGTCAGCCCGCCCTGGGGCTCAGCTCCTTCCTCAGAGAACAGGCTGCCTCCTAGCCTATGAACACTCGGGCTTGGGGTTCAGCGGCCGGGTACCTGGGTCCCTTCTGAAACTCGGTCTTCTGCCTTCCCCAGTGACTGTGGCTGACTATATCTCCCGAGCAGAGTCTCAGAGCCGCCAGCGGCCACCCCTGGACCGCACTAAACCTTCAGAGGATTCTCTTTCAGGACAGAAGGTAGGCAAGCAAGATGTAGTTCCCCCTACCTCCTTTTTTGTTGTTCTAGGGCAGGGGGGGGGCACAAGAAAACTGCCAAAGAAATCTCTTACTAAATTGCAGAGAAGGTATGTCTGACGGAGTTTAGGCTGCATTTAGAATACTGGAGAGTTTCAGTAGAGGAGAAAGGAAAGTTGGGTTCTTATTTTCTGGATCTGAGTCAATGTGGCTAGAGTCACATCAGGTGAACCAACCCCCAGGTCAGCGGATGCCTGGCGCAAGGGGACAGTAGGGGCTTGTCGTTACCTGGATTTCTGCTGACCCTTCTCTTTTCTTCCTCCCCATTTTCTTTCCCATTTCCCCCTCAGGGTGACTCTGTCAGCAAGCTTCCTAAGGGCCCCTCAGAGAATGGGGAGCTCTCCGCCCCCCTGGAGTTGGGTAGTTTGGTGAATGGGGTTTCATAAACCCTCCAGCCCGCATCCCTCCCTTCTCCATCTCGCTTGCTGCCCAACACCATGGCCCTCACAGGCCCGACTGACCTGCGCTGGAGCTGCTCTTATCTAGGGGGGAGGGGGGTGGCACAGCAGCTTGGGTCCCCCCCAACCTCCAGGAGCTAGTGGAGGGGTGTGTAACAGGGTCATACCCCCTCCCTCTTGTCCACCCTACCCCCAGGGTAAGGGGAGCCTCTCTCCTTCCCCATCAGACTGGATGTGCCTTTATCCTCTAATGCCCCAATCTCTCTCTGAACACCCCCATTCTCCGCCTGTTGGTGCGGGGTGCTCCTTGACCCACCCAGATGTGACAGTTCAGGGGGGTTCCCCTGCTATCCCTACTCCCGTCCTGTACCCCCCATTTCTGGGGCCTCATCACTGTGGAAGACGGGGATAGTAAGGGTCTAAGTGGGTGGGAGGCATGGGGAAGGTTTTGGAGTAGAACCAGGGGTGTGTATGAAGGGGGGTGACAAGGTCCCCCAGGGGAGGGGGGACCAACCTTGTCTGGTGGATGAGAAGGCGTATTTATTTTTCACTGTACAGTATTTAAAAAGAGAATAAAAAAATCCAAATGGCTCTCTGGTTCTTGCGCCTTCCTTGTGCCAGTTTGGTCTGTCTGTGTAGGAATGACCTGCCCTGGCCCCTGGCCCTCGTTTCCTCTATCTCCACACCTGATTTCTCTAGCATTCCAAAGATGGTCTCCTTCTGGGAATTTCTGACATTCTTCAGATCCCCAGGCCCAGGTACCCTCCTGGTCTAGAGGAGAGTGGCTTGCTGCCTCTCCCCTCCCTCAGGTGTGCTGGTAGAGGGAGCTGGGCCACTCCTATACCCTGAGTCACGACGGCGGGCCAGGTAGAGCTGGAGCTCTTCCTGCCAGGAGCTGAGAGCCAAGGCAGGCTGCTTAATCGGATTACCTGAGGCCTGGGGCTTGGGCTGGGCCTTTGGCAGAGTGGGGAGCAGGGTTCCCTCGCCCACAGCCCCGAGACCTGGGTGTCCAGCCCTCATTCCTCCCGCTTCTCTGCTCTGGATCCAGGCTTTTTTCTCCAGCGTCCACATCACTGACCTCTCAGCCTCAGGAGTCGTCCCTGCCTCCCTAATTCTGAGGTTTGGAGATAAAATGTTCAGTGGAAAAACCTGGGTTTGGGGGCTGTGGCTGGGAGGGTTTAAATTTTCTCACCTGGAAAGGGCTGCAGTCGCCAACCCAAGCACCTGCTGGGATGACTCAGGAAACAGAAATGGCCTGCCTACCTCCTTCTGACCGACCGCCTGGCTATTTTGCCCCAGGGCACAGGTCAGGGGTTTGAGAAGCAGTAGGCCTCTGAGAAGGGGTGGGGGTGGGGGTGGGGTGTTTCACCTTCCTCCCAGCACAACTCTGACCCTGAGGGCTTTTGATCCCCTGGAGGTTGATCCCTTTGTGCAAAGGCATTGACTTTAATTTGCCAGTGCTTAAGAAGGGAGGGGAAGCTGTTCGAGCTCCCCGGGGCTGGAAGGTCTGACTTCTGGGTCTTGGGTGGGGAGGGGGCGGGGTGCCCTAAGGGGGAGCGTTGGGGGCTGGGAGGAACGGGACACCTGGGTTCGCCTAAGGGAGGGGGATGTTGGCGCCCTCGAGGAGGCGCGGCCCACTGGGAGGGAGTGGGGAGGAGTCAGTCGTTAAAAGCTGTTCCCGGCTCTGGCCCACCCGCCAGCCACAGACGCTGCGGCCAGGTGAGCGAGGCCTTAGGTACCCGGGCTGCGCCGCCTGGCAGCTGCGGGACTGCAGAGACGAGAGCGTGAGCGCTTGCCGCCTCCACCGAGCCCCGGGCCGGTGGCCAGCAGCGGGTACCGGGAGCGGGACAGGTCGGGGACCTCGCGGCAAGCAGGAGAGGAGAGCATAACCTGGCCTGGACAGGGTACCAAGAGCGGATTTCGCGCCCGACTCCCCAAACGTGCCGGATTGGTTGGGAGCAGGAGCGCCATTACAAGGACTCTGAACTTGGGGACGATATATACTTTTAAGGACACGAGTTTCTCTGTAACGACTCCGGACTAGGAAGGCACTTCGGGTTTGGGGATCAACGATTCACTTTGGAGGCGAGGGCGTGTAGGACGCCCTCTTAAGGCTTTCCTCCACCCTCCCATGGCGCTACCCGGCTCCTCTCAGGATCAGGCCTGGAGCCTGGAGCCTCCCACTCCCGCGGCCCCGACCTCCGCATCCTCGGGCTCCCAGGAGCGGGAGGGCGCCGGGAGCCCAGTGGTCTCCGGGGGGCTTCCCTTGGAGAAGGTGAAGCGGCCCATGAACGCGTTCATGGTGTGGAGCTCCGCCCAGCGCCGCCAGATGGCGCAGCAGAACCCGAAGATGCACAACTCCGAGATCTCCAAGCGCCTGGGCGCGCAGTGGAAGCTGCTGGGCGAGGACGAGAAGCGGCCCTTCGTGGAGGAGGCTAAGCGGCTCCGGGCCCGGCACCTGCGCGACTACCCCGACTACAAGTACCGGCCCCGGCGCAAGACCAAGACCTCGGGGGCCGGGTCAGCCCACTTCGGCCAGGGAAGCGGCGGTGTGGCTGGCGGCGGGCCGGTCTGGGGGCCCGGGTACGCGACTAACCAAGGGAGCAGAGGCTTTGGGTACCAGCCCCCCAACTACTCGACAGCCTACCTGCCTGGCGGTTACGGGTGAGTACTTAGGGAGCGGGGGAGGTCACAGATGCTCTTGCCCCCGTCAGGGAGCCTGGCTGGCAGGGGCCCCGAGTACACCCGTGCAGAGGACACTCCAGAGGAGTCTGGGAGGCTACCCGTGAAGGGTGGGAGAGTTCTGGGGAGCCAGGGTCTTCCTAGACGACGTCTCCATCTCAGTCCGGCGGTGGCACCTCAGCACCCAGGATGTGACTGTTCCAGTTACCTGAATTTCTCGTCCCCCCGCCGTCCCCCTCCCGCACCCCCCCCCTGCTTCTGGCCCTCGTGTGACCCGGCTTCCTCTCCCAGCCCCCGGGGCAAGGACAGGCCAAGCCCAACTCTGCCCCTTCCTGGCCTGCCGCCCCAAGAGGAAAACAGGCGCGCAGCACGCAAAGCTGGCTCTTGAGCGTGCCCCAACACGGTTGCAGTGCTGCTCTAAGCCATCCTGGGGTCTGGTTCCCGACCTGCAGTACCATATGGGGCTGCAATGGCCAGGGGTGGGTGGGTAGGTGGGTGACAAGGTCTACCTCTGTCTGTGCAGAACTGATGAGACCCACCCCTGCAATGCCAGTTGGGGGCCCTGCTTGGCACCTCCAACCCAGGGGAGCAGTCACCTTCTAACCCCAGTGTTTCTCTTTGCAGCTCTTCCCACTGTAAACCGGAGGCCCCTTCGCCGTGCTCCCTCCCTCAGAGTAACCCTAGGCTCCAGGGTGAGCTGCTTCCCCCCTACAGCCCTTACCCACCCCCAGGCTCTCCCACTTTGTATAACCCTCCCCTCTCAGGGGCCCCTATGCCTCTAACCCACCTCTAACCCTCATGGACAGAAATGAACCTCCCAGAAAGGTTTCCACCCTCTTCACCCAGAACCACCTCCCCCCATTCCCAGGTTGCAACCTCTTTGTAACTGGTGGGCCACAGTTCAGAGGAAATGGGCAGTCCCCCCCCAAGCCCCTGAAAGCCAGGGGGACCAACACTTCTATTTTTTTGTAAGCTGAACACAGTTTTGTACGATTAAACCATGTCTCTGGGTCTTTATTGTTCCATCTCTGTTCCCCTTTACTGCAGCAGGAACCAGCACAGTCTCCACTCCCTTCCGCCTGGACCTGCCAGAGCAGGAACCTCCTCACCCCACCCTGGGGCCCTGCCTGAGTCATTTTTCTGTCCCCCTTCCTCCACCCGCCACTGAGCACTGGGGTCCAGAAGTCTGAGCCAGGCCAGGGTGGGGCGGCAGCCACAAGTCCCTTCCACTGTTCAGGCTCTGTCCTCTAGGGTCAGAAGGGAAGACGGAAGGACAGGGTAAGACTTTTGCCCAGAATAAGTAAATAGCTGGGAATTCTGCTAAAGGGAGAATCTCAGCCAAATCACTGAATCAACAGTGTATACACAGGGCTGCACACATTAAATGGCAAAATAGCCTGAAAATCTCTACCCCATCCTTTCTAAGGATCTGGGTCAACCAAGCATTTCCACGAAAGTTGCAGAATGGGGAATGGTTACGTCACACCAGCAAGTGATTCATATGGGAAGGACCCCGAGGTTGGGTGGGGAATGGAAACGCCATTAGCCAGCTGGACTCTAATGCTCCTTTTTCTTCTTGTGGGGAGGCTTTGCATTCCAATAGAAGAGGAGCTGGGCAGCGATGAGGCCATTGCAGAGGGAAGAGACTACAAAGGTTCCAGCCAGGAGAGGGTCTCCAGTTTCCTAGGTGAGAGACACAGCCAGGGTCGCTCTACAGCAGAGCCAAGAGTTCCAGAGAGAGGGCAGCTTCAAATCCTCAGCTGGGACAGGTAAGATAGGGTTAGAGTGCCTTCTAGAGGGGAGAAGGTGCACTCACCTGAATGGAGGTGAAGATGCGGGCCAGGGAGCCCCCAAAGAGCAGAAAGACTGTGATGGCTGAGAGCTGGCCCGTGTGCCCATTGCGGTAGTTGGTGGCTGCCTGGATCAGCTAGGGAAGGAGTTGGGACCCTTCATTCTGTCACGGGAACTCTTCCCATGTTCCCATGACATTTCCCCATTCCCCTCAGTCCCACACCCGCACACTGTGAGGCTCCCCTCTGCCTCTCACCCAGTCCCCTCCACCCCATCCCCACCCAGCCCTCTCCCTTGTTCCCAGCACCCACCCTTCCCACCACAACAGCAGGCACGTTGGAAGCCTGGAGCAGGGTCACTAGAGCCAGGGGCGTCAGTGGTGAAAGCAGCATCAGCAGGAGCACAGCATAGCAAGCTAGGAAGGCCACACCTGAGGGACAGGGAGATAAGAGAGTCCTCGTCAACTTCCGAGGCCTCTGGTTTCCCCAGGTCCCTCTTCCCAGCAGGGCTCCCGAGAGCTGGAGCCAGCTCTTGGCTCCATCCCCAGCACCTCTCACAGTCTGTCCTCTGTAGTGCAGGACCAGGAAGGCGATGGTGACTGTCTGGAGCATCAGGAACAGGGCTTCACCCCAAGAGCTGCAGAGTCAAGAGGTGGGGGGAAGAAAGGTGGGCCTGGAAAGAGGCAGGGAAAGCCTCCATAGCTCATCCAGGCTGGGGACACGGTTTCTGTCCTGCACACCTCGGCTGGTTCCTTCCCTCCCAGCCATCCCCACCTAACTGACTCAGGGTTGGAATCTGGGCATTCTTCCGATGCTCACCTCCTCTCATCACCACTATGGATGATGGCTAGAGTTCCAGAAAGGCTTAAGCTTCCCTGACTTTTTAATTCCTCACCCTAACCCCCACTGGAGTTGTGAGCCTTTACCCTTGGAGATAAAGGGCTGCGGGAGCCCCTCACCTGAAGGGGAAGTTGTTGGTGATGCTGTAGACCATGGTCCCCGTCAGTGCCACCAGCTCCAGCATTACCGACTGGAGACTCAGCCCTTCAGCACTCTTGGCTCCCAGGATTTTAAACACTTGGGGCAGTTTTACTGGAGGAAGAGGAGGAGAAAGACAGGGTTGAGGAGCTGACACCCTTTGGGAGCAAGACACAAGAGCTAAAGAGCAGCCTGGGAGGCAATGTTAACCCCCACTTCTGGTTAGGGGGCCCAGGGGGTTTATGGCATCTTAGCATTCCACCCACCTCCCAACAGCAGGAAAGGAAGATTAAGAAACATACCCAAAAGTGAGCCAGCCACAATGCCCAGCCCCAGGCATTTGCTGAGGAGAATCTTGAGGCAGGGAACTGAGAAAAGAAAAAGCAGTAAGTAGAGACCTCTGGAACCCAGTCCCAGGCATCCAGGAGGCTCAGGCCTAAAGCCTTTTTTATCTTTTTAAGGCTGCACCCTTGCACATGGAGGTTCCCAGGCTAGGGGTCTAATTGGAGCTGTAGCCACCGGCCTACGCCAGGATTGCAGCAACATGGGATCCGATCCACGTCTGGGACCTACTCCACAGAAACGTCAGATCCTCAACCCACTGAGCGAGGCCAGGGATTGAACCTGCAACCTCATGGTTAACCACTGTGCTACCAAGGGAACTCCAGGATGACTTTTCAAAACAGCTTTTACCATTCCTTTTCTCTAAACCAATCTTCCATTCCCTGCAAATCACATCTAAACTCCATGATTTGACTTCCAAGGCCCTCCACTGCTTCCCTGTATAGAGCTGATCAATGCTCAAGACTCTTCTTATCCTTCAGTCCCGCCTCTGAGCAACCAGGCAATCTACTTCTCAAGTCTTCTTTCTCCAAGAATAGGGTTTCCTCTGTATCCCTCACTCCAGAACACTTTGTCCCTGGCACCTACTCAGGGACTCAATTACCAGACATCTTCTCTTGTCTTTTTTTTTGCTATTTCTTGGGCCGCTCCCGCGGCATATGGAGGTTCCCAGGCTAGAGGTTCAATCAGAGCTGTAGCCACCGGCCTACGCCAGAGCCACAGCAACGCAGGATCCGAGCCGTGTCTGCAACCTACACCACAGCTCACGGCAACACCGCATCATTAACCCACTGAGCAAGGGCAGGGACCGAACCCGCAACTTCATAACCTCATGGTTCCTAGTCGGATTCGTTAACCACTGCGCCACGACGGGAACTCTTTTTTTTTTTTTTTTGTCTCTCTTGTCTTGAAGCCCTACCCCTCAAGGTGCTTGGCCCAGTGGGAGTCAGATTCTCACTGGTCATGAATCCAGTTAAAGCATATCTGTCCCTGGAGCACAGTGGGGCACTATGAACTGACAGAGACATACTGCAAAGGCTCCCCAAAGGGTCTGACATCTTAGGTGGGCACTGGGGTGCAGATGCCTGGCAGATAGGAAGGCAGGCAAGTACAAAATTGGGGAGTTCCCATTGTGGTGCAGCAGATACATGTGACTGGTAACCATGGGGATGTGGCTTCGACCCCTGGCCTAGCTCAGAGGTTAAGGGTCTGGTGTTGCCCTGAGCTGTGGTGTAGGTCGCAGACGTGGCTCCAATCCCCACGTTGGTAGCTGCAGCTCTGATTTGACCCCTAGCCTGGGAACTTCCATATGCTGGGGGTGCAGCCCTAAAAAAAAAAAAAAAAAATTAGACCATGAGTGGAGTGACCCGCCAGGCTTAGCAGTAACGAACCCAACTAGTATCCATGAGGACACGGGTTCGCTCCCTGGCCTTTCTCAGAGAGTTATGGATACATCTTTGCTGTGAATCATGGTGCAGGTCGTAGAAGTGGCTCGGATCCAGCGTTGCTGTGGCTCCAATTCGACCCCCTAGCCGGGAACTTCCATAGGCCGAGAATGCGGCCCTAAAAAGCAAAAAAAAAAAAAAAAGACCATGGAAATTAGAAGGAAAGTTACTGGGATGGCAGGAGCCTTGGGGGTGCCACCAAAAGCCTGGATCATAGGCTTTGTATTAATGTAACCTTGCACCTGAAGATACAGCGATCTATTAAAGGTTGGAAAGACCAGATCAGATTTTAACTTTGTTTTGTGAAGTCTTGTCTTTTATCGTTGTCAAACTAATTAAGTATTCACACCCGGCAACTCTCTCCCTCTCCCAAATATGGCGTCCCCCCCTCTACGGAGCGCAAGACACTTCCGCCCTTCTCAGAAGTGACTTCCGCCCAGCACTGGCGTGGCGGTAGTCGCCGGTGTCAGTTAGTCCGCACTGAAGTCCCTTTTAAGGCCCGGGGGCTCTTGAATAGAACTTTGATTGGATTCCAAATGAAACTCACCGTGAAGCAAGTCCCACTGGACGAAAATTTGGTCGTAGCATTTCTCAGGTAAAAGAATCGGCACCAACACCCGTTTGAGCGGCCCATCTACCTCAGCCGCCATATTGCAAAGCTAGCTTCCGCCAGTCGCGCAGACCGCCATTGATTCGCGGTGCGCATGCGTACTCCGAGCTCTCCGCCTCCTGTCTTCTCGCGATAAGTCAGGACCTCCCCAGTTCCCCGCTATTTACGCCATCCCACCTTAGCGGAAAGTAGGTCCCGTCCCAGGACCACATTTTCTGGACGCGCCTTCCCTGCTGCTAGAGTTTTAAAGCTTGCCAAAGCTGTACGCCTGCGCAGTTCCAGCTTTCGCATCTTTGTTTAAGCTTCCGTTTCGGCAGCAGGATTTATTCTCCTGCATTTCTCCGCTCTTCCTGCTCGGCGCCATCTTGTCTTCTTCCATCTGACTTTACACTGCTCGAAGTTGAGGGAGAAAGAGCGTGAGTCTGCAAAGTGGCGTTGCGGGGCGAGCGCTGTGGTTTTCTCTCTTCTTACTCGGCGTCTCCAGAGGGCGCCGAGGGCAGCGGGACGATATGAGCCAGGCAGCCCTCCTTAGGCTCCAGGCCCATATTTCTCCCTCCTCGGGCTCTCCCAGGCTTTGACGGGTGGGAGTGGCAACAACTGCTGGGTCAGGACAGTGAAGCGGAGGAGGAGGTGGGGAAGGCGAGCCCAGTTTTGGGGGACAGCAGAGCCACCAGCCCTCCTGCGGGCCCAGCCCTGGCTGCTTCTGTGAAACAAGTGCCCCGGGGTTCTTCTCTCTGCCACCCAGCGCCGGGACACCAACTCGAGCTCTGGTGGCTGGGCCCCTGCTGGGTGGCAGTGCCACACGCTTTGCTGACTCCCGCGCTACAGTCTGCAAGGTCCTACGGGGTGTCTGCAAGGTGGTGGTGTGGTTACTGGGCCTCTGCCACGTGCTGCCCGCAGAGGGGTGGGTCTCCAGGTTCGGGTGGCTGTTTTCTTGGAAGGCTTTTACGACTGGAGAGGCCCTATTCTGGCCCCTGGGATTGCTCTTGGCCGACTGTAAAGGGGGGCGTGGCACTCATTGGTTGTGCAAGCTGTGGCGGTCGGGGCGGGGGGGGGGGGTGTCTCTTTTTAGAAAATGGACGCAGGCTGCCCTGGGGGTGCCACGCACCACCCCTAGGTGCACCTCCACTGAGGACTTCAGGATTGGCTCTGCAGGTTGCCCAGGCCGGAGTCATGTTGTTCCCAGGAGCATAGAGTCACTGTATGTGGAGGTCAGGGTGCCTGTTGCTCCCATGGTTGATGAAAACCCTTTACAGGTGAGACAAGAGCATCTCAGGTGTAGCAAGGGTTTATTCCGGGCTTCCCTAGCCCTGTTAAGAAGCCACCGGTGCAGCCTTTGGAAAGGAAATGAACCCAGCTGTGACCTTTCCCCCCTCACTCATTGCTGTTGTTGCCTGCTTCACCTGTAATTGCATGTGATGAGGGTCGGGAAGGCGGCTGCTGGGCTGGGTGGCTCCGCTGGATTGGAGGAGAGGGAACTGGTATAGCCAGGGGCCAGCCCCAGAAGAAAAGGAAGAAGGGAGCCAAGGCAGGTTTGACACTAGCTGTGCCAGGCTTTGGGGGGTGGGCCCAATAAGTCACTGGGTTACACGGTGGCATTTTCATCCCTCCTCACCAGTTGTTTCTGGCTCCCTGAGACCCAAGCATGGAAGGCACAGAAAGGCATGAGCCCAGAAACTCATGGCTTTTCATTCTGGCAGGAAGGACAAGGAAAACCAAGCATAGAGATTTGAGCAGGTTTACTATTCTCTCCCTGGAAGTAGGGGAAGGGAAATCAATCATATTTAATAAACATCTCTCCCGATTGCATTATCTCTACTTTTGTTCATCAAGACAGAGAAAGAAGAAACTTTGTCTCAGAGTCAGTTGAGTGGGGAGAAATAAGGGCACCCTCTGGTGCCCTGGGTGTTGGAACAGATGCTCACAGAGGCTGGTAGGCGGGTGGGCGTCTCCGGATGATGCAGAAGGTAACAAGCACCAGGATGAGGAGGCCAAGGAAAATCAGTCCAATGATGAGAGGCAGCAGGATGGTTTGGTCACTGGGACAAGAGAAACCTGGCAGAAAGAAAGGGCAAGTTGGGAGTGCCCGTCGTGGCTTAGCAGAAACAAATCTGAGTCATATCCATGAGGACGCAGGTTTGATCCCTGGCCTTGCTCCGTGGGTTAAGGATCCGGTGTTGCCGTGAGCTGTGATGTAGGTCGCAGACACGGCTCAGATCCCATGTGGCTGTGGCTGGCAGCTACAGCTCCAATTTGACCCCTAGCCCTGGAACTTCCACATGCGGCAGGCGCGGCCCTAAAAACACAAAAGAAAGGGCAGGTTGACATCACAATGGATGGTGGCTGGGACAGAGAAGGAGGGAAGGAATGTGGGGGATGTTGGGAAGTGGGAGGTTGGTAAGAAGCTCACCTAGATGACTCCGAGCAGAAATAAAAGGGGAGAATGAATGGGCAGAGTCTAGAGGAGAGGACAGGTGCCCCAGCTATGACAAGCTTGAGAGGGGGAGGAAGTTTGGGGATACAAGAAGGAGATGATAGGCCTGGGTGGGGGATTTCAGTGCAGTGGGAGAATTCTGGGAGTCAAGGACTAGGTATTACTTGGTCCAAAGTTCCCCGTGGGGGGCAGCTGAGCAGCTTGTAGCTTCAGGGAGAGCAGGTCGAGGTGGAAAGCTGTTGAAAGAATGATGCTTGCGTTTCTGCAGCTGTAGCTTCGGCCCACAGGCGTTTGGAGATCTCGAAGGGATGAATTCTGAACTGAGAATGTCCACTCTAAAAGAAAAGGGAGGAGTTCCCGTTGTGGCACAGTGGTTAATGAATCCGACTAGGAACCATGAGGTTGCGGGTTTGATCCCTGGCCTTGCTCAGTGGGTTAAGGATCTGGCATTGCCGTGAGTTGTGGTGTAGGTCAAAGACGCAGCTTGGACCCCGCGTTGCTGTGGCTCTGGCATAGGCCAGTGGCTACAGCTCCAATTCGACCCCTAACCTGGGAACCTTCATATGCTGTGGGTGTGGCCCTAGAAAAAGGCAAAAGACAAAAGGGGGGGGGGGTCAGCTCCACGTCCATGTCCCCACAGCCCAGCTCAGGTCCCTTCAGGAGCCCAGACATCTGGTGCAAATGATGAGAAGGGGAAGGTTACTTACGCGCTGCCCGGGGGAAGGACACGTTGTACTCCACAGCCATGTAGTTCAGGTAGACAGTGCTCTCCTGTGGCTGCTGGGGAAGTGATCAGGAAGACTCAGGCAGCGGCGGATCCAGGTACACAGACTAAGGAGTGTGGCAAGGGGTTTGGAGGCATAGGGGGCTTGGAGGCCGAGAGCGAGGGATGAGGGTTGAGTACCTGCTTGAATCCAAAGGTGAGCTGTCCGTAGGGGAATGAGAGGTGCACGTGGGGATGGGCACCCTCACAGCCCCCCAGGGCCTTGGTTTGGTTGGGGTTCAGTACAGAGATGCCCCAGGCCTGCAGAAGTTAAAGATGAGAGGGTCACAAGACTGCACAGCTGCGCCAGTCAAGCTTCCTTCCTTGTTCCTTTGGTCTTCACGCTGGGTTTGGCCCCCTCTACTCCTCCCCTTCTGAACCAGGGCAGCAGGCTGCGTGCCCTTCCCCGCCTGTCCTCACCTCTCCTCCACCCTGGGTTGGGTACAGAACTCGAATCTGAATCTGGGCTTGGAGCTGGACGCAGGGCTGGGAGCCGTTCGTCCAAGTGTAGTCTCCTATGGCCTCCTGGGAGCCCGGGCTAGGACTTGGAGAGGGTGGAGGTGGCCCTGGGTGGGGGGATCTGGTGGAGGATCCTGGGCTGGTGGCAGTGCTGCTGCTTGTTGGATGAACTGTGGCATTTCCGTGACTGGTGGTGGTAGCAGGATTGTGAGTGACTGTTGTGGGCTCATGGCTGGTGGTGCCTGTGGTGGTGGTTCTTGGAGTGGTGGTTCTGTGGCTGGTGGTGCTTTCTGTAGCCGTAGGTGTCACCGTGAAGGATGGCAGCAGAGTGGCTGATTTTTTACGAGGACGGTCGACCCCAGCTCCCTGGGCTTTCAGCAGAGGAAAGAACTGGTTGGCAACCCAGGGGCAGGCTTCTCCCTGGGCACCCCCCACCCCCAGCCGCCTTCGCCTTACCTGCGAGGAGTCCCAGCAGGGCCCCTAAGAAAAGCACAGCCAACCTCATGTCAGAACAGCCTGCACCCAGAATCCAGCTAAGTTCTGTGTGGGTCCCAGCTGCCTGCTCTCTCAATCCTAATCCTTCAGCCTTTTGGGAAAAGGAAATAAATCTGACTTCCTGTTAACTGGTAGCCCCACCCCCAGCTTGACTCAGGCACCTCAGCTCCAGCCACTAATCTGAGTCATCAAATTTGTGTCACCTAGTGATTAGCCCTGGCATTACCAAAGTGGGCACTGTGTTACCTGAGAAGGGAGTTTGCACCTCAGGAAAATATGCTCAGGGGTTGCGGGTGATCAAATGACCAGAGCCTGCAGCCACAGCCCCCCACCCCCCAAGCTCAGCGGGGTGTAAGGATCACAACTCTGATTTCCCCCTTTCTCTGGGCTCAGATCACTTCCTCTTTTGCCTAGAGACATGTGAGCTGCTTGTGACTGTGCTGGCCCAGCCCCTTCCCAAGGTTACCCAGTTCAGCAGGGGAGCAGAGCTGTACCTACCCAGTAGCGGGGTTTGGGGAAGGAGAGGTAAGAAATGAGAAGCCAAAGTAGTTTCCAAGTTATTTTATTCAGAATTTTGTGTTTGTTTTCCTGCATCAATAAATACTATACAAAAACAATGTAAAAATGGCTACCATGTTCTTTCCCCTGCTCCCCCCCCACCTGGGGACAGTGCCCTGGGCCACTTAACTCGGGCTCTCCCTCCAGATTTGGTCCAGCAAATGAGGTGGAGGGGCATTATAGCCCCCACTGAATTATTTTCAGAATTCAGCTGGGGTGGGGAGAGCCTTGGGTTTGAAAGTTGACGAGGTTAGGGAAATGGATTAGTGTTTCTGGGAGAAGAGCCGGCGCCTGGGGCAAGAGCCTGCCCCAAAGAAAAGGGTGTCTAAAATGGTCATGGTTCCTTCTTTTGCCTCAAAAAGTGACATTTATTCAAAGAAAAAAAAAAAAGAAAAAAATGACAAGATGTCCATCCCTTGGCTCCCTTCCCTCCCCCCTGCTGCTGTTCCTCAGCCCCCCTCAAGGACAGGTCGGATCCCTGGCTGGGGCTGGGAGAGCAGAGCAGCGCCTCAGATGAGGTCAGCAACATTGAGGGGCATCTCCTCGATGGAGGTGTTGTAGAAGGTCTCAATGTCCCGGAGAGTCCTCTTGTCTTCTTCTGTCACCATGTTAATAGCCACACCCTTACGGCCAAAACGTCCGCCACGACCGATCCTGGGAAACAAGTTAGAGTATGAGGAAGACCGGGGCGCTGCTGTGCAGGGAGGCCTGGGCAGGGGCGGGGGGGGGGGGGGGAGGCAGCCTGGCAGGTGTCTTTACCTGTGGATGTAGTTTTCCCTGTTGGTGGGAAGGTCATAGTTGATGACTAAGGAAACCTGCTGCACGTCGATGCCTCTGGCCTGTGTGGGGAGAGAAGGCAGCTTCAGTGGGTGACTCCAGGGAGAGGGAGGAGTCTGGCCAGGAGAGGCATATGCGCGTGTGGGCAGCCCAAGGCAGGCAGAGGGCGTGCACAGCCCCTCGCCCCGCCGGAGCCTCAGGCCTGCCAGATCTTATTCCAAGCTGCTACTTTCCAGAAGAGGGGCACAAGCAGGCCCCTTGGAGAGGGAATCACCTTGGATCCGCCCTTCGTCCCCAGTCTTCTCACACTCGCTTCTACTCAGCTTCCACTCACCAGCAGATCCGTGGTAATCAACACTCTGCTAGAGCCCGAGCGGAACTCCCTCATGATGACGTCGCGTTCTTTCTGGTCCATGTCTCCGTGCTACAACAGGAAACAGAAGGCGGCTGTTAGCAGGTAGGTATGTTGGTTCAGTGAGAACTGGCCGGGGAAGTGGGGCTGTCACAGCCCCACTCTTGCTGGTAAACCACGGCCGCAGTGGCAGCGGCGGGCGCTCACCATAGCGGAGACGGTGAAGTCTCGGGCGTGCATCTTCTCGGTGAGCCAGTCGACCTTCCTTCGGGTGTTGATGAAGATGACTGCCTGGGTGATGGTCAGGGTTTCGTACAAGTCACACAGGGTGTCCAGCTTCCACTCCTGGGGGTGGGGGAGAAATCAGTCAGGGGCTATACCCCCGCCTTCCTGCCAGGCCCGCCTCCTGCACTGGGCCCCACCTCTCGTTCCACATTGATGTAGAATTGGCGAATACCCTCCAGGGTCAGCTCTTCCTTCTTGACAAGGATTCGAATTGGGTCCCGCATGAACTTCTTGGTCACTTCCAGCACATCAGAAGGCATTGTAGCTGACAGCAAAACCACCTAATGGGGAAAACAGTCTCAGGGGAAGTAGGAGGTCCTCCAGAGCTTTATGGCTTCTCTGGCACTTCGTAATGGTCTCTCACCCCGAGAACACTACCATCCATCCGTACAAAGGAATCACCACTCACACAAGCAAAACCCCCATGTTCTTCTCACCTGGGTGTTGCTATTGAGCTTTTGGAATATGTCATAGATCTGGTCCTTGAACCCTCGGCTTAACATCTCATCAGCTTCATCCAATACAAACATCTTGATGTATTTGGGAGCTAACAAAAAGAAAAAAAAAGACAAACACCAACAGGTATTTAAAAAGGTAAGATATACTTTCACTTCTTCCCAGATAAAGAATAGGAGATAGGTGGTCTGCTCTCAGAATACAAAGATTGATCCTTTGCCTGTGAGCCCCTTGCAAGGCCAGACAACAGCCCTGAGAAGTAGAACACTACCTGGGCTGAGCTGACAGGGAAGCCAGGCTCAGATGACACGCATGGGGTTCATCACAGAGCAATGCTTTAAAAAAAAAAAAAAAAAGGAAAAACATGCTTAAGGAAGTGACCCAGAGACCTGGAAAATTGAGACACTCACACAAGTATCTCCTGTTAAGCATATCAAACACACGGCCTGGGGTACCCACGATGATGTGGGGAGCTTCCATCTGTAGCTTCTGCACCTCAGCACGCACATTGGTACCACCAATGCAGGCATGGCAGGAAGCACCCATGTAGTCTCCTAATGCCATAACCACCTTCTGTATCTGAAAAGATAAAATGCGGTGTTAGCTATAGTCACTAGGCTCCATCTCATAAATGCTTATGTACTGAAGTTCCTGTCGTGGCTCAGTGATTAACAAATCTGGCTAGGAACCATAAGGTTGTGGGTTCGATCCCTGGCCCTGCTCAGTGGGTTAAGGATCCTGCGTTGCCGTGGGCTGTGGTATAGGTGGCAGAGGCAGCTTGGATCCAATGTTACCGTGGCTCTGGTGTAGGCCGACAGTTACAACTCCGATTGGAACCCGAGCCTGGGAACCTCCATATGCCACGGGTGTGGCCCCAGGGGGGGAAAAATGCTTATGAATTTATTTTTCCCAACAACTCAAGCACTATTAACCACCCACTTCATAGGCAAGAAAACAGTCAATTGTCTCTGATCCTTTTCCTCTAAGACCCAGGAAAACAGTTCATTCCATGTGTCCTAGGCATGAAACAGCTCTGGCCACCAACCCAGGCATCAAGCTAGGATGAACAGGACTATATACACAGGACTATATACACATCTGCTTTTCCCATGACCGATATAAGAACACCACCACCAATCAGGTGTCTCTTTGCCCATTGCCCGGGGGTTTTTGTCATAGAAGAGCCAAACTTGCCCAGCCAGTCACATTCCACCCAGCAGCCTTCACATCTGACTCAGGAAACGGGTGGAGTAAAGGATGCTTACTGTGCTTGGTTAAGGTTTATAATTAACCTAGTAAATCCCAAGAAATCTACAAGTTATCAACTGACTTTATTTCATCTCTTTCATTCTCTATACGTCAGTTCTTCCCAGGTGGTGGTAGTCGGGGCACATACTTCTGATTTTTGGATTTTATTATTCATTTCTAAATGAGTCTTTTGGGGAGAGGTAAAATCTCACCTGCTGAGCCAACTCTCTAGTGGGTGCCAGGACCAAGGCCTGGGTGGCCTTTAGATCCAATTCAATCTGCTGCAGAATTGATATGGCGAAAGTGGCAGTTTTTCCAGTCCCAGATTGGGCTTGAGCGATCACATCATAACCTAAAGTGACAAAATAAGAGAGAAATTTAATGGCAGGAAATATTCTTTGGAATCATGGGACACTGAAAAATAACCCACAGAAGGGTCCGTATATGTGCCAAACAGTAAGTGCTTCACAGACTTCATACCACAACACAGTACCAAGGCAGACCTGGAAGCCAGGTGAAGGCAACAACTCATTTAGCACGGCACCCCAAAGCTGGGCTGCAAATACAGCTGTAAAACTATAATCTGCCTAAAGACAAGAGCCTGACTTAAATGACGCCAACAATCCATGTGTCCAGGGCATGAACCAGGCATAGGCACAAACCAAAAGCCAAGCTGGGATAAACAAGGAGTTGCTTTGTCCCTGGCTGATATGAGACAAGCACCACCAACCAGATGCCACTCTACCCAGGCCAGGGACAGCCCATACATTTTTTCTGGGGCAAAGACCTTACCCTTGATACAAGGAAGAATGGCTCGCTGCTGGATGGCAGAGGGCTTCTCAAAACCATAGGCATAGATGCCACGGAGGAGAGACTCCGAGAGGTTCATGTCATCAAAGCTGTCAACAATCTCATTCCAGTTACTCTGTAAGAAGCAAAAAAGAATTAACAGAAATGGGGCTGTGCTCTTGCACTGGAGCAAAGAGGACCTTCTCTGCCTGCACCAAAGTTCCAGAACCCACCACCTCTCCTCCTCCCCAAGGAAGCCAGCTGGTTGGGTCTATGGGGCCTAGAAAACTACTCTGAAGGGGCCAGTTACTTGTAAACAGTGAGGTTATGTTGCAAAGAGAGGAAAAAACATACTTTTGTTTTATATACTCTTACAAAGGATAACGGCGGTAGGGCTCCAACCTTACCTCGATGACGCCTTCGGGCTCCATCCCATCGGGGCCATTGTCTCTGGATCTATTGGTTTAAAATAGAAGTACATAGAAATCCTGACCACCAGACTCCTCCTCCCAGCAAGCGGCTTTGCATGCTACCATCAGTCTTCACTCCCGACCCAAGCCCCATGAATTCCGGAAACACAAGAGCAGTTACTTTACAGCTAAGGCCTTTGCCTCATCTCTGCAACTGCTCAGGCCAAGCCGCCTCCCCAGCCTGCCCTACAGAAGACCCGGAGACTGGAAGGAACGGCGCTGCGCTGCCCGGGGCGTAGAGGTGGTGCTTGCCGCCAGGCCCACGTGTCTTGGGCCGGGCCGCTCCGAGACCCAGCGCGTGCACCTCCCACTGTGGCCCCAGCGCGCCGGAAGTCCCGCCCTCCACCTCCCAGATGCGCGAGGAGGACATCCCCTTCCCCCCCACGTCATGCCGCCCGCGCCCTCCCCCACTCCCTCCAGCCCATCTCCCCGCCTCGCGGTGCCCGGATGTGGGAGGCCGCGGGCGGTGGCGGCCTCGCGCACAATGAGCCCCAGCCGAGCTAGCAAGGGGGGAGATTGCACAACACTTAAGAGCGAAGCCGAATGGGGGAGGGGAGCACCTCAGGCCGCCATGTGCTCGCCTCCTCGACCACCCGGCGGCGTACCCCTCCCCTCCGGGGAACAATCCACACCCCGCCCGCCCCCGTCGCGAAATGGCGTCGCCCTCCCATACCTCAGGCCGCTCACCCCCGAAGGAAAGTGGACCTGCCCATCCGCAGTTTGCCAATTGCCCGGCTTGTGCGGCAAAATGGACCCGCCCGCCCGGCGCCGGGTGGGCTCCCGGTGCCTCAAGCGGCCGCTCCTCGGGGTTAGGGTCGGTCCTGGCCGTCAAGAAAACCAGCACACTGAACGGCCGGCTTCTTCTCCCGCGACCCATAGCTTCGCGCGACCAAGCGACTGAGGATCCAGGCACCCCCACCTTCGGCGAGTGGTACCGTCAGAATCCTCCGGAGTCCCGAGCGCGCGCGAACCCTCCCTCCCGCAGTGAGACAATCTGACCGGCGGCTCCGCGCCACGCACGGCCGCCTCTACCTTCCTTTCTCACAACAGGTCGCGACCTCGCCACCCCACTCAGCGACCAAGCTTCACGCACCACGTCGGTCGAGGCCTCCTAACGAAACTCGCTCGCTGGGTCGCGAAAGCCCGGCCGTCCTCGGCCTCTGCTTAGGCCCTGGCAGCGTCGGCCGTGGACCCGCCCCTAACTCCCCCCACCTTCCCGGACGGGCCCTCCCGGCTTGGTCTCCCCGCAACCCTGGGGGGGCCTAGGGCGGCGGGCCTCAGCTTCCCCACGCCGGGCCCTCGGAAAGGGTGGCAAGGTAAGCAGCCACGGTCTCTTGCAAGTGTCTTGCTTACCGGGAATCCTGACTCGCAGACATGATCCTTAGAAACTAGGGCGGAGTGCCCGCCTATCGACAACTTATAGAGCGCCCGACCCCGCCCCAGCCATCGCATTGGCTTGACCGCCTCAGCTCCGCCTGCCGCCGCTCGGCAACTAGGCGTGACGTTAGTTCGTAGGCGCCCTGGCACGCGGCCACCATTGGATAACTTGAGCGCCCGTCAAGGTGAAGACCCGCCCCGCAGCCTCATTGGCTAGAGGACCCGCCTTTCTCGCCGGTACGGAAGTGACATACTGGAGTCGGGCCTCGAGGCCTGGCAGCCATCTTGGGGCCCTGCACCCCTACACGTGCGGAGGCGAGAGTGCCTTAGTCATGTGGCCTACCAGGCCCTATCACGCAAGGGGGGCGAGGTTTCAGCCTCCAGGGACTTCCGGGCTCCCGGGACTACCACTACCGCTACCCTGTTACAGGTGTCCACCAGACCACGTTTAATTTTGTTCTCTCCTGCAGCAAAGATAAATCGGACACCAAGCCCGAGGTGTTCCAAGCGTACAGGGGGCTGAAGTCAGGATCCATTACCCAGCGGCTGGGACGGTTCCCCTGGCTGGAGGGAGGAGGGATGGAGTAATTGACTTGTGGGCTTAAGGGCTTTTGAGGTTGCTGTCAGGAATCCTGGCCGGTTCCCTTAAGTGTCCTGTTTCCCCAACTTTAGGACCCCTCAAGCGCCCTTATTTTTGAGGTTTACCTACTCTCCCCTCATTCCAGCCCTGGCTCCGCTAGCTGGAGGATTCTTTTGAGGAGGTGGCGTTGGCATTGTGTGAGCCAGGGATGGAAAACTGGCCCCTTAAGTCTCAAAACCCCAAAAGGGGTAGCTAACAGCACTGGCTGGAGGAAAGGCTGAGAGCATATCCACTAGTTTTGAGGCCCCTAAAGGAAGACCACCACTATGTATCTCCAAAGGATCCTTTATTGACCAGAGCAGGACCATGGCATATATATATATATGTATATATACATATATATATAAAAGTTTTGAAGACCTGGCAGGCAGGAATCCCATTGTCCGCCCACCACCCCCAGCACAGATTTTCCTGCCCCGTCCCCCACCCTGCACATGAAAGGGAGATGACTGCCCCACCCAGGCCACAAGGCCATACTCCCCTGCAGACAGAGGGTGAAAGGGGATATTCCATGGCCACCCCCTGAACATTAGAAATCAACAAGTATTCTCTCAAAGAAAAAAATACAGAAATCAATTAAAACATTTAAATATGAAAAACCAAAGGGAATTGGGTGGGAAGAGGCAAGAGAGGAAAGGAATTGGAGTTTCTTGGGAAGGAAGGATCTCCCATGTCCCCCTGCCCATTTAACGAATGGGCTTGAGGCCTGGGATACGAGGCTCACACAGTGAGTTTGCAGTGACACAGCTCCTTGTAGATCTGTCGACGAAGTTTGGGCATGTCCTGCTGGGTGAAGCTGAATGGCTGAGACAGGGCCAGGTGCTTGCAATACTAGGTGTTAACAAAGCAGGCCATGAGAACCACCTACTGAGCACATACCCCCAAGTCAGGATCTGTGCGAAGTATTTCATGTGACACACATTTCACTGGATCTTCCCCAAAACATTCCCATTTCACAAACAAAGGAAACTAAGGTCCCACTGAGCGATGCTCAAAAGGAAAAAAAGTCGGACTCTAAAGCCAATGTTCCTCTTTGGTACATGAGATACCCAGCGTTAACAGAAAATGCTTTGCGTTAAGAAGCAGGAGGAAGCTCTATCAGGGCCAGAGACCAAGGACCACAGACTCAGTTTCAAAGAGGCACGGAGAAGCCCACGAGAGGACCGATGAAACCCGGGTTTCGACATCCTAATACATTAGGTTACTCCCCCTCCACAAGTGGCTGTGAACCAAATGAGGGCTGCAGACCAGCTTCCTGCCTCCCTCCCAACCCTTAAACCCAACTGACATCTGCTTACCTGCAACACAAAGGCGCCACAGTCACTGTCATTATTCTGCCTGGCCACATTCTAGAGAATACAAAGAAGGTAAGCTCTTTACCTGGAGACCCTAGGGGTACGGTTTCAACTTCTGCCTCCTACCATGCTCACCACCACCACCTCCAACCTTCCTCTAGAAACTTACCATTTTGAAGTAACCTTTCCAGCCCTGGTGGAAGTCCAGCCGGTCTTTCTTCACTGCCTCTGCCTGGAGATACTTGGCAATATGCTATGTGGATGGAGGAAGGGAGGACGTGATGGCCCTACTGTGCTACCTGCACCCAGGGTCCCGGGGTCTCAGGCGCCAAGCCCGGGGTGCTCCTCAAGGACTCAAGACCCACCCTTCCGCCTGAGATGCCTTGCCACTGGCTCTCCTCCCCACATGCTGCCCAGCTTGCCCCTTCTCTCTCAAACCTTAGGGCAGCGGCGGTTCAGGGTGCGTTGCGAGTCAAAATAGGTGATGGTGCGCCGCCGCACATCAACAGAGATGAGGGACCAGTGTACTTCCAGGTGGATGGGGATCAGCAGTAGCTCCTTATTGAAGATGTCCACCTAAGGAGGCAGAGCGGCGCATAAGGAAGACAGCACAGGCATCCTGTCTCTGGCCAGGAGATTCCCAAAGGTGAATGGAGGAGCAGGCACCGAGCCAAGTGGACAAACTCAATTTTCTGCCCGGGGGCTGTGAGCCAAGGCTCAGCATCTGGATGTGTGGATTCTCAGGGTAAGCGATGAAGGCGTGACAGAGGAGGTGGTGCAGAACACTCGAGAGCCCAAGACAGGTACTTTTTACGCCTTAAAGGTACAAGTGATGGAGTTCCCATCGTGGCTCAGTGCTTAATAAATCTGACTAGGAACCACGAGGTGGCGGGTTCAACCCCTGGCCTCGCTCAGTGGGTTAAGGATCCGGCGTTGCCGTGAGCTGTGGTGTAGGTTGCAGACGCAGCTCGGATCCCGCGTTGCTGTGGCTCTGGCGTAGGCTGGTGGATATAGCTCCGATTCAACCCCTAGCCTGGGAACCTCCATATGCCACAGATGTGGCCCTAGAAAAGACAAAAAAAAAAAAAAAGATACAGGTGCTTAGTAGCAAGAGGAACCCAGGTTCAGGATCCATGGTTCCGACCCAGCTCCTCCATTCACTAGCTTATGATCACAGGCAAGCTGCTTAATAACTCTACCTCAGTCACCTTTCCTGTGAGAGGATGAAAATAACTATACCTACCCTCACCTGTTGGTTACAAAGACTACTACTAGTTAGTGACTATAATATATTAAAAACAATGCAGAGCACCTAATAATGCTCACAACAATCTCATGAGGAAGTTCTCGTGTTCAATGATGAAGACACTGTGGTCTGACAAGTAATTTGCCCAAAGTCACAGAAGTAAGAAATGGCAGAGGTGGGATTTAAACACAGGCGTATAGGAGTTCCCGTCGTGGCGCAGAGGTTAACGAATCCGACTAGGAACCATGAGGTTGCGGGTTCGGTCCCTGGCCTTGCTCAGTGGGTTAACCATCCGGCGTTGCCGTGAGCTGTGGTGTAGGCCGCAGATGCGGCTCGGATCCCGCGTTGCCGTGGCTCTGGAGTAGGCTGGCGGCTGCAGCTCCAATTCGACCCCTAGCCTGGGAACCTCCATATGCTGTGGGAGCAGCCCAAGAAATGGCAAAAAGACAAAAAAAAAAAAACCACAGGCGTATAGAAAGCCAAGTTCTTTCCACTGCATGTCACCCTGATCTATTGGGAGAAGACGACCTGCCAGGTCCCAGAGGAGGTAAGTTCTTGAACCTGGGGTCAGGAATTAAGTCACTCCGGAGCCAGGGAGTTCCGTAGTGGCTCAGTGGAAACGAATCTGACTAGTATTCATGAGGACGCAGGTTCAATCCCTGGCCTTGCTCAGTGGGTTAAGGACCAGCACTGCCGTGAGCTGTGGCAAAGGTTGCAAACATGGCTTGGATCTGGTGTCACTGTGACTGTGGTGCAGGCCACCAGCCACAGCTCCCATTCGACCCCTAGCCTGGGAACCTTCATATGCCCTGGGTGCAGCCCTAAAGAGACCAAAAAAAACCCCAAAAATAAACAAATAAATAAAAGCTGGAGCCAATGGTCCTACCTCACCAGATAGAAGCTTGCTGGTCTTTGAAGTGGAGGGTAACGGAACTAATCGGAGAGGAGAAAAAATTCTTTTCCACCTCCACCCCCACCTGCTCCCTGTCTCCCAATTATCTTCCCCAGTAACTTAGGCCAAAAACCTAGACAGCCTTGATTCGCCATCTTTTCTTCGTTTCGCATGTCCATCCGCCAGAAAGTCCTTCCTATTGGTTCCATTGCAAAATTTATCCAATATAAAACTACTTCTACCTCCACCCTCACCACTCTGATCCAAGTTTCTCACCTGGACCTCTGTGCTTCTGTCTGCCTCCAGTCTTGTCTCCTTTCAATCTATCACCGAAACAGTTTAAAACATGAGGCACCTCCCCAGCCTGCTTACCACTCTTCAATAGCTTCTCAAAACCCAAAGAAAAGGAGTTCCCATCATAGCTCAGTGGTAACGAACCCGACTAGTATCCACGAGGTTCCATCCCTGGCCTCACTCAGTGGGTTAAAGATCCAGGGTTGCTGTGAGTTGTGGTATAGGCTGAAGACTCGCCTCGGATCTGGCATTGCTGTGGCTGTGGTATAGGCTGGCAGCTTCAGCTTCAATTGGACCCCTAGCCTGGGAACCTCCATATGCCGAGGGCACCACCCTAAAGAGACCAAAAAAAAAAAAGAACATAAGTACCATCTACTACCCTCCTGGGCCCACCTGACCTGCCTCACATGATCTATTCTCTGACCACATTTTCTATCATTTTCCCTTTTTTTCACTCTGCTCCAACCACACAAGCACCCACACGGGCCCTTTGTGTTTTTATTTATTTTTTTTGCTTTTTAGGGCCACACCCGCAGCACATGGAGGTTCCCAGACTAGGGGTCAAAGCGGAGCTACAGCTGCCAGCCAGCACCACAGCCGCAGCCACATCAGATCCAAGCTGCGTCTGCGACCTACACCAGAGCTCAGCTCAGGGCAACACCAGATCCTTAACCCACTGAGCGAGGCCAGGGACGGAACCCACGTCCTTATGGATACTAGTTGGGTTTGTCAACCACTAAGCCACAACAGAGACTCCCACATGGTCCCTTTGTTCCTCAAATGTTCCTCCTCACTTTGGGTCCCATGCACTCACTGTTCCCTTTACACAGAATACCCTTGCCCCAGATCTGTACAGGGCTAGCTCCTCGTAATTCAAATCTCAGCTCAGAGACGCCTTCCCAGACCAGCCAAGCTAAACTACCACTTCCCATGTCACCACGTCACTGTGTTAATTTGTTCCCTGCGCTATCGACTTGGTTATTTATTCTCGCCACATAAAGACAGAAGATTTTCCTAATTTAACACTGTGTCCTTAGGGCCCAGAACAGCACCTGGCACAGAGAAGACGTTTCATAAATACTTGAAAGACTGAACAAACAGAAAGGGCTTAAGGGAAACACAACCTTCTTTAGATGCAAGATATTATTACACAAAGTAGATGTGAATTCATGACTCACGTTTTTGGTCCACCTTTTCACCCCATCATAACCCTTGGTACGGAGCTTATCATAGAAGAAACTGTTGAAGAAATGCACCTGTGCCAATGACACAAAAGGGCTGGATGGAATCAAGAGCCCTCGGGCCCTCCTGCTAAGTCCTCTCCCCAGTCCACTCCACCTCATAAGGCTCTAAAGACTAGTTTCGACAGACTCCAGTCCAACTCATGGAAGGTAAGAACTCAAGTGGTTTTTAACCTCATCTTGCAGCTTCCCGAGCCAATGTGTGGGACAAGCCATGGGGGGAAATGCAGAAAAGTGGGGGAGAGAAAAGACCAAGATTGCAGAACCTAACAAACGACCTTCCAGGAGTTCCTGTCGTGGCTCAGTCGTGACGAACCCAGCTAGGATCCATGAGGATGCGGGTTCAATCCCCGACCTCACTTGGTGGGTTAAGAATCTGGCACTGCTGTGAGCTGTGGTGTAGGTCGCAGATGCGGCCTGGATTCCGCGTTGCTATGGCTGTGGCGCAGGCCGGTGGCTGTAGCTCCGATTCAGCCCCTAGCCTGGGAACTTCCATGTGCTGCGGGTGGGGCCATTAAAAAAAAACATAAACAAAACAAAACCATTAGCTTTCACTGCCTCTCCCCAGAAACAGGGACCCACTTCACGTAAAGCAGAAGAGACGAAAGGGACTGAAAAAGCTGCTTAAACCCGTGGACTAAGTATCTGGTTGGCCTACCTTTTCAGGGACCGTGTCCATAACCAGGTCTCCATACATGTTCATCACCTGGGGGAAGACGGAAGGCCACTTGCCATGGAGGGTGCGGCAGGGGTACAGGGCTCCCCCATGAAGAGGGCCCCAGCCCGCCCGCCCCCCCCGCTCCCGGAATCCCCTCGTGGGCCTGCTTCTCCACGCCTCCTTACCTGGTCATTGAGCCAGTTCTGTCCATACAAGGTCCCCAAGTCGTCCATGGTCAGCACATGTCGCTTATAGGCGACTCGGAAGCCTCTTACCATGGCATTGCCTGGCATCCGCTGGTATGACTGGATGAGCTGCAGCACCAGGCCCTTCCTGGGTAGGCCAAGGGTGGAGTCACACAAGAGCCGAGGGGGCTAGGGCACACAGAAGTACCTTCTACTGCCTAGAATAAGGATCTAGAACTAACCTTTCTGCGGGGGGCGGGGGGGGAGCTGCTAAAGGCCCACACCCCGTAAGAGGCACACCGATACTGAGGTACACACAGTGTTTCAGGCTCTTAGGTAGAGACCCTCCCGGTTGGTTTACAGGGGTTTGGCACCTTGCCTGCAGATTCCTGCCCTTCAGTTCTAGCTTCTTCCTCCTCCCCAACTACACAACTACATCCCTGTGGGAGAAAAGGCAGCAGTATTCTCGTCCCATCTCCCAGGTCCCAGCCCTCTTCCAAAGGGCGTCTCTTTCATTCCTCACCTGGAAGGTGTAGAGAACTCCTGCTGGAAAATGTCCTCCAATTTCTCTACGACCTCATCAGTGCTGAGGGGGATGAGGCTGCCGTACGTTTGAAGAAATTCATCCAAGATGCCTGAGTGGAGGAGGGAGAGGAGGGAGGTGAGGCCTGCAGACGCTGAGGTGGGCGTCGGCTGAGGACAAGAGACGAGGTCCTCTAGGGTTCCTTACTCTGCACACAGGTGACGTGCTCCTCCCGCAGGGGACTGTGCTGGCCAGCTTTCTCCCCAGGCCGCTCTGCCTCTTCTGCTGCGCCCAGATCTGAGCCCTGAAAAAGCTCCTGGGCCACATGGTCCCCGATGCTGCACACATTGCTGATGAGGATGCTGGCATCAGGGGGTGCCAGAGTTCGCTCCCCTTCTGGCCCAGGTGGTCCCCCAAAGCCATTAGGCAAGGTACAAGAGAGGAGACCTGTAGACAGGGGAAACGGGATGGAGGCAAGAAACTGGCTCAGATCAAAGGCCAATGGGAAGATGAAATAGGGCACACAAATTATACCACCACGAGAAAAGTGAATTGACAAAACTACCAATGGAAACTCTAAAGAATGGAAACCCTAAAGCATGAAAAAAGTCCAAGACGTCATAAGGAACAGAAAGCAGGAGCTACTACAGGCATACCTCAGAGACACTGCCAGTTCGGGTCTAGACCACTACAACATAGCAAACACTGTAATAAGGTGTCACACAAATTTCTTGGTTTCCTGGTGCAGGTAAAACTTTTGTTAACGAAACTATACTAAGTTCACAACAGCATCACCTCTAAAAAACACACACTTCAATTTCAAAATACCTTACACCTAAAAAACGCTAAGCAGCGTCTGATCGTTCAGTGAGTGGTAATCTTTTCATGGGTGAAGGCTTTGAGATGTTGTGAGAACTACCAAATCCTTACAGACATGCACTGAGCAAATACTGTTGGAAAAAAGGCACTAATAGTCTTGCTCTATCCAGTGTTGCCATAAACCTTCAATTTGTTAAAAAAAAAAAGAGTTCCGTCATGGCTCAGTGGTTAATGAATATGACTAGGAACCATGAGGTTGTGGGTTTGACCCCTGGCCTTGCTCAGTGGGTTAAGGATCCGGCGTTGCCGTGAGCTGTGGTGTGGGCTGCAGACGCAGCTCACATCCCATGTTGCTGAGGCTCTGGCGTAGGCCGGTGGCTACAGCTCCAATTCGACCCCTAGCCTGGGAACCTCCATATGCTGCGGGAACAGCCCAAGAAATTGCAAAGAGACAACAAAAAAAAATGCAACGGCTTTGGAGTGCAATAAAACAAAGTATAGCTGTATTCACAAACAGGAGGAAAGCAAGAAAACTCTAGGATTCAGAAAAATATAAATTTCAGAGCTATTCTCACTATTATTTGACTATCCCCTGGCATGGTACGGCATATACCAAATGCTCGATAAATACCCAAATAATTAATAAAAACACAAAGAGCCTGAAACTGTTTAGTTGGGATTCTCAGAAAGAAAATTTTCTGGAGTTCTCGTCGTGGCTCAGTGGTTAATCAACCTAGTATCCATAAGTTGCAGATTCGATCCCTGATCTGGCTCAGTGGGTTAAGGATCCGGTGTTGCCATGATTTGTGGTGTAGGTCACAGACACGGCTCGGGCTCGGATCCTGAGATGCCGTGAGCTATGGTGTAGGCTGGGACCTACAGCTCAGATTTGACCCCTAGCCTGAGAACCTCCATGAGCAGGGGGTACGGCCTTAAAGAACAAAAAAAAAGAAGAAGAAGAAGAAAAGAAAAAAGAAAAGAAAAAAAAGGAAAGAAATATGCTGAGAAAGTCCAGGTGAGGTACCCCACTGCTCAGAGACCCCATCCCACCACTGTAAGAATGGCGGCCTCGGCTGAAGTACAGGCAGGAGCCCTTATCCTGAGAGGCCAAATGAAGAGAGATTTCAAGTGGACAACTCTGTCCAACTTTTCTAAAGCAGGCCTCCTGCTCTCATATGTGCCCCGAACAGCCACTTAGGGGTCTTGTATCCCAGCCTGGACTCCCTGCTTAGACTTAGTTCCTGCTCAAAGTGGGGCTTTAAGCCGTTTCACAGCTATTCTGGATCCCCTCACTCTGCCATCCAACATTCCCTAGACCCAGTTCTCACCGCAGCAAGAGACCGCTGGACCTCCAGGATCCTAGCCCTCCCCATCCCCTCCTCTGCTCCAGGCCCACCTTACCCGAGTCGGGGTCCAGAGGAGACTTTGGAGTCCACCTTAATCCATCTTCCTCCACGGGGGGCCCAGAGGGCACTGGTGGAGACCCTCTCACCCCATCCTCTGCCATGAGAGCACCTAGCAGACCCAGCCGGGGTGGAGGCGGTCCCCGGGGGGAGTCAAAACGACAGCAGGGGGATGGCACCTGTGGGGTCGCACCCCCTTCCTGGGGTGAAAGATGGTTCTTGGGGTGTGCAAGGCTCCGCCGCCGGCCCCGGTGGCGCCCCCAAAGCTTCCAGTGGAATGTCAGCGAGGTGCTTTTAGAGTAGAGCAGCATCCGGAAGGCTCTCATAGCTCTGCGACGGCGCTGTGAACAGGTTTTCCGATGAGCAGGGCGGGGAGGGCGAGACCTGTGGGAGGCTCCGAGCTGACCCCATCTGGGGGGCAGCCGCCAAGCTGCCACTTCCTCTTCCTCATCTTCATCCTCATCATCTTCCTCCTCTTCTTCCTCTTCACTAGCTGAAGCATCAAAAGAGGGCCGAGGAACAGGGAGGCGTCTGGCTGGCACTGTGGTCCCTGACCCAGGATCTGGCCCAAACCCTCCACCTGATTTGAGTCGGGGCTTTGGGGGTGGAGGCCAACGAAGACGCTCCCGCCTGGGACTTGAATAAGCTGGGGCGATGCCGGGTCCAGGAGGCTCAGGCCTCCAAGACCCGGTCCCTTGTATAGTCTCTTTCATCTTCCAGTAACCTGTAAAACAGAGATCAGAGTGTCGGAATCAAACATCTTACACCCCAAACCCTGCCTCTCTTCCTCACAAGCCTCTTCTACAATCAGATGCAAATAAACGAAGGAAAAACTGCAGAACTCCTCTAACTTCAGATCTTCCACTAGGAAGGTGGTCCACAAGGTAGCTTTTAGAGTCTGTACTATCATCTCTCTCCTGCCCTAACAGAGGCATGGGAGAATGGCTAGGCAGTAGGCTCCAGGGCTCTTATTTCTCAGATCCCCAGGTCAAACCCAGTATTTTCAGACTCCACTTTCCTAATGTAATACCACCAGGGATGTCCTAATTGAGAGTCTAATAAGAAAAACGGCTCAGTGCGGGAGACCTGACATGGTACAGAAATACTTGGGGAAAACACAACTTCCGCGGGGAAACCATGATCTAGAAATAGGAAGAGAGTTCTCAAGCACCCGAGAATGAATGGGGGTGTGTGGGCGGGCTCAGGTCGTCTCACGGAATGGGCACACCAGAGCTATACAGGATCTAATGAAAAGGGCATGATTTTTAAGGAAACCGAAAGAGAACCCAGTCGGCGCTCAGGCCGCCGAAGCAAGACGTTGGGACAGAACTGAGTCGAACAAGGTTAGCCCAGCCCCCTCTCCCGCTCCGTCCCCGGGGACCGGAACGCGTCCCAGCACCGGTACAGGTTTCGGCGGCTCGGCGTGCAAGGACCTGAAGAAGCCCCTTCGAGGGCCTCCTGGGCCCGGCTTAGGTAGGAATGAGATCCAGGAATGGGAGAGGCCGCGGGAGAGCTGGGGGGAGGGGACGGGGCGTCCTCACCGGGAGCGGGGAAGCCGGGCGGACAGGCCCGAGGGCGGGCGTCTCCGGCCTCAGGCTTCCCGGCTCATCTCTCTGGCGACGGCGGCGGCCCCGCCACTCCTGCTGTCTTCAGGCGCAGCCGTCTCAATTCAGGATTCCAACGCTTCTGGGTCGCGCGCCGCTCCGCGCCGCGGAGCCGCCCCTCGGCTGCCACCTCTTGCTCCGCTTCAGCCCCCACCTCCACCTCCTCCCCCTCCTCCTCCTCCTCCTCCTCTCCTCCTCTCCTCCTTCCCCTCCCGCGAGCCCCAGGCCCACCGGCGGTGGCGGCGCACAATTAGCACGTCACACGCCGCGAACAGCGCCGGCGCGGCCACCACGCGCCTAGTCCCGCCTACTCTAGAACGCAGACGCCACGGGACCGTCCCGCCCACGAGCCCTACGCAGGGCTGCGCCTGCGCACACTCGCTACACCGAAGCTGCATGGGGCGGCCCCTGCACTCGCTCTTTTGCGCCTGCGTGTCGCATGCGGCTCGCGCCTCCCCCTCCCCCGCGCGTGTAGCTGTGCGTTCCACCAGCTCGCCAGCCTGAGCTGGGGGTCCTGGCATCCCCGTCCCTTGAGGCGTGTCAGAGGCGGGCCGGGAGTGTCGGGAGATCCCGGTACGGGGACGCGGCTGAGGCAAAGCGGTGGGGGAAATGGATCCGAGGTTTCATTTATTTCTTTAATTTTAGGCAGGGCTTGCGCAGAAAGAGATGAGAGGAGTGTCAGGACTGGGGCTTATGATTCATCCGAGGCTTCCCGGTGAACCTTTCCACTCTAGAGAGTGGCCTTCCGCGCCAGGGCAATGGAGAGGATCACAGGCAAAACTTGAGTAATGTAGCTGCGAGGGGATCGTCGTTGTCGGGCGCATAATAATTACATCTCTGATAATAGGGATGGCAACTGGGGCCCGACAGACGGAGAAAGGGAAGTGAGGAAGAGGTTGCCGGTAGGGTGAAGAGGCAGAGGGTACTTGGAGAGAGGTGTGGCCTAGGGGACCAGGATTCTTCTGAGTGGAGGGAGGCTTCGTGGACTTCTGCCCACAGGCAAGATGATTGTCTCAAACTGCCGCTAGGTGGTGGTGCTGTTCTGGAAGCATTCCAGTGGGATCCAGAGCAAGTCTAGACAATGCCTGACATCCCCCGCCCCCCAACTCCCTCAATTTGGGGCTGGATGGAGAACTTAAAAAAAAAAAAAAAGAAAAAGAAAACGATAGTCTGTCTCTTTAATATCCATGAATTTAAAGACCCCCCCCCCGGGGGGAGGGGAGCAGGGGGAGGAAGGGAGAGTCAGGAGCTGTCAAACCTGGGGTTCCAGTCAAACTCTGAAAAGGCCTCTCCTCCTGCCTGTTCCCTGTCCTTTGTCTCCTCGGCTCTTGGCTGTCTCCGAAATGTACCCACCCTGGTCTTCCAAGCTCAGAACCACCTTTACAACACAATCACAGTTTCACAACTCCCAGGAAGGTTCCGTGTGGAGAGAGGCTGAGTTTCGCCCTGGCCCGGGGGATCACGACACTCAGAATGTCCCCTTGGTGTAAATGGAACACACCTGAGAAAGGGAGAAACGTGATGCTCAGTGAAGCACAGCCATGCAGAGCCCTCGATTTGATTTCACTCTCCCACCTTCGACTTGGCCCTCTTTTCTGCTTCACTGCTCAGATCCTCCTCTCCAGCCAGGCTCCAGGCCCGTGCCGTAGCATCCCCACCTCTACCCGCAGGTGGGAGAGCCACCCTCCACTGCCCAGATGCTCTCACCTGCACTGTAGCAGCTATTGTAGGCCCAGTCGGGGTTGGAGGGCATACTTCGAATACATCGGAATAGAGTCTCCTGCCTTCCCTGGCCCTCCCGAGATACCACCTGACCCATGGTGAAAGTCACATCGTGAAACAGGACCTGGCAGGGAAGGGAGGAGACGTTGAAGAAAACCGGATGGCGTGGCTCAGTTCCGGGCGGCCTCAGGAGCCCCGACTAGGCAGCTGAGGAATGAAGAAGGGCCCCCTAAGTTTGGTGTGAATGGGGGTTGGGACCCCTCAGTCCTGGGGCACGACAAGACTCCCGGGGAACACCACTCCAGGCCCTCGGGGGAGGCTCAGGGTATGTTTGGGGTTACCTGGCTGTACAGCAGATAAACTCCAGCATCCCAGACTCGGACAAAGTATCCTTGAGCCTCCAGACCTCTCCCACGCTTGAGAGCTGGTTGCCACATGAGTTCTGTCACATCCGAGTCCTCTGGAGGCGAGGAGCGTGGCAGTCAGAATTTGGGGGCGCACGCAGCCATCTTCTCGTCGTGGGCCCAGGTACCAGCCCCACAGTTCCTAGATCTCGCCCGTCCCCCCAAACCATTATTGAAAACGGCTCACCCTTGGAGGTGATGTTAATGGGAACGAGATGCAGAACTGAGCGCTTCTCTGAGGAGAGAAGGAGGAGGTCTGAGCAGGGCCCACCTCCGCCCCCCGATGCCCGGCTGTCAGTCCTCCACCCTCACGCTGGCTCGGGGTCGCCTTGCCGCTTGATCACCTCCCACCCCTGCTGCACCCCAGAGGCTCACTCTTCTGTTTACGGGTGAGCACGGCTCTCCTTCTCCGGGATCTCTCCCCGTTCTCCCAGGCTTCCGCGCCGTCAGGGCTCTGTTCCTGCAGAGAGGGTCGGGGTTAGGCCAAGATGCCGGGGATCCCGGAAAGCCTTTCCCCCGGCCCTCCCCCTGGCCCAGGAAGGCCTCCCATCTCTCCTGCACCTTTCCCCAGCAACCTGAGTCTTGGTGCTGGCTGTCCTCCAGGATCTGTTAGGTACGAGAAGCATTAATCTTTAACAATTTCCTTTCCTGGAACGGTTGTCCCCTTGACCTCCAAACCCGGGACCCTCTCTCACACCCATTGCAAACGTTGCAAGAGGCCCGGAGACCACCCTGCCAGCCAGCCATCCTTCTGTCCCAGCGGCCCTTCTCCCTTCTCCCCTCACTCACCTGCTCCCAGAGGTTCTGCCACGGATCCCCGTCCCCCTTCTCGGAGGGCCCTCCGGACCTCTGCAGCCGGGTCACCTCTCTCCTTAGGGTTTGCAGCTCTGTTTGTTGGGTCAGCAGAACCATGGCACAAGCCACAGCCCCCAGAGCCGCCCCCCAACTCAACCAGAGGGCAACAGAGCGAGCCGGCTCTCGGATGGGGGCCATGTCTCCCAGGGGCCCTTTAGGGGCTGGCAAGGAAGGAGATGAGGCTGGCATGAGCTGGGGACCCTGCCAACAGCTGTGGGCTCAGGAGTGGGGTGGCAAGGAGGTGACCGGGAGGGTGGGGGTGCAGAAGGGAAGAAGGGCGTTACGCAAGGGAGAAATAAAAAGGAACTTGAGAATGAAAAGGACGGAGGCAGAAAGCAAGCTCAGGGCACTGTTGGTGCTCCTGGCACCCTGCTGCGGGGCCAGTGTTGTCCCGAGACCCTCCGCCAGCCTCAGGAGAATTTAGTGTCAGTCTCTCTAGGAAGCACGGGGCTGCCAGTGACACCCAGGAGGAGCGGCCAGAGCGCAGGAACCCCGGGGCGGCCCCAGAAGTGGGGGAGGGAAGGTTGGTTGGCGGTGGGGCATGGTGCCAGGAGCCAGAACGGAGGGGCAAGCTGGGCAGCGTGGACGTCAGGGGGTGAGCGTGGAAGACCCTCTGGCCAGGGCCCAGGCGAGACCTCTGGGGCGGCTGCTAAGAGGGACGGCAGGTGGGAAAGGAGGGGAGGGGGTCAGTGAGGAGGAAAACCAGGGTCGCGGAAGCAAGAAGCAACCGGCTGCGTTCTGGGGTTAAGGCCAGGCCGGGTGTGTTGGAATAAGGCCTGCGCTACTCCCTGTGCTGAACTTGGCAAGCAGGACTTCCTGTTTCCCGAGAAATGCTCTTACATAAGGCTCTGGACAAAGAGAGAACGAGCTGGCCCCAAGCACCCTGCTGCTGGACAATTCCTCCCCTGGACGCAGGGGTGCAGCTTCCCGGATTCCTGGGCCCCTGGCGGCCCGCTGACCGACCCCGAGCCCCCGCGCGGGCCTGCTCGAGCGAGCCCCACGTCCCAGCCAGGGCTTGTGCCAGCACCTGCTGCACGTCCGAAGCTGCCAAGAGGAAGGGCCCTGCGCGCAGGGATTCCCCGCGGGAGGAAGCCCGCCTCCTAGGTAAATGAGGCTGCCTCTGCTGGACCTTGGGCAGAGGATTGATTTTTTTTCCTGGCACTTTGCCTTTCGCCTCTCTGCCTCCTCTGCTCCCGCCTCGGGCTTGGAGGCACGGAGGTCCCCACTCCCAAGCCTGGGGGTCGCCCCAGCATTCGAGGTGCCCTGTGCCCAGCTCCCCTCCCGCCCCCGCCCGGACCCCCTTCCCATGGCCCTGGGCTAACCCGAGGGTGCCCCCTCAGCCCCAATAAAAAGAGCGGCTGTGGCTTAATCTCTTTAATCTCCACTTCTCAACATTTTGTCACAATAATAATAAAAATAATATCTGTTTTAAAAATCCACAGGGAATGATCAGGGGAGGGGCTCGTCCCGGGCTCTTCCCTCTGACATTCGGAAACTCCCAGCCTCGTCCCGGCCCGGGCTCTCTGGCCTCCGGCCCTTCCTAGTGCCTGAAGACGGGGCTGTTCGGGACCCATGTCACCCAGAGTGCAGTGTCCTGGGGGCTGCGGCCAGGAGCTACATGGGGGTTTGGGAGCCAGTGAGGGGGGAGAGCCAGAGGTGGGGGGAGTTGTCAGGACCGATGGGACTCTCTGGGTGACATCACGTGAGCGAGCCCAGCCCGGGGGGAAGCCTACACGGAGGGAGAGGCAGGTCTGGGGAGGAGCAGCCCGGGGTGGGGCGGCTGCTGGGTAGCCCGGGGGGCCCCTCAGTGAACTTGGAAGAGTCCAAAGTAGGTGAGGAAGGGGGCAGCCTTGAGGTGGGCCCAGGGGAGGGTGCGGATCCGCAGGGAGGACCCCGGCCGCAGGGGCAATAGCCCAGACACCTGGCAGAGACGGAGCTGGGGCCCGAGGGAACTCGCCGCCGTGGCCGAGAACTCCTCCAGGCAGCGCAGGGCCAGCGTGTCGTCCACCAGCAAGTCCAGCTTCAGGTAGACGGCCTTCCCCTCATCAAAGTGCACCTGGAGGGGCGGGGGCGGAGTCCAGGCCTCTGCTTGCCCTTGACCCTGTCTCAGGTTTCCCAAGAGGCCCGGGCAACCTTCCCAGCACAAACCTCCCCCTTCCCCACTTTTAACTTGCCCCCCCCCCACCCCCCCAGCAACCCTTCTCCCTGTTCCTGCTTCACCCGCGGAGCCAGGTGGGGCTTACCTGACAGTACAGGTAGTACAGCCCTGCCCGGGTGACCAAAAATTGCCCGCTCTGGCGGTCATAGCGCAGTGGGTTGGAGCTGTTGATTTTGGCCTCCTCCCAGCCACTCACCGTCCCGTCTACACCTGAAGGTGGATGTTCAGAGACAGGGGAAAGTCCCTTTACAGAGCTTTCTAATAATCCCCAGGGGCCACTGAATCGATCAACCTTGGGGCCCACCGTACCCAGATGATACACAGATGGCCTAGGACAAGGGAGGGGAGCCACGGCCTAGGGAGCCCAAAGTGTGATAGGAAGTGAGGTGAAAAAATCCAACATACATGACCAGAAAGATACAGAGCAAATTGTCACCAGCCACTTCTGGGGAGAAGGGTAAGACTGAAGAAGCGTGGGCACTTTTATAGTTTGTGTCTGCACTGTTTGCTCTTTTGCTTGGAGAAAGTATAGATGCATGACTTTTTTTTTTTTTTTCTTCATTTTAGGGCCACATCCGTAGCATATGAAGGTTCCCAGGCTAGGGTTCAAATTAGAGCTGCAGTTGCCAGCCTACACCACAGCCACAGCCACGCCAGATCCAAGCCGTGTCTGTGACCTCACCATCAGGGCAACACCAGATCCTTAACCCACTGAGCAAGGCCAGGGATCGAACCCACATGCTCATGGATAATAGTCGGATTTGTTTCTGCTCCGCCACAGCAGGAACTCCTCCTAGCTGCATGACTTGAATCAGACATGACTTGGATTATTAAAATTAAAAATAACAGGGAGTTCCCGTCATGGCTCAATGGTTAACGAATCCGACTAGGAACCATGAGGTTAAAGGTTGATCCCTGGCCTTGCTCAGTGGGTTAAGGATCCGGCGTTGCCGTGAGCTGTGGTGTAGGTCACAGACACGGCTCGGATCCCATGTTGCTGTGGCTGTGGAGTAGGCCGGCGGCTACAGCTCCAACTCGACCCCTAGCCTGGGAACCTCCATATGCCGTGGGTGCGGCCCTAGAAAAGGCAAAAAGACAAAAAAAAAAAATGGAGTTTCCACTTTGGCACGGTGGGTTAAGGATCCAACTGCAGCAGCTCAGGTCACTGCAGAGGTGTGGGTTTGATCCCTGGCCCAATGCAGTGGGTTAAGGATCTGGCGTTCCCACAGCTGCTCCTCAAATTTGACCCCTGGCCCAGGAACTATCATGTGCCATGGGTACAGCCAAACATAATAATACATAATAATAAAGCAAATTTAAAAGAGAAGAAAAAGCTAAAAGGTGGGGGGGAGAAAAATATAAAAAATAATAGGCATTCCCTTCATGGCTGAGCGGTTAACAAATGCAACTAGGATCCATGAGGATGTGGGCTCCATCCTTGGCCTCCCTCGGTGGGTTGAGGATCCGGCGTTGCTGTGAGCTGTGGTGTGGGTCGCAGACACAGCTGGGATCCTGCGTTGCTGTGCCTGTGGCGGAGGCCGGCAGCTGTAGCTCCGACTGGCCCCCTAGCCTGGGAACCTTCATATGCCGTGGGTGCAACCTAAAAAAAAGGAAAAAAATAAAAAATACCAAACTGGTACTCAGTGTCCATCCATTGTTGAGTAGATAAGGAAAGCTGTGTATGTGCTGAGTCCCTGCAATGAGATATTACTTAGCTGTCAAAAGAAAAGGAAGCCTGGGAGTTCCCGTTGTGGCGCAGTGGTTAACAAATCTGACTAGGAACCATGAGGTTGCGGGTTTGATCCCTGGCATCGCTCAGTGGGTTAAGGATCGGGCGTTGCCGTGAGCTGTGGTGTAGGTCGCAGATGCGGCTCAGATCCCCTGTTGCTATGGCTCTGGCGTAGGCCAGTGGCTACAGCTCCGATTCGACCCCTAGCCTGGGAACCTCCATATGCTGCGGGAGCGGCCCAAGAAATGGCAAAAAGACAAAAAAAAAAAAAAGAAAAAAGAAAAGCCTAATACACTCTGTGACGGGAAGGAACCTTGAAAACATTCGACGTGAAAGAAGCCAGTCGCAGAGAACCACACGTTACATGACCTCTCTGAAATGGCCAAATAAGCAAATACACAGAGACAGAAAGTAGATTAGTGGTCGCTTAGGGCTGGGGGGGATCGGAGAAACATGGGGATAGTGGGTAAATGGTACAGGGTCTCTTTCTGAAGTAATGAAAATGCTCTAAAATTAGTGACGGTGGCACAACTGTGAATATAGAAAAAAACACTTAATTGTATGCTTTAAATGGGTAAATGCTATGGTATGTGAAGTATATCTCAATAAAGCCGTTACAAAAAAAAAAAAAAACTGAAGTGGAAACAAATCCGACTAGGAACCCTGAGGTTACGGGTTCGATCCCACTCAATGGGTTTAGGATCTGGCGTTGCTGTGGCTGTGGTGTAGACAGGCAGCTGCGGCTCCGATTCGACCCCTAGCCTGGGAACCGCCATGTGCAGCAGGCGCAGCCCTAAAAAGCCAACAAACCAACCAAAAAACCCCAACCAAACCAAACAAAAAACCAAAGACTTAGAGCAAAGGTAAGCACAAATCGTAAAGACAATAAAATGACAGTGTAGGGTCTCAGGTGGCTTCCCAGGTCCCCCAGGGCCACCCCTGTTTAGGTCTCGGATCTAATCTGACAGCTTCCTGCAAGTCAGGGGACTCCAGCCCTCTCTCTGCTCCCGCCCCGCCGGAGCTCATGGTTCCCACAGGGCTTTTGCTGCTCTTCCCACCCCCTGGGATTCAGCTGGCCTGGCCCCTTCCGTCAGTCTGGTCCCTCTGGAGACCTGCCCGGGCCTCCTGGTCTGAAAGAGCCAGGCCAGCCCCGCCGCCTCCCTTAGTCTCTGCACCCTCACCCTGATCCTCTGGCAGCGGTCTCCACCGAGAGAAACCACCCAGTTCCCCTAGTGTGGGATGCTCTGAGGTCTGACCCTCCCCACGCGGGCAGGGGCATCGGCCTAATTCTTCACCAGCACACCCCAGCCCCTGGAGCTGGGCCTGCTGCCAGCTGGCCCCAAGCAAACACCGGTGGGAAGAACCACGGCGACGGTTCTCCCTTATTTGGGTCCACGGGGCCTCACTGCCTTCATCCCAAGTGCCCGGGCAGCTTCCTTCCAACCTTCCATCCTCTGCCTGCCCCGGACCCCGTCCTTGCTACTTCCTCCAGGAACACAGAATGCTCTTGGCATCTCAGCCCCCCCCCCCATGAGTTCCCTCGGCCTTTCTCTAGCAGGTTCCAAGCTGAGTCTCCCACCCTGCCTGGTCCTGCCGCTCCTGACACAGACAACTGCCTGCCGTCGGAAGAGCCCCCAGTCACCTCAAACTCAACCGGATCAAAACTGAGTTTGGCCCCCCCTAACTTGCTTGACTGTCTGCCTTCCGCATGGGCTCCAGCGCTGCCTCTTTCCAGGTGCCCAAGCCCCCCTCTCCTTCACCACCTCGGCTCACTGATCATCGGCTCCCAGCAATTCCGCTACTTAAACAGCTCTGGTCCCCGCCGCTTCTCACTGGGCCTCTCCTCAGGCTCCCTGCGCTTTGTTTCCCCACACAGCACAGGGCTGCACAGCGACGATTCTAAACTGCAGGTGCGGAGTCACAGCTCCAGCTCCAGCGAACCTTCCTAGTATCCATGAGGATGTGGGTTCGATCCCTGGCCTCGCTCAGTGGGTTAAGGATCTGGTGTTGCTGTGAGCTGAGGTGTAGGTCGCAGACACGGCTCAGATCCCATGTGGCTGCAGCTGTGGCAGTGGCCAGGCCGCTGCAGCTCTGATTCCACTCCTAGCCTGGGAACCTCCATAGGCTGGGGGGTGCGGCCCTAAAAAGACACACACAAAAACCGGAAACAAAACACAGGTGCCTGCCTCTCCTTGCTCTGACCTCAGAAGGGCTTCCAGACTCCTATCTGCGACCTGGCTCCACAGCCTTCTCTGGCCTCACCCCATCCTACTCCTCTGGTTCTGTCTCCTCAGCCACGCTGAGCAGCTCCCGGCCCCCCAGCTTCATCCAACTCTTAGCAAACAGTGGGCTTTGACACAAGGGGTTCCTTCTACCTGGAATGCCCTTGCCCCCAAGCCTTCTTACACTCACGCTTCGAGGCCCTCGCCTTCTCCCTGACTCCACTGTAAAGCCGTCTTCCTCTGCGCCACCACGCACCCCTGGCTACGTTACTATTGCTGTTGTCATTGCGTGTTGTAATTTACCAGTTTATATGCTTGTTCCTCTCCCAGACAGCAATGCCTTGAGAATAGGTCTGGGTATCACTTGCTGCAGGCACCTGGCCAACAGCAGGATCTCGGTGCGCGTGCACTGAATCCATGAAGGAACGAACGCCTGCGTCCCTGCCGATAAAATGGTCCAGAGAGAGGGCAGGAAGGCCGGCCTGCGGCATGAAGAGCAGGAGGACAGAAGGAGGGAGGGCATTGCTGGCTAGGGAGCCAGAGGGCACAAAGGCTGGTTATGGCCAAGGGCATGGTAGGCCCGCGACCGTGGTGTCACTCAGATGCACAATCACAACTCATTCCTTACTGCCCGGCCATCACAACCGGCCTCCTTTCCCCCGCTAGACTTGCTTCTGCGCTCGGCGAGATACGGATTTTTTTACTTTATTTTTAGGGCCCACTCGCGGCATACGGAGGTTCCCAGGCTAGGGGTCGAATCAGAGCTGTAGCTGCCGGCCTACACCACAGCCACAGCGACGCCAGATCCGAGCCACACCTGCGACCTACACCACAGCTCACGGCAACACCAGATCCCCGATCGGCTGAGCGAGACCGGGGATTAAACCGGCGTCCTCATGGATACTAGTTGGATTCGTTTCCCCTGCACCACGACAGGAACTCCAAGATAAGGGTTTGGAACTACCTCTGCTAGACCCTCTGCCCCCGCTCACTGTCCAGAGGACCTGGAAGCCATCAGGTAAAGGCTCCGAAACCACAACCCGCCCCCACCCTCCCCACAGTCTCCACTGGCCGTCCTGTGACGGCGGGAGGAGGTGCCCCCTCCTCCTTCTGGAACCCACCTGCTCGCACCTGCTTGGATGTGGCCCTGCAGGCTCCCCTCACCCCTGCACCTGCAGTCGCCTCTGGCCTCACACAGTGGCTGGGACACAAGCACAGGCTAGCTGGGTTCCACTCCCAGCTGCACCTCTTGTAACACGCCCTCAGGCAAGTTACGTAACCTCTGTCCGTAAAATGGAGATGCTCGGAAGAGCTTCCTTTAGGGACCATTTCGAGGATTAAATGAGATTAAACACTGAATAAGTAGTAGCTACAATTAATGCTTATCGCTAAAAGGACTGGACTTTTTTCTTGACTCCCATCCTCCTCCACCTCTTGGTGCTCTTGGCTCTGCACCAGTCACAGAGAAGCTTCTGGAAGGGGTGGTCATTGTCTCCAATTCCTATTTCCCATTTTCTCTTAACCCCATCCATGCTGGCCTCCATCCTAACCACACTACTGACACCGCCCTTGTCAAGGTTACCAGTCGACTTTCAAAGTTAGCAAATGCAGCGGTCATGTCTCTGTCCCCATCTCATGTGACCTCTCAGCTCAATTCAGCACAGACACAGACAGCCACATCCTCTTCTTGAAACTGTGTCTTCTCCGGACTCCAGGACCCTGCCCTCCCTGGGCTGCTTCCCCCTTTCTGGCTGCGTTTCAGCCTCTGGGTTCTCCTCCTCTGCTCCACACGCACATGTCCAAGAGCCTCGGGGCTTTGCTCTGGGGCCCTTTGTCCCCCCAGGTATCTCATCCAGTCCTGTAGCTTTATTTATTTTTTTCTTTTTTGGCCACCTGTAGCACATGGCGTTCCTGAGCCAGAGATCAGATCCGAGCCACATGTGCGACCTAAGCTGCAGCAGCAACAGTGCCGGATCCTTAACTCGCTGTGCCAGGCCAGGGATCGAACCTGCGTCCCAGTGTTCCCAAGACACTGCAGATCCCATTGCACCACAGTGGGAATTCCAGTCCTGTAGCTTTAAATACCATCCATCTGGTGATGGCTCCCGACTCTCCACACCCTGCCCTACCTACAAGTCTACCATCCCTAACCACCGATTCGGTGAAACGCACTGTTTATCATTATTTATCCACTTATTTTTATTCAAACTCAAGCTCAGTTATTAACCTACACACCTCCCAACCTATTTCCTCCCTGGTTAATTCCATTTTAATAAATAGCATCATTATTTCCAAAGATGCCTGAGTTAAAAATCTAGAAGCCATTTCTTTCTTTCTTTCTTTCTTTTTTAATGGCCACACCCATGGCATATGGAAGTTCAAGGACTGAATCTCAACCACAGCTGCAGCAATGCCAGATCCTTTAACCTACTGCACCGGGCTGGGGATCGAACCCGAACCTCTGCAGCAACCTGAGCTGCTGCAGTTGGATTCTTAACCCACTGTGCCACAGCGGGAACTCCTAGAAGTCATTTGGATTCCTCCCTTTCCCCTATCCTGCACCCTAGGCACCCCCTCTCCCACCCTCCGCCCCCAGCAAGCCCCGTCTTGAAGCCACCTGCTGAATCCAACGACTTCTCTCCACCTTGGCTGCCACCCCCCTAGACTACGCCACCTCCACGTCTTGCCTCCTGGCCTGTCAAATGGAACGGCATTCCAGGCGAGGGACTAGCATGTGCAAAGTCCAAAAGAGGCTCATTGGTGGGGAGAGGGTGTCAACACAGCAAGTGCGGAGAAGGCCTCATGGCGCACAGGGAAAAGAAGTTAAGGCCAGACCATGGAGAGGCGGGAGGCCGAGCAGAGAAGCAATGGAATAATCAAGGGGGCTTTGCGTGGTGACGCAGGTGGGACAGAGCAGGGGCAGGGAACGTCTGGGAACAGAGAAGTGGCTGGAGACTGAGTGTGAGGGGCTGAGGCCGGGGCGCTGACGTGGGGGGATGGAAAAGAAGACCAGAGACGGGAAACACGTTGAGAAAAAGGATCAGAGCCGAAGGTGCCCGAACGATGGAGAGGAAAGGAGAGGCGCTGTACCCAGTGAGGGCTGGAGGGGAAGCTGGGCTGGTGCTCTGGTGGGGGAGCCTCCCTGGATTCTGGGAGGAGAAGGGGGTCTCCCTGGGGTCCCCTGCCTGGGTCCGGGTTTGGGAGCCCTGAGCGTTCCTGCACTCCTCTCTGGGGTTTCAAGGCTGCAGGCGGGGACAGGGATGGGAGGTCAAGGTCCCCGGGGGGGGGCCGTGGGTCCCGAAGGCCAGTGCGGTGGGGGTCAGGGAGGAGCCCGTGGGTAGGGATGGGGGCCTCACCCGCCTGCGCTCCATCCTGTCCCGGTCGTGGGTGAACTGCAAGACACAGGAAAGGACTGGTGAGCCCTGCCCTGCCCCTCTGCACCCCTCCTCCCTGAGCATGGCTCTCCGTCACCCACCTTCATAGTGGGCAGCGATCACTCTGCGAGCCCGTGGCTTCCGGCCTTTAGGTGCTGAGAATCAAGGAAAGACAGGTGGGCAAAGCAGCCCCCACGCGGGGGGGGGGGGGGGCCCAGAAGCTATTCCCTCAGGCCCATCCCCTGAGGACTTGGCATCCTTATTCTCCTGCAGCCTCCCAGCCCCAGAGCCTCAGGCCTTATCTTCCTCCAGAGGTAGAGCAACTTATAATTCATCATCCAAACTGGGATGCTTCTGAGAGCAAGGGGGTATTATTATTATCATTATTTTCTTTTTCTGGACGCACCCACGGCATATGAAAGTTTTACAGGCTAGGGGTCAAATCAGAGCTGCAGCTGCCAGCCTACACCACAGCTCACTCACGGCAATACTGGATCCTTAACCCACTGAGAGAGGCCAGGAATCAAACCCACATCCTCGTGGATACTAGTGGGATTCATTACCGCTGCGCCACAGCGGGAACTCCCGGAGGGCTACTATTAATCATCACTCTGAGCTCACAGGTATGAGCCGAGACAGTCCCCTGTAAACCCGGCTACACGGTCACACGGTCATCCCAGCCCTAAGGCTCTTTGCTTATTAGGGTCTGGGCTCCCCCCGCCCTGTCTTCATCAGCAGCCTGGGGATCCTCCTAACTCCTGGCCGGCCCGCCTTCCTCTCTGGGGAGGGGGCTGAAGTGAGCAGCAGGCCCCCCCACGATGGAAGGAGCTTCAGAGGGAGGGTCAGACTTCTAGGTTCCAGTTTCGACGGTTTGGCCCCAGAACTCAGAACCCCCTTTCCTCTCTGTGCCTTGGTCTCTCCATCCGTAAGTGGGGATCATGGGTTTTGCTCTGCCCACCTCACGGGGTTGTTTTGCTGAACAAAGGCAGTAACGAGTCCAGAAGCCACCAGAGACCAGCCACTGTTATTCCTGAGGGTGGGATAAAGGGCTGCTCACCACTTCTGCGAGGCCGAACCAGCTTCAGGGAAGGCACGGGGTCCTGGCTTTCCTCCGTCCGGGGATTCAGGTCCTAGGTGAACCAAGGGCAGGGCTGAACCAAGATCTTGCCAGGGCCTCCCGGAGACATAAACTGAGACTGACATGGGGCCAGGGGCCATCAGGAGAGGCCCCAGCCAGCAAGAGGCACAGAGGCTCAGCGAGGGACCGAGTCCCTCAGCCAGAGTGGCCAGGACCACAGGGAGGCACGTTCCTGGGATCAAGCCCCAGCCCTCGCTGCCTTTCCCCTAACCCCCTCCCCCACCTCAGAACCAGCGCAGACCCTGTGAGCAATTGGCGCCCTGCACACACCCCCCCCCACACCCAGTCAGCGTGCACAGAGTACACACCCTGCACACACAACCAGCATCCCTTTCCAAGGCAGGCCACACATCTCCCCTCCCACTTCCCCCCACTGCGGGGGACACAAACACAGCCCAAACCCCTTGCACACGGTTGTCACCCTCTCTCTCACAGACCCACGCCCGGCACAGCTGGTGCACATACACACACACCCACACACAGCTGGCACAACCAGGGCAACACCCTGTTCTCTCAGCTGGCACACACTTCCCATGCCCAGCAGCCCGCAGCGCGGACCCACACCCACTCACCAGCGGCTCCTGGTCCTCCTCTGCCTCGAGCTCCCCCTGGGAAGGCTCCTGCTGGGAAGGAGGCAGCGGTCACCCCGTCCTTCTCCACCTGACATCTCAGTACCCTCCACCCATCTTCCTGGCCCCTTGCCCTCGGCCCACCCGGCCCCGTCAGCTGCTCGGCAGAGTCGGCTCCTGCTCTGCCCGGGGAGGGCTGTGCAGCCGGGCCTCACCTGGGCAGACAGCGATGCCCGGCTCCCCAGGCTGACCACGGCCAGCAGGAGGCCAAGGCAGGCCAGCGCCAGGCCCAGGCCCAGCACGAGCGGGGCCAGCAGGGCGGTGCCCGGCTCCCCCCGGCGCCCCCTCCGCCTCTGGCTCCGACGGGCGGCCATGGGGGCGGGGGGCTGTGCCTGCCTCACCGCCCCCCCATCCCGGGACCCGAGGGATCGGGGGAGGGGGAGCCGGCGGGCGGATCGGGCCGGGGAGAGGGAGGGGCCAGGGAAACGGGGCGGGAGGGGGGGGGACGAGGACAGGAAGCCGGACACTGTTTGTGTGATTAGACGCCGAGCGGGGCAGAGCGCAGTGCAGGGAGCGGGGCGCGCGCTGCGCAGCGTGCAGAGCCCAGAGCGAGTCCCCGCCGGGCTCACGCACCGCCCGGGCGTGTAAAAGTGGGGCGATGTTAGTGAGTGTGCAGCCGGCGAGATGGAGGGTGCGGCCGAGCGCTCTCCACGCGGCCGGCCGGCCGGCAGGAGAGAGGGAGCCAGGGTGAAGTGAGCAGAGAGGTTCCACGCGGCCTGTGGCCTTGCGCAGGTCCCACCGGCTCGAGCGGGATTGCTAATTTAGGCCTCCAGACCAAGGTAACTAGGTGGCAGGTGGCTGGTTTTAGGAGTCCCTCAAGCCGCAAGGCTGGAGGCTAAGGCACTTTTGCATTTTCGCAGCTGCACTTAGAAGAATTCTTTCCCGCGAAGAGAGCCTGAGGGCATCCATTAAGGCCGGTCGGGTTTTTACTTCTCTTAGTAAATCAATTGGTAATTGATTTAAACTCCAGCGGAGGAGAGCAAGCTTCTAGAACTGCGTGCCAGAAACGACACGCCCCTCACCCCAGTGTGTTTCCCAAATGTACTTCTCTGGAAACACTTGAGCCACATCAGCAAATAATAGGGCTTACCTGAGCTCAAGGTGGAACAGCAAGAGCGCTATAAATTGATCCCAAATGAAGTCACTGGGGCTAAGCCACCTCAGCAAAACCCAAACCTAATTTGCAATTTCAGCCTCTCCCAGGAGTAGCATTTTAAACCAATCAGCCTGGAATTTTCGGAGATCAACTCTGATGAGGTAGTGTGACCCCTGCCCTTGCCGGGCCCCAAAGGAAAGGTGACTTGGCCTGAGAAAAGGTTTCTTTTCTTTTGCTACTAACCCCACGGTCCCGCCCCCTGCTGCTGTGACCTTGGAAAGACCCATTTGGTACAACTCCTGGGGGTGCCTTTCTGCTAGCTGGCTGGCCTGCTGCCACATTCCTGAATCAATGAATAAAGCCAATTAGGTTTTCAAACTAACTCCTGTCGAACTTAAGGTCTGCACCCACGGCATGTGGAGGTTCCCAGGCTAGAGGTGGAATCAGAGCTACAGCTGCCGGCCTACACCACAGCCACAGCAACTCGGGATCCGGGCTGTGTCTTCCACCTACACCACAGCTCACGACAAGGCCGGAGGATCCTTAACCCACTGAGCAAGGCCAGGGATCGAACCCACAACCTCATGGCTCCCAGTCGGATTCGTTTCTGCTGCGCCACGACAAGAACTCCTAGAATTTTGTTTAACAAAATAAATTTGGTAAAAGCCAGACCCTCTTTGCCATGAAACACTTTTGTCAATGTAAGACCCTCCAGGAGTTCCTGTTGTGGCGCCATGGTTAACGAATCCAACTAGGAACCGTGAGGTTGCGGGTTCGATCCCTGGCCTCGTTCCGTGGGTTAAGGATCTGGCGTTGCGGTGAGCTGCGGTGTAGGTCGCAGACGCGGCTCGGATCCCGCGTTGCTGTGGCTGTGGTGTAGGCTGGCGGCTACAGCTCCAATTAGACCCCTGGCCTGGGAACCTCCATAGGCCATGGGGTGCGGAAAAAGACCAAAAAAAAAAAAAAAGACCCTCCCAAGTTCAACTGTGATGTTCACTTCTGCACACTTGCAGTGAAAAGTATTAGAAAACGACTCTGTTGCAAAAGCCGTAGTTACACAAGGTAAAGCAGGTGCTGAGTAAGGTAAGGATTCGGGGAGCCCTCTGCCTCTGCTCAGTCCTCCCTTCCCCACTGCCCTCCCGGCTTCTTGGGTTCTGTTCTTTTCTGGAACCTGAACTGCTTTTGTGCTGCAGGGAGGGTCTCAACACGAGTCATTCCTCTGACTTGGAACCCTCACTCTCACCCCCCAGCTTAAGTCCTTTCAAAGAGAGTTTTCTAGATTACCTTTTAATTATTTTATTGGCGGATCCTGCTTGCAGAAGTTCCCGGAGGGTTTGAACCGGCACCATGGCAGTGACAACCCTTAACCTGCTGTGCCACACGGGAACTCCAAAACAGGGTGTCTGATGCCACGTCAGACACACTCCTTGTTTCCAGTCTCCCCTGAAATCAAAGTAGAGAATACCAAACAGGAAGAGAGCAAAGACGGAGGCGGGTGTGCCACCAGCCCTGGCTGCTTAGCTGCCAAGGGGAGGCCGTGTTCTTGGCCAGCAGGCAAAAGAAGGTGGGAGAAGTGGGACGGAAAACTCAGAATTGATTGAAGGCCTGGAAGACAAGCCACCAGCATCAGTTATGACCCCACTTCTCTTCCTCACCTGAAGGCACTTCCCCTCAGATGAAATATCCACTATCTTGTCTCCAAAGAAATGGAATCAGGTGTCTGGGAGAAGTTAATGCTTCGAGTATGATCGCTGAGGGTCCAGAGTAAGTATTTCATGTTCTAGAATCTGGGTTGAGCCACCACCTGACAGTTGACCATCAACTCGCCCTAAGTGAAGCCTTTTAGTTGCCATGTCCCATCCTGATCCACGAGGAATTTTTTTTTTTGCTATTTCTTTGGGCCGCTTCTGCGGCATATGGAGGTTCCCAGGCTAGGGGTCGAATCGGAGCCGTAGCCACCAGCCTACGCCAGAGCCACAGCAACACGGGATCCGCGCCGCGTCTGCAACCTACACCACAGCTCACGGCAACGCCGGATCCTTCACCCACTGAGCAAGGGCAGGGACCAAACCCGCAACCTCATGGTTCCTAGTCGGATTCGTTAAGCACTGCGCCACGACGGGAACTCCATGATCCACGAGGAATTTCTAAGCCAAACTTCCACCAGGGAGAAACCGCAGAGCAATAGTATAATTCATATACCAGCAGAGGAAGTCCTGGGTATCTGGGTAGTTGCTTATTACATATAACCAGTGATCCCCGTGTATATGAGCAGAACCAGTGGCGGAGAGAGACCAAAATAGACAAACCAGCAAAAAACTGACACTGGAGGGAAGCAAGGTGAATCAGAGTACAAAACAACTACCGAATATGTTTCAAGATGCAAAAAGACAAAATATCTGTAATGAACTGGATGCTATGGAGAAAGAAATCATCAGAAAACAAGAAATATTTTGCCAAGACTAAAAATGCGATTGCAAAAATAAAATGTTCAATAGCAGGATTAAAACACAGAGTTAAAAGGAAAAAAATCTCTAAGAGAGAGCAAAAGGAGGAACAAATGGAAATCAGGGAGAAAAGATAGCAAACACAGAGGGCCACTGCAGAAGGACCATAGGGGAGTTCTCTTGCGGTGCAGTGGGTTAAAAATCCCGAGTTGTCACTGGAGCAGATCTAATGGCTACTGTGGCATGGGTTCAGGCCCTGGCCTGGGACCTCTGCATGCTTCAGATGTGGCAAAAAAAAAAAAAAAAAAAAAAGAAAGAAAAAAAAAGAATGAATTGGAGGGAAGGGAAATATCTTAATATCTTAGAAAAAAATGATAGTTTCCAGAACTGAAAGTTATGTCTTCATTCTGAAAGGGTTTACTGTGTGCTCAAGAAAATGAATGAAAAATCCATATCTAGAAACTTCCTCATGAAATTTCAGAACATCAGGAATAAAACGGAAGATGTTGGAGATCCTGTCGTGGCGCAGCGGAGAGGAATCTGATCTAGGAACCGTGAGGTTGCGAGTTCGATCCCTGGCCTTGCTCAGTGGGTTAAGGATTCCATGTTGCCATGAGCTGTGGAGTAGGTCACAGACGGGGCTCAGATCCTGTGTTGCTGTGGCTCTGGCATAGGCTGGCAACTGTAGCTCTGATTAGACCCCCGGCCTGGGAACCTCCATGGGCCACAGATGCGGCCATAAAAAGACAAAAGAGGGAGTTCCCGTCGTGGCACAGTGGTTAACGAATCCGACTAGGAACCATGAGGTTGCAGGTTCGGTCCCTGCCCTTGCTCAGTGGGTTAAGGATCTGGCGTTGCCGTGAGCTGTGGTGTAGGTTGCAGACGCGGCTCGGATCCTGCGTTGCTGTGGCTCTGGCGTAGGCCGGTGGCTACAGCTCCGATTAGACCCCTAGCCTGGGGACCTCCATATGCCGCAGGAGCGGCCCAAGAAATAGCAACAACCACAACAACAAAAGACAAAAGACAAAAAAAAAAAAAAAGAAGAAGCTCTAGGAAAATTCCCAAACTGAAGAAATTCTTTTATTTTTTTGTTTTTTATCCTCATGGATATTAGTCAGATTCTTAACCCACTGAGCCAAAATGGGAACTCCAAGAGATTCTTGATTTAAATGACAGGCAAGGCATAATATGACACGATGGTATTTACTTGACATAGTTTTTGTTTTTTTTTTAGGGCCACACTTTCGGCCTATGGACGTTCTCCAGCCAGGGGTCTAATTGGAGCTGCAGCTGCCAGCCTGTGCCCCAGCTTGTGCTATTGTTGGATCCTGAACCCGCTGAGTGAGGTCAGGGATCAAACCCGAACCCTTCCAGAGATAACATCAGGTCCTTAACCGGCTGAGCCCCAGTGGGAACTCCTACATAGTGCTAAATGACCTCAGTGATTGAAACCTCCTGGACTGTGGGATTGGGTACCTGGAGAAGAACCTGTAATCCTGCCCACTGTTTGGCCTGAGTGTGACCAGAATTCACAAGCCCATTGTAATGCGGGTACGGTTCACTGCATCTCAACTTTTAGGGTCAACGTGGAGAAGCCAGAAGAAGACTTGGTTGTGGTTGCAGGAAAGGTGGTGAATACTCAAAACATTGACATTGTAAATATGAGGCTGAGAAAAGGTTGCATGGCGAAGTGAGCAGAGAAAAAGGAATTAAAAGCGGCTGTCTCTCCAGAGACCCTGGGAAGAGACAGAACCAAACTCATGAACGTTAGGTGATAAGTGTGCAAAATGCGGCACAAAGCTGCAAGACAAAAATAGATGCAGAAGCTGTTAAATTATAGCATAACTTGTATTGTCCCTGTTTCTTACTCCATCAGGAACCTGTGCTAAAAATGGAATGTGCTAAAAATAGAAATGAGCCCTTTCCCTCCTAACTAGCTGCTCCCTAAGTGGCCCCCGGAGCCTGAGTTCTCTCTGCTCAGTGCCCCCCACCACGCTGTTGGTCCATAAACCTGCCTGAGATCTCATTGCTCCCGTGTTTGCCTCCTTCTTCCCTCACCGTTTCTAACAATTACTATAAAAATGAAACAAAAGCAAACCAAAAATAATATATAGTCCTGCTGGGAAAGAGAAGCGGGAGAGGAAATGAGTTAATTGTCGCATGTTTTATATCGGAAAGTCAATATTCAGTAAAGTTGATATATAAAGCAATCAAGTAGGGACGTTGGAGCTGGTTTATTTGTTTGTTTGTTTGGGGGGGGAGTCTGTGCCCGCGGCATGTGAAGGTCCTCCCTCCCCCAAAGGATTGAACCTGTGCCACAGCAGCAACCAGAGCAGCAGCCGTGACAGTGCTGGATTCTTAACCTGCTGCGTGCACCCCGAAGGAACTCTGGAGCTAAGATCTTGCAATAACTTCCAGAAGAAATAAAAACAGTCACTGTTGAAAGGGGTCGCCTCCAGGTCGTGGGAGTGGAGTGGGGTGGGGTGGAGCAGGATGGGAAGGGGTGAGGCGCTCTTGTTTTTCATACTCTTCGGTTCTCCTTGAATGCTTATCGGGGAAATGCAGCATTTTAATTTGCACGAAGAAAACAAATCGCAGGGCAGGGAGCCTGGCTGAGGAGGGAACGTCAGCAACCACCTGGGCCAGGCCTGTGATCACACCTGCTAATGGAAAAAAACAGGGATTGGACCCTTGGAGACAGCAGCTCATCCTCAGAGCCTTTAACTTTGGCTTGAAAAATTAATTCAACACACTTAACCTTTTTGTTCTTGGTTTGCGGCCAAAATTAAAATTAACTTGCATTTTTTTTTTGGACACTGATCGGAAGCGACTTGGGAAATGTGTAGGAAAAATACTGAAAGGAAATCTGCCAGTGTGAGGTTTTTTTTTCCCTCCTCTGCCTTTTTACGCTTTTCTTCTCAAATTTTCTCCCCTTATAATGAGGGAAAAAAAGGTTTGTCTGGGGTTTTTTGAGAGGCCCAATTTGATTAATACCACGTCAGTGCAAAGACGGAATTTCACGTGGTCTCTAAGGATGGGGTCTGTGTCCCCTTTGCTGGCTCTCCTATTTCCAGTGCCAGCAAAAGCTTGTTGAATGAATACATGTAATCTTAATCTGACCCCCTGGCTGGCAGTGGCCAGTGACTTTATTGGGGGGAGCAGCCTGGGGGAAACCTGAGAAGTTTCCCAGGATGAGGGGTTTTCAATGCTAGAATCAGGACAATTCCAGGCAAACTGGAGGGAGTTGGAACCTAGTTGGGGGACGAGGCTGCTCTTCATTCTCCTCCAAGCCACCACCCAACACGCTTTGGTCAAAATGCCTAAACTCAAAACATCAGTCAGTTAATAAAACAACTGAAATCCTCCACTCCACTCCCAAGCCCCAGGCTTTCAAGACTCTCCCATCACCGACAACGCCCCATCCCGCCCTCCCGGCACCTGCTGACCTGATGCTCCACCAAAGGCCTCTCCCTTTTACTCGATTCAGCAGATACTCCTTAGCCCTCATCTTACTTTTTTTTTTGGTCTATTTTGCCTTTTCTAGGGCTGCTCCTGCAGCATATGGAGGTTCCCAGGCTAGGGGTCTAATTGGAGCTGTAGCCACCAGCCTACGCCAGAACCACAGCAATGTGGGATCCAAGCCGAGTCTGTGACCTACACCACAGCTCTCGGCAATGCTGGATCCGTAACCCACAGAGCAAGGCCAGGGATCGAACCCACAACCTCATGGTTCCTAGTCGGATTCGTTAGCCACTGAGCCACGACGGGAACTCCTCATCTTACTTCCTTGCAGCATCTTTGTTTTTCACTATCATTTTGAACCCTCTTTTCGTGGCCTCTCTGGCTACTCCTCTGGCTTCTGGTTTCCTTCTCTCTTTTTTTTTTTTAGGGCCACACCTGCGACATATGGAGGTTCCCAGTATGGGTCGAATGGGAACTGTAGCCAATGGCCTACACCACAGCTATAGCAACGCAGGATCTGTGCTGAATCTGTGACCTACACCACAGCTCACGGCAACGCCAGATACTTAACCCACAAGGAAAGGCCAGGGATCAAACTCGAATCCTCATAGATACTAGTAGGGTTTGTTACCACTGAGCCACAATGGGAACTCCCCTCAGTAGACATGTTACAGAAGAGAAATCCACTGTCTTTAAGTTGGTTCATTCATTATTTTACCAAACTTGGTATCTCAAATGGAGTTTAGGAGTTCCCGTCATGGCTCAGTGGTTAGCGAATCCGACTAGGAACCATGAGGTTTCCGGTTCGATCCCTGGCCTTGCTCAGTGGGTTAACGATCCGGTGTTGCTGTGAGCTGTGGTGTAGGTCGCAGACGCGGCTCGGATCCCGCGTTGCTGTGGCTCTGGCGTAGGCCGGCGGCTACAGCTCCGATTCGACCCCTCGCCTGGGAACCTCCATATGCCGAGGGAGCGGCCCAAGAAATGGCAAAAAGACAAAAAAAAAAAAGATGGAAATTTCATAATTGATCATTGAATTCAGTCCAGTTTTGTGGTTTTTCTTTTTAGGCCAGGGATCCAGCCTGTGCCACAGCAGTAGCAATGTCAGATCCGTAAACTGAAGAGCCATCAGGGAACTTGTATTTTTTCTCTTTTTAGGGCCACAGCTTCAGCATGTGGAGGCTCCCAGACCAGGGTTCGTATTGGACCTGCAGCTGCTGGCTGGCACCACAGCCACAGCAGTAACTGATCAGAGCCATGTCTGTGACCTACGCCACAGTTTGTGGCAATGCCAGATCCTTAACTGACTGAGCGAGGCCAGGGACTGAACGCCAATTCTCATGGATTCTAGTCGGATTCTTAACCCACTGAACCATAACAGGAAGTCCAGGAACTCCTTTTTGGGGGGGCTTATTTTTAGGGCCGCACCTGCAGCATATGGAGGTTCCCAGGCTAGGGGTCGAATCGGAGCTGTAGCCAGTGGCCTACGCCAGAGCCACAGCAACGCGGGATCTGAGCTGCGTCTGCAACCTACACCACAGCTCACGGCAACGCCGGATCGTTAACCCACTGAGCAAGGGCAGGGACCGAACCCGCAACCTCATGGTTCCTAGTCGGATTCGTTAACCACCGCGCCACCACGGGAACTCCCAATTCTTGATCTTTTTTTCCTTTTTTTAGGGCAACACCCACAGCATATGCAAGTTCCCAGGCTAGGGTCGAATCAGAGCTGTAGCTGTCGGCCTACACCACAGCCACGGCAAGGTGGGATCCGAGCCGTGTCTGTGACCTACACCACGGCTCACAGCAACGCCGGATCCTTAACCCACTGAGAGAGACTGAGGATCAAACCAGCATCCTCATGGTTACCAGTCAAGTTTGTTAACCGCTGAGCCACGACAGGAACTCCAAATTCTGGATATTTAATATTTATACAACACCATTATCTAGTATACAATCTATATTCAAATTCCCTCCAATTGTCCCAATCATAGCAATTGTTTCTTCCAAGCAAAGGTCACAGGTTGCGTTGTTATGTCGTTTTAGGCTTCTTCTCCTATTTGAGAACAGTTCTTTGGCCTTTTTTTGTCTTTCACCACATTGCTATTCTGTTTGCTTTTGGCCACGCCTGTGGCATGTGGAAGTTCCTAGGCCAGGGACGGAACCTGCGCCACAGCCGCAACCTGAGCCGCTGCAGTGACAACCCTGACTCCTTAACCCACCGAGCCGCAAGGGAACTCCACCACATTGCTCTTTGTGAGTCCAGGCCAGTTGTTTTTTGAGAAGGTGGAAAGGAAAAACTCACTTCCTGCTGCGTGGCTCCTCTACACTCAATACCACTGCAGGGCCGGTTCACTTCCCGACACCAGCGGTGTGGCTGTTCCTCACATCAGACCCCCACCTGACGGTCCTACAGTCTAGCTCCACCCCGGCACCATGTGCCTGGAGAAAGCCTCAGATTCCTCAGGTTAGCGGCTCCATCGTCGTGTAAATCTGTCCCTTCCCTCACACACCTTGGACACCAAAGGGACGTCAAAGTGGTGTCCTGCGCTTCTCATCGACCTGCTAGAACCACAGGTTCCCACCACGGCTTCTTTAGGTTGGATTCATTGGCTAGAGAGGCTCACAGAACTCAAGGAAACAGGTCCCTTCCAAGATCATCAGTTTCTTACAAAAGGATAAGCCAGGTGGAAGAGATGCCCAGGGGAAGGAATGTGGGAAGAAGAGTGTCCCCCCCGCCCCACCCCGCCACCTGCTCACCAACCCAGAAGCTCCCCACACCTGGTCCTTCTGGCCTGTTATGGAGACTTTGTTACATAGGTGTGATTAATGAAATCATTGGCCACTGGCGATTGCCGTCAATCTCTAGCCTCTCCCCTCCCTGAAAGTCTGGGATTGAAAGTTCCAACCCTCTAATCACGTGGTTGGTTCCCTTGGCAACCAGACTGCATCCTTAGGGGCCCTCCAAATTCACACCCGAACATAAAGTCTCCTGGGCCAGAGAGGGGTTTTTACGACACTTGTGACACATGACATTCCTCTCACCCTTATGGTCCTGGCACTATTTTGGGAACCGAGGACAAAAGACCAAATGCTAAAACAAAAGTTACTGCCAATGTTCTTATCGATTGGGAAATTCCAAGGATTTTAGGAGCTCTGTGCCAGAAATGGGGACAAAGATGAAATAAGTATTTCTTATTATAAAGCACAATATCACAGAACATTCTCTAGTTTTGTTTTTTGGTCTTTTGTCCTTTTTTTTAGGGCTGCACCCACAGCATATGGAGGTTCCCAGGCTAGGGGTCTAATCAGAGCTGTAGCCACCGGCCTATGCTACAGCCACAGCAACAACAGATCTGAGCAGCATCTGCGACCCACACCACAGCTCATGGCAACGCTGGCTCCTTAACCCACTGAGCGAGGCCAGGGATCAAATCCACATCCTCACGGATACTGGTTGGGTTTGTAACCCGCTGGGCCACAACGGGAACTCCCTACTTGTTTTAATTTTCAGTATAACCATGCATTCGTTCTTCAGGTATTGTTTAATGTATTATAGTCTCTTAAATCATTTTCATTTTAATATGTACCTTGTCCAGATTCATCCAGTGGGAGGTTTTTCCACCTGATTCTTGGGTCCTCTTCAGTTTTCGAGCGCTTCCTTCTTGTCTTCCTCCTCCTCCTCTCCCCTATCTCCTCCTCCTCCGCTTTCTTCTTTTCCCGCGCTCTCTTCCAGGCACAGCTTGTACTTCCTCTGTACCAGCCCTGTTTTTATTTTTGTTTTTTGGTCATGCCCATGGTATTTGGGTCAGGGACTGAATGTGCCCCACACCTGCCACCGGAGCTGCAGCCGTGACAATGCCAAACCCTTAACCCGCTGAGCCACCCGGGAACTCCGGGGCTGCAATTCATTTATCTTTGTTCCCTGAACCTAGCTAATGCCTCACACATGGTAGGTGCTCCATAAATGTTTGTGGCGTGAAAGAATGAGTGATTTTGCCAGGAAGCAGAGAGAGCAGACTTCAGACCTGGGTCTCCAAAGTGACCTCTCTCGCCTGGTGTCCCATCCCTCCCCAGAGGAGGGGAAAGAGGACCTGGCCTTGGAGACGGAATCGGATTCAGGGAGCAGAGACGAGGGATGAGCATTCCAAGGTCAGGTGGGCAATCCTTAGCCTGACCAGTCATCTGCACCTTCTCTATTTCAGAGTTTCCTACGTCCCAAGGTTTTACTTTTATCCGCAGCTCTCCATCCATATCGTATCTGCCTCAGAGTAAGACTCCACCCAGAGTTCCCGTCGTGGCACAGTGGTTAATGAATCCGACCAGGAACCATGAGGTTGAGGGTTCGATCCCTGCCGTTGCTCAGTGGGTTAAGGATCCGGCGTTGGCATGCGCTGTGGTGTAGGTCGCAGACGCGGCTCGGATCCCACATTGCTGTGGCTCTGGCATAGGCTAGACCCCTAGCCTGGGAACCTCCATATGCTGCAGGAGTGGCCCAAGAAATGGCCAAAAAAAAAAAAAAAAATCCACCCAGATGGCACTAAATGGCAGGAGGGGGGCTGAATTCGGGGGGAGGGTGCCCTGGACCTCTTACTTACCTGGCTCTCTGGCCCCAAGCTCAGACTTGGTGGCATGGGCAACATGGCACCTGACCTGACGGCTAATGCGATCGATCTAGTTTGGCCCCTGGCCCTTGGCACCTGCCTCAGCTTGGCCCTGAGCTGCAGCTTGACTCAGCTCCAGCTTGGCTGGGATGGCTTAGACCACCTGGCCTCCTTCCAAGCCGGAGAGTATAAAAGCAAAGTACAAGTCCTGATATGCCAGTGGCAGCCGCCTCAGGCCCTCTGTTTGGGGAAGGCGAGTGTAAACGCACAATCGGTCCCAAAAGTACCCTCATCCGGTCTGCCTGCAGCCACTGGCCCCTAGGCGGGCAGGGGGTTGGGAAATGGAAAACCTGGGCTCTGGTCCCCTTTAGCTTCAGGCCTTCGGTAAGGTCTTAGATGGGTTCCCTGGCTCTCTGAGCCTCCAATGGGCTGAAGAGAAATCAGGCCTGCCTGGGATAATTCTGCTGGACTGGAGAGCTGAGGTCACATCATGGGATACTTTAGTTATTTATTTTGGCCACGCCCGCAGCATGTAGAAGTTCCCCGGGCCAGGGACGAAACTGGAGCCATAGGAACAACTGCAGCCACAGCAGTGACGAGTGTCCTTCACCACTAGGCCACCAGGGAACTCCACATCATCACATACTTTTTTTTTTTTTTTAGGGCTGCACCTGCGGCTTAGGCAAGTTCCCAGGCTAGGGGTCAAATTGGAGCTATACCACAGCCACAGCCACAGCGGATCTGAGCCGTGTCTGCAACCTACAGCACAGCTCCCAGCAACACCACATCCTTAACCCATTGAGCCAGACCAGGGATGGAACCCGCATCCTCATGGATACTAGTCAGGTTCATTACCACTGAGCCACAGTGGAAACTTCCCACAGCCTCATGCTTGGTTTAGATAAAATGTGGCTTGCGTATTTTATCTTCCCGGATTCTCCAAACAAGCCTGGGAGGAGAGGGCTGTTATCTGCATGTTACAGAGAAGAAAGAGAGGCTGAGACACCAGGGGCCAAGCCCAAATGTGCTGAGCTGTCCACTAAGGGACTAATTACAACCAGTCTGAACAGGGATGGCTGCATTTGCACAGCCTCTCTGGTGGGCAGAGCAGCGTGGTTGCCAGCGTTAATTTAACCCTCACAAAAAAACCTCTGTGATGAGAACGTGATCCCCATTTTATAGATGAAAGAAAACTACACTCAGAAAAGTAAGAGAAAAAAAAAGTTCCTGTTGTGGTCCAGTGGGTTAAGGACCCGACACTGTCTCTCTGAGGACGCGGGTTCGATCCCTGGCCTTGCTCCGTGGGTTAAGGATCCGGCGTGGCTGTGGCATAGGCCAGAAGCTGCAGCTTCGATTCAACCCCTGACCTGAGAACGTCCATAAGCCACAGGTGCAGCCCTAAAAAAAAAAGAAAGAAAGAAACTAAATGCTTTGCAAATGAGTACAGGTCACCTAGTCAAGGGCTAGAACCCAGTCTCTGTTGCATTTTCTGCTTCACGTGGCTCCTTCTTGAAGCGCCAGAGCAAACTTTAGGAGGCATTTGAGCCTCCACCTGGAGGGCTTGGTAAAGCCTCAACTGCTGGGCCCCATGGCCTGCCTTTCAGACTCTGCAGGGCCCAGAAAGAGAATTTTCATTTCAGGTGATGCCTCCGCTGTGGGCCTGGGGCCTTGCTCTAGGATGGCCAGTCTCAGCCCCTGGCCTCACAGCTTCCAAGTCCTGCTTAGGCTGGGCTGAGGGAGTCCCCTGGACAGAGCCTGGCCCCAGTGCTGAGGCATGGCCCTAAGACAAGCAGGACATAAGCCCTCTCCAACCACCTCAAACGCTTGTCTGTGGCTGAGCCGTTAAGAGTTTTTAGTTGAAAGTAATAAAAACCACCCATGGTGTTTATAAGCAGAAAAAGGGTTTATCCAAGAGTTCCCCTCGGGTCTCAGTGGTTAACGAACCCAACTAGTATCTGTGAGGTTGCGGGTTCAATCCCTGGCCTTGCTCAGTGGGTTAAGGATCCGGCGTGGCTGTGAGCTGTGTTGCAGGCAGGCAGCTACAACTCTGATTTGATCCCTATCCTGAGAACCTCCATATGCCATGGGTGCAGCCCTAAAAAGACAAAAGACGAAAAGACAAAAGAAATAGTAGCAAGAAAAAGAGTTTATCCGAAGGCTGTTGCCAGCTCCCAGAATCACCAGGAAGGCTGGACAGACAGGCTCAGGGAATAAGCCAGGTCAAGGGAACTGCAGCATAGACAGGGCCCAAAGCTTACTGCAGATCTGGCTTGGTGAGAACATGCCTGCCACTGGCCCTGCAGGACACAGACACACAGCCAGGACTGCCAGCACCACTGGCCCTGGACACTGGAGGCCGCTGCTGCCCTGGGAAGGATGTGCTTCTTACTGTTTGTTTCTCTAGCCCTCAAACCAAAGCCTGGGAGTTCCCTGGTGGCCTAGCAGGTTAAGGGTCCAGCATTGTTGCTGCTATGGTGCGGGTTCCATCTCTGGCCCTGGAACTCCCATATGCTGTGGGAAAAGCAAAAAAAAAAAAAAAAATTTATAAACTTTTGTGCATCAAAAGGCATCATTAGAGTGAAAAGGCAACCACACAGAATGGGAGGAAATATTTGCAAATCATGTATTTGATAAGGAGTTATATAAAGAACTTCTACAACCTCCTTCAAAAGAAAAACTTGATTAAAAAATGGATAATGATCGGTCAGTGGGTGAAGGATCCCAAGTTGCCACAAGCTGTGGCATAGGTGGAGGATGCAGCTGAAATCCCTGTTGCCATGGCTATGGCAGAGGCTTGTAGCTGTCATTCTGATTTGGCCCCCAGCCCAGGAATTTCCACGTGCTACAGGTACAGCCATTTAAAAAAAAAAAGATGAAGGGACTTAAGGATCCAGTGTCACATTGCAGGTTGCAGCTGCAGCTTGGATTAAATCCCTGGCCCGGGAATTTCCATATGTCGCAGGTATGGCTATAAAAAGAAAAAAACAAAAACAAAATAAACAGCACAACCATTTCTCAAAAAAAAAAAAAATTATCATATGATCTAGCAGTTCCACTTCGGGGCATATACTCAAAATAATTGAAAGCAGGATATATATTTTTTTCTTTTTTTGTCTTTTCTAGGGCTGCACCCACAGCATATGGAGGTTCCCAGGCTAGGGGTCCAATCAGAGTTGTAGCCACCGGGCTACACCACAGCCACAGCAATGCCAGATCCGAACCACGTCTGTGACCTACACCATAGCTCATGGCAATCCCGGATCCTTAACCCACTGAGCAAGGCCAGGGGTCGAACCAGTGACCTCATGGATCCTAGTCGGGTTTGTTCGTTAACTTCTTTTTTTTTTTTTATTTTCCCACTGTACAGCAAGGGGGTCAGGTTATCCTTACATGTATACATTACAATTACATTTTTCCCCCAGTGTTCGTTAACTTCTGAGCCATGAAGGGAACTCCTGAAAGCAGGATAAAAAATATCCTGCTATTTTACACTGATTTTTTTTTTTTTATCTTTTTTTGCCTTTTCTAGGGCCACTCCTGCGGCATATGGAGGTCCCCAGGCTAGGGGTCGAATCGGAGCTGTAGCCACTGGCTACGCCAGAGCCACAGCAACTCGGGATCCAAGCCGTGTCTGTGACCCACACCACAGCTCACGGCAACGCCAGATCCTTAACCCACTGAGCAAGGGCAAGGACCGAACCTGCCACCTCACGGTTCCTAGTCGGATTCGTTAACCACTGCGCCACGACGGGAACTCCTACACTAATGTTTTATACTGATGTGCATAGAAGCAATATTCCTAAGAGCCAAAAGGTGGAAGCAACCCACATGTCCAGGAGGAACATACAAACAAAATGTGGTCTATCCGTACAATATTATCCAGCCTTAAAAAGGAAGGACACCGCTGTCTAGCACAGGGAACTATATCTAGTCACTTACGATGGAACATGATGGAAGATAATGTGAGAAAAGAGTGTATATATATGTGTGACTGGGTCACTTTGCTCCATAGCAGAGATTGACAGAACACGGCCAGCCAACTATAATGGAAGGAATAAAGAAATAAACTTGTACAAAAAATTTAAAAAAAAATAAAGTTAACTATAGACTTTTGAGGGGAAAAAACAAAAAAAAAAGGGAAGGACATTCTTTGGTTGTTGTTTTCGCCGTGTCAAGGGCATGCACAAGTTCCCTGGCCAGGGACGGAACCCATACCACAGCTGTAACCAGAGGGACAGCAGTGACAGTGCTGGATCCTTAACCCACTGAGCCTCCGGTGAACTCCCAAAAAGGAAGGACCTTCTAACACATGCTACAACTTGGGTGAACCTTGAGGACACTGTGCTCAATGAAATAAACCAGTCAGGGAGTTCCCGTTGTGGCGCAGTGGTTAACGAGTCTGACTAGGAACCATGAGGTTGCGGGTTCGGTCCCTGCCCTTGCTCAGTGGGTTAAGGATCTGGCGTTGCCGAGAGCTGTGGTGTAGGTCGCAGACGCGGCTCGGATCCCGTGTTGCTGTGGCTCTGGCGTAGGCTGGTGGTTACAGCTCCGATTCAACCCCTCGCCTGGGAACCTCCATATGCCGCGAGAGTGGCCCAAGAAATAGCAACAACAACAACAACAAAAAAAGACAAAAGAAAAAAAAAGAAATAAACCAGTCAAAAGACAAATACCGTATCACTCTACTTATAGGAGCCACCTGGAGTGGTTGACGTCACAGAGACGGACAGCGGCACGGTGGTTGCCAGGGGCAGGGAGGGGAGGACTCGCAGCTGGACGCTGAGATGCTGTAGGACAATGTGCACGTATCTAACCCTTCAAGGCTACTGGGTGTTTTGGCAAGCCCGCGGCATACAGAGCTTCCCGGACCAGGGAGGGAGCCTGCGCCACAACAGAGTCCTGAGTCACAGCAGGGACCACGCCGCATCCCTAACGCACTGAGCCTCCAGAGAACTCCTAGTGTCCCAAATTTTAACCATCTCCCATAAATCAATCAGATAAGACGATCCAAAGGGGGGAAAAAATAAGAGACACACGTTAATAAAATGTATTGGAACATAAATAATACATTTGGAGGGAGGGGGAGAGCACCCTAGGAAGGCAGATGATGGCCAAGGGGTGGGGCAGACCTGGCAGAACATGGTCAGGGGGCGGTGGGGGGGGGGGCAGCCTGGCTGTGACGCTGTTCTGGAAAATCGGGAGTTTATCCTAAGGGCAGAGGGAAGTCATTCGATCAGGTTCAAGACTTTGCTTTAGAAAGACCACACCGAAAAGAATGGAGGGAGCGATACGGAGTCAGGGAGCCTGGCTGGAGGCTCCAGGATGTTGGAGGAAAAAATGACGCTGGCTCCGATCCTCAGTGTGGGAAAGTGAGACACATGAACACGGGGAGATCTCGACCAGGCTCCCTCCTTCTGCAGAAGCAGGGGTGCTCACAAAGCGTGCACCGCACGAAGCAGGAAAGACCCTCCCTATTTATCTCTCACGCGGGTGATGGACCTGCCCCCTTCCCCTTGGTCAGGTCAGGGCGCACACTCTTCTCGGTTGGCCGAGAAGACCATCGCTGGGAGAGGAGGGAAAGAGGAGGGGATGGCAGGCGGGCATCTCAGCTGAACCAGGAGCAAAATGAGTCACCAAGACTTCCTTTGATAGAAAAGACATATGTTGGAGTCCCCGTCGTGGCGCAGCGGTTAACGAATCCGACTAGGAACCATGAGGCTGCGGGTTCGATCCCCGGCCTTGCTCAGTGGGTTAAGGATCCGGCACTGCCATGAGCTGCTGTGAGTTGTGGTGTAGGTCAAAGATGTGCAGCTTGGATCCCGTGTTGCTGTGGCTCTGGTGTAGGCCGGTGGCTACAGCTCCGATTAGACCCCCTAGCCTGGGAACCTCCATATGCCGCAGGAGTGGCCCTAGAAATGGCAAAAAAAAAAAGAAAAATGAAAAGACATATGTTAATTCTCACAAGGAGAAGGATGATGGCAGTTAAGGCTGGGGAGGAGAGGTAGAAAAGGAGAGGGGTGCAGGGCCTTGAGACGTATTCATAAAACACAACAGCCACACAACCTGAAGATGGTCCCCAAGGGGACGGGGAGGCCAGGGAGCGGGGATGGCTCAGGCAGCCTGTGAACGCGGGTGTGAGACAAAGAGTTCCCTTCCAATTTTTTTGTCCTTTTATGGCTACTCCCGTGGCATATGGAAGTTCCTGGGCTAGGGGTCAAATTGGAGCTGCAGCTCTGGCCTACACCACAGTCACAGCAACGCGGGATCCAGGCTGCGTCTGCAACCAGCACCACAGCTCAGGGCAGTGCCGGAGCCTTAACACACTGAGCGAGGCCAGGGATTGAACCTTCGTCCTCAAGGACACTATGTTGGGTTCTTAACCCACTGAGCCATAATGGGAACGCCTCCATTTCGACTATGTGAGGTTTGACGTGCCTGTGAGACGTTCAAGCACAGAAGTCTGCCTAGTGCTTGGGTATTTCAGGTTGGAGCCAGGCTGATGGTATAAACAATACTTTATTTTACTGCTTTTTAGGGCTGCGCCTGCGGCAGAGGGAGGTTCCCGGGCTAGGGGTCGAATCAGAGCGGCAGCTGCCTGCCTACACCACAGCCACAGCAGCGCAGGATCCAAGCCGCATCTGCGCCCTACACCACTGCTCACGACAACGCCAGATCCTTAACCCACTGAGCGAGACCAGGGATCAAAACCTCACCCCCATGGATCCTAGCCAGGTGTGGTAACTGCTGAGCCACGACGGGAACTCCATAAGTGATATTTTAAATTAATGCTATTGAAAGCTGCAGGAGGGGAGCAGCCAGGGAGGGAGGGAAGCAGAGGCAGGCTGGACCCTGAGGGGCTCCAGAAGACTGGAACCAGAGTGCCAGCGGGGAGGCGAGGAGGCCAAGGGGTCAGGGAGCCGGGAGGGGTGGGCTGTGCTGATTTACAATGCAGAGGTTTCTGGGGAGCCAGAAAGCAGACTGCAGAGGGTGAAGATGGGGGGATGGGAAGGAGGGGAGGGGTAAGTGGCTGAAGCGGGGCTCCAGGGCCAGCGGCAGGACGGTGTTTTTTTAGTAGATTTGGTCGTTTTTGTGAAATATTTTTTGTTCTCGCCTTCTGTTTTCTTTGGAAAAGGAATGCCCGCTTGCGGCAAGAGGAATTCACACGGAGAGGTGGTGGGAACCCCTAGGATGGTTCCTAACAAAGGGATTCAACCGGGCAGAAGGCTGGCATTCGACGGTGACCCCCTCCAGAGGCTGCTGGGCTGAAGGACTGTTCTGCCCCTGGGGCTGGTTGGCTGCTTTCTCACATGGGAGACGCCAGGGCACGCCTGCGCCTTGAAAGATGTCTTGTGCCAGGAAAGGAGGGCGAGGAGGATGCTGCCAACAGGGTGCCAGGCGTGGGGGGCGGGGGGTGTCTCAGGAACGGGGTCAGGGCTTTGCGGACAGGGGAGAAAGTCTGAACAGGAGGCCGATGGGCTTTCAGGGGTCCCTGCACTGGTCTCTGGTTCTCCGTCCCACAGCCTGTTCCCAGCACAGCAGCCTGATGGAGCCTCTAAAAGGTTCAGGGAGACGACATCTCTCCTCCGCTTCAAACCCTGCAGTGGCTCCTCGCACCCTCACTGGCCTCCCTGCCCTGTCAGCTGGTCCTCCCTGCTCCGACCTTGGCTCCTGTTTCTTCAGTCCAGCCACGTGGACCCTGAGCAGGTCCATGAGCATCAGGCACTCTCCTGCCCCAGGCCCTTTGCACCAGCTGTTCTCCCTACAGACCTAGCTTTTCAACCGTGGCACCATTGACTCTTTGGCTGGCTAGTTCTGTGTCTCAAGGGCTGTCCTGTGCCTTGGAGGATGTGCAGAGCCTCTCCCATCTAGATGCCAGCAGCACCCCCACGTACACACAGTTGAGACAACAAAAATGCCTCCAGATGTGGGCAAAAGTCCCCCGGGTAAGAGCGAGGCATCACCACAGACGGAGAAGCACTGGCCTAGAAGGGGCTTCTCTGGATGCCCCTCGGCTTCCTTGCTTACCTGGAAAGTCTCTGCTCAAAGCCCACCTGCCCAACGGGCTCGCCCTGACCCCACGATTCAGCTGGCATCTGGCCTCTGCCCCAAATGCCTGATCCTCCATCCTGCCCTTTTCCTTTCTGCTGTAGCAAGAGTCACTTTCTCTAATACTGTGATTTATTTATTTTTGCCCATTACAGTGTAAGCTCCCCAAGGCAGGTTTAATGACTGATGTGACCCCAGTGTCTAGAACTGTGCCTGGCATAGAGCAAACATTAAAAAAAAAATTTTTTTTTTTTTTGGCCGCATTTGAGGCGTGCAGAAGTCACCAGGCCAGGGAGCGAACCCAAACCTCAGCAGTGACAAGGCTGAGTCCTTCACCATTAGGCCACCAGGGAACTCCTAAAATAATTTCTTTTTCTTGTCACAGCCATACTGGCAGCATATACATGTTTCCAGGCTAGGGGTGGAATCGGAGCTGCAGCTGCCGGCCTACGCTACAGCCACAGCCAGAGCCATGCAGGATCCAAGCTCATGGCACACTGGATCCTTAACCCACTGATCGAGGCCAGGGATCGAACCCGCATCTTCATGGATATTAGTCAGGTTTGTTACTGCTGAGCCATGATAGGAACTCCTCCACCACTCTAATATCCTCGTTATGCATGCCCTTTCTTATTCCAAGAGAAGATTTAATAGATTTAAAAGAATACATGAGGAGTTCCCTTGTGGCCCAGTGGGCTAAGGTTCCTGCATTGTCACTGCAGCGGCTCCTGTCACTGCTGTGGAGCAGGTTGGATGGCTGGCCTGGGAACTTCGGCATGCTGTGGGGGACAGCCAGAAAAGAAAAAAAGAGTGCATGAGATAAGAGGATACATTAAAAGCTGGGAAAGGACAGTTTCGGGGGGAAGAGTTGACAGTAAAGGAACATGAGGGAACCTTCTGGGTGACGGAAGCGCTCTTTCTCCTGATGTGGGGGTGGGTCCATGGGTGGGTCCATGGGTGTCCAGTTGTACGCCTAAGATGTATGTATTTCACTGGATGCAATTTTACCTCAATAAAGCAAAGAAGGGGGAGAGGAATGAACAGGCCAGGTGGCACAATCACACGCCAGGAACACGTATGAAACAGGACTGCGACGCCCTGATTCCTTTGTGTTGGGGGAGAGGGCCCCAAAGCCGCTCTGAACATCCCAGCTGCTGATGTGGGAAGTGTGACTGGGCCAGTGGCGGGATTCTTCTTTTTTTTTCCTTCTTTTTAGGGCTGCACCCACAGCATAGGGAGGTTCCCAGGCTAGGGGGCGAATCAGAGCTGTAGCCGCTGGCTGACACCACAGCCACAGCCACATGGGATCCCAGCCATGTCTGTGACCTACACCACAGCTCAAGGCCACGCCGAATCCTTAACCCACTAAGCAAGGCCAGGGATCAAACCCGCGACCTCATGGATACTAGTCAGGTTCGTTTCTGCTGCACCAGGGCAGGAAGGTCCAACGGCAGGATTCTAAGAGTTGCTGAGATTAACAACCGACCAACTGCTCAGGAAAACTCCTGCTGCTCTCGGTATCAGGACCAATACCAAGGCGGAGCTTCTCCCAGATCCTCTGAGAAGGATGAGTAAGGAATGACCCCCACACAAAACTTTGAGAACAAGAGTCATGGCAAGTTCTCAAAAAGCCCCTCCTTCCCTCTCGGCTGCTGCGCTGCCTGGAAGCTCACCCTGGTAGAAGCAGCCTGAAGGTGGGTGACAAGCCCTGACCTGCGGACCCTCTGATTCTGGGCTTGGCCAGGGCTGTCTCAGGAGAGCACGTGGCGTTATCAGAGGGGCTGAGCAGAGTCCAGCCTCCCTGACCCCGTTTCTTTTGCACAGCCTGGCACCTGACAAGTGGCAGCAAGGTGGCCATGGGGGGCCCAGGAGCCCCCATGGTCGGTGCTTCCCGCACTCGGCAGCTTCCCGCAGACACACCAAGGAGGAGTCGGGTTCACGGACTTTGCGGAGGGTTGAGGTGCACAACAAGGACTCAGGTCTGGGCAGAAGGCCCCTCCCCCGGCCCCAAACCTGTCCTGGAGCACTAACGACTGGAAGGCCAGCCCCTGGGACTGTCTGGGATTGAGATGCTTCCTGGGACCCTGGACTTGGTACCAAGCGAATAGAGATTGAAAACCAACACTACAGAGGAAAGCTTCCTTCAAAAGCGCTCCAGGGAGCCCAGTAGGGACCAGGGCACTCAATCCTACAGTGGCTTCAGGGAGCTGGAATCCGCAGAGACCCACACCGTGCAAGCAGGGAAGTAAATGATTGTATGTGTACACAGAGGGCTGTGAATGGGACCTTGGGAATCACAAAGGCCCTGTCTAATTGGGCTCAGAGAGTGTGGGGATGGTCAGAGAAGGCATCACTGAGGAAGCTACATTTGATTTGACAAGGTAAGAATGTTGGAGTTCCCATCATGGCGCAGTGGTTAACAAATCCGACTAGGAACCATGAGGTTGCGGGTTCAATCCCTGGCCTTGCTCAGTGGGTTAAGGATCCAGTGTTGCTGTGAGCTGTAGCGTAGGTCGCAGACGCGGCTTGGATCCCACGTTGCTGCGGCTGTAGTGTAGGTTGGCAGCTGTAGTTCTGATGTGACCTCTAGCCTGGGAATGTCCATATGCCAAGGGTGCTGCCCTACAAAGCAAAAAAAAAAAAAAAAAAAAATTTGTTTTCAACAGATAGTGCTAGGACAAGTGGAGGGCTAAATGGAAAAGAATGAAGTTGGATCCTACTGCACACCACACACCAAGGTGAACCCCAAATAGATCATAGATCTAAACGTAAGAGATAAAACTGTAAAACTCTTAGAAGACAACATAGGCCTATGTCGTTGTGACCTTGAATTAAGCAATGATTGCTTAGATATGACACCAAACGTACAAGTCGAAAAAAACTAGATTAAACTGGATTTCATCCAAATTAAAAATTTTTTCAACGGACACCATCGAGAAAGTGAAAAAAAACCCCATGATTTGCAAATCATATATCTGATGGACACTATATCCAGAATATATAAAGAACACTTATAACCCAAACATAAAAAGACAAACCATCCAATTAAAAATTGCACAATGATTTAGATAGATATTTCTCTACAAGAGATGTACAAACAACCAATAAGCACAGTTCCTCAAATGTTCAACTTAGAGCGTTCCCTATGACCCCACAATTTCACTCACAGGTATAGAGCCAAGAAAATCAAAAAAGGTTCCCACAAAAATCTGCACACAACTGTTTATAGCAGCTATTTGTAATAACTCCAAAGTGAAAACAACTAAAATGTCCATGAACTGATGAATTGATTCATAAAATGTGGGCTAGTTCTATGATGGAATATTATACCACCACAAAGAGGAATGAAGCACTAGTACATGCTACAGTATGATTGAACCCTGAAAACATTGTGCTCAAAAAAACATTATGCTCAAAAAAAGAAGCCAATCGCCACCGATGGTATGATTCAATTTATACGAAACACCAAAAAGAGGCAAATCGATAGAGACAGAACGTAGCAGTTGTCTCTGAAGGAACGGGGAACAAATGCTAATGGGATTGCTTTCTGGAGCGAAGAAAATATTAAAAAATATCTAAAAAATACTATTTTTTAGATGGTGGTGAGGAGTCCCCAACTTTGTGGATGCCCCCCAAACCATGGAGGTTTACGCTCTAAAAGGCTGAATTTTGTGGTATATGAATTATATCTCAATAAAGCTCTTTAGAGAGACTTCCAGTTTCCTGTCCGGCTTGTAAGGAGCTTGGAAGTTGTCACTCCATCCTAAGGAGTCGAAAGCTGGACAAACTGAATCAACAGCTTTTCTTAGCTCCATGAGAGCACTGGGGCCACAGGGGCCACCGCTGGCCCCCAAACTGGAGACAGGCAGAGACAGAGAATCCCAACTTACCGGAGCAGAAACACGTGCAGGCAGCCGCCCCCAGGACACCATCAGGCAAGAGGGCAAAACAGTAATTACTGAATTGCTAGAGGCTCAGGGTGAACAAGCCTGAGAGGTCAAAACTCCAGGGGGGCCCGGTCTTCGGGGGGGGAGTGGTCTTTCCTGGTGAGTTAGAACCTCTAGGAGCTCCACCAGGTTCTTACAGGGACTATCAGAGAGGCACCTTCCTCCACGTCTGTCCGGAGGAGGGGGGAAGCAACCATTCTGAAATTGACCCAGACCATTCTGTGGTTCTTAATAAGGTCTGCCCTCAACAGAAAGGATTTTATCAGAGCCAATCCACCTGGGAGGGAGTGACTCCCCAAGCCCAGCCCCCTCTAATGATCCCGTCCCAGCTAATGGGAAGAAAAAAACAGAAACACCTGGGAAGTTTACAGCCTGGGAAACAGGTTCAGGAAAACACTGAGACCTACGCAGAGGGCTGTAGAAAGCACCCTTCCCCCCAAACATAAAGGTCACAACACCGAAGGCCTGTTTACAGCAATTCCTTTTAGCCAGTGCATCTTGTCTGGCTTTCAACAACAATTTACAAGGCATACGAAAAGTCAAAGCGGTTTCAAGAGACAGAAGACCCGTGAAAACCAGACTCAGATTTGGCAGAGGTGAACATTTAAAACCGTGGCCTAGGGAGCTCCCATGGTGGCTCAGCAGGTTAAGAACCTGACCTGTGGACCTCCCTTCGGGGCTGAGCAGTTTACGAACCCGACTAGGACCCATGAGGATCCAGGTTCGATCCCTGGCTCGCGCAGTGGGTTAAGGATCCAGTGTTGCCATGAGCTGTGTGTGCTGTTGGTCTCAGGTGCAGCTCCGATTTGAATCTAGCCCGGGAACTTCTATATGTGGCAGGTGTGGCCTTAAAAACAAATTTTTTTTTAAATTAAAACAAATGTGGCTAGCATGTGGAACCCTAAAAGCCTCTCTTTCTCTGTTTCCAAATAGGATTCACATATGGTGTTACAATTTTTGGAAATTTGGAGACAAAATAGACACAAATTTTCAGGGCTTTCACCCCACGTTCTCAAGTGTAGCTGTAACCCAGGGCATTTCAGTGGGTATGGGACACTGTCCTATGAGGTAGTAGAGGTTGGTCTGTTTCAGGGAGTAACTCAGGACTGACAGACCTCGGAGGATCCCCAGGTGATGTGTAAACTGTCCTCGTGATGTGGCAGGATGTGGCAACCTGTCAATGGCCAGGCTGGCGGGGGGGCGTGGCTTTCCCCGCAGTCACCCCTCCGCTTCTGTTTCCAGATGGTGTTTTATGCGGCTCACCAATCGAATGTTTTCGAATTGTGAAGCAGCTGAGGCCTATAAAGTTTATGTGACTCTTGTGTTCTGGTCTCTGCTACGCGGTCTAAAGTAAGGGTCATTAGGAATGGGATCAGACTTCCTTTCTTGGATGAAAACAAATAAAAGTGGTGAGAGAGGTCACACTTGTCTCATTCCAGATCTTCAAAGGAATGTTTCTCCATTCTTAATGCATCATCTTCATGCCTCACCCTTAAGAATGATGTTTCGGTAGATTCACTTTATCAGGTTAAGGAAGAATCCTTTTATTCTGATAGGATTTTGTGGGTTTTTGTTTTTTTTTTTCTGAAGTCATGCATATTCATCCGTGTGGAAGCTCCTGGGCTAGGGATCGAAGCCACAGCACAGCAGCAACCCAAGCCTCTGCAGTGATAATTTTGGATCCTAACCTGCTGCACCGCAAGGGAACTCCCTTTTTTTTTTTTTTTTGGAGAATATTCTTATCCATCATGGTTTATCACAAGACACTGAATATATTTCCCTCTGCTATACTGTAGGACTGTGTTGTTTATCCATCCTACATATAACAGTTCGCCTCTGCTAATTCCAAACTTCCCTCTCCTATGCACCCCCTTTATCGAATCTATTCCTAAGTTCATTTGCTCTTCCTACCTTTTTTTTTTTTTTTTGGCCACACCCTGGGCATTCAAAAGTTCTGGGGCCAGGGATCAAACTCTCGGTCTTCCTACTTTAATCTTAAAATGATGGAAGTTCCAGTTGTGGCTCAGTAGGTTAAGAACCCAAGTAGTATCCATGAGGATGTGGGTTCAACCCCTGGCCCTGCTCAGTGGATTAAGGATCTGGTGTTGCCATGAGCTGTGGTGTAGGTCGCAGATATGGCCCAGATCTGGCATGCTGTGGCTGTGGCATAGGCTGGCAGCTGTAGCTCTGATTTGACCCTAGCCTGGGAAACAGATTCAGGAAAACACTGAGACCTACGCAGAGGGCTATAGAAAGCTCATGGCAACACCAGATCCTTAAGCCACTGAGCGAGGCCAGGGATCGAACCTGCGTCCTCAGGGATGCTAGTCGGATTCGTTTCCACTGAGCCACGACGGGAACTCTGACATTCTTGGATTTTTTGCTCTACGGTGTGCTGCAACTTCTCCACTGGCCTCCTAGACTCCTTGATGCCCACAAAGATACTCTTCATCCGTGGGCGGTTTTCTTTTGTCTTTTTCCTTTTCTTTTTCAGGCCGCGCCTGCGGCATGTGGTAGTGCCTGGGCTAGGGGGTGAATTGGAGCTACAGCTGCAGGCCTATGATATCACCACGGCAACGGTGGATCCAAGCTGAGTCCTCAACCTAAGCAGCAGCTCGTGGCAACCTTGGATCCTTAACCCAGCGAGCGAGGCCAGGGATCTAACACATGTCAATGGACACACTATGTTGGGTTCTTAACCTATTGAGCCACAATGGGAGCGCCCAATAAAATTTTAAATTAAAAAAAAAAAAAAGACTCAGGGACTATGACAAAGCAATTTTGAGCCCTTTCTAAAAAACATTCTAGAGAGATGAAGGAAAAAAAAAAGATGACCATAAAGAAGCAGTGGTAAGCCTAGAGATAAGTCATGGAAATACATAGGAGCTCCCGCTGTGGTGCAAGGGGATCGGCAGCATCTTGGGCGTGCTGAGACACAGGTTTGGGTCTCGACCCCGCACAGTGGGTTAAAAATCCCATGTTGCTGTAGCTGCGGCTTAAGTCACAGCTGCGGCTTGGATCTCATCCCTGGCCTGGAAGCTCCATACACCATCGGGGAGGCAAAAAATGAAAAAAAAAAAAAAAGAAAGAAAGAAATACATAGATAAGACTCCATAATTGGAGGGATTATATTTGCAGAACAGAAAGTAAATAGTATAAAACCTGAGAAAAATTCAAAGGATAAAAGCCACAACCAGCCAGGCAGGAGAGCTATCCAGCAGACTAGATATCCTAAATAGCTCTCCGCATGGAAAAGACCAAAATCGTGGATGAAATATTTCGTAAAACAAACAAACCAACCTTCAAAAATATGACTGAGCTTGCCCAAATAAAAGTATTCCCACCGAGGCCAAAAATGAAGGGAAATCAGGAAGCCTCAGAGATAAGTGAGTGCCAAAGTCAGCTTTTCTTCCCAAGGGTTTCTTTGAAACATGGGAGACATGTGGGGAGTTTTGGGAACACTGGGAGCTTTGCCCAGGCTGTTTTCTGGGAGGCAGGGGTCAGGAGAGACAGACAGACCATGGTTCTACCTAGAGAGTGGGAGAGCTGGGCACATAAGTAGGGCCTCCTGCATATACTTAGTGTAAACGACAAGTGAAAACAGAAAGCAAAACCCATTTTAGGAAGGGGGGACCAAGAGAACTTGCGGGTCTTGACCTGGAAGGGAAGGAAAAAAATCATCTTTCCTGAAAACCTCAAATTGTAACTCAGCCTTTCCAAGGTTTGTGCTCAAATTCACACGGCCTGAGGAGCCCAAGAAAAGCTTTAACAAAAGGCAAAGCGTTCCCAGGTGGCTCGCGCAGCCAGGTGCCAGGAGAAAGCAAACACCAGAGCTTTCTGCAGGTTTGCCACCTCAGTCAAGGACTCAAAGTTCTCCCACAGATAAAATTCCAAGGAAAAAAAGTATCTCACCATCTACAGCAATAAAACACACAAGCAGACAAGGCAACGTGAAGGAACTGGCATCGACCAGAGACCGTGGAACTACACTGCGAAGACCAGCGCCTTGCCAGGGCATGTGGGGGCCAGAGGCAAACGGGGGAAAAATCACTAATATGGATTGATTTAATTTATTTGTTTATTGGCTGTGCCCTCGGCACATGGAAGTTCTGGGCCAGGGATTGAACCTGTGCCACGGCACTGACCCGAGCCGCTGAAGTGACAATGCCAGGTCCTTAACCCGCTGTGCCACAAGGGAACTGCAATATTTATCTTTCTAAAATTAAAGTTTTTTTTTCTCTTCACGGCTGCACTTGTGGCATATGGAAGGGCCAGCCACAGCCACAGCGGATCTGAGCTCTGTGTATGTCCGGACCCCACTGAGCTACAACAGGAACTCTAATATCGAGTTTGTAAAATTTAAAATGCTGTTTCATTCATCATGGATTTTTACATTCATTTTGATTTTTTTGGGGGGGGGGTCTTTTTGCCTTTTCTTGAGCCGCTCCCGTGGCATATGGAAGTTCCCAGGTTAGGGGGTTTAATCAGAGCTGTAGCCACCAGCCTATGCCAGAGCCACAGCCATGCAGGATCCGAGCCGCATCTGCGACCCACACCACAGCTCGTGGCAATGCCAGATCCTTAACCCACTGAGCAAGGGTAGGGATCGAACCTGCAATCTCATGGTTCCTAGTCAGATTTGTTAACCACTGTGCCACAACGGGAACTCCACATTAATTTTGATTTTTTAAAGTATTATTTATCTTGGAGTTGCCGTCATGGCTCAGTGTTAATGAACCTGACTAGTATCTATGAAGATGCGGGTTCGATCCCTGGCCTCGCTAGGGGGGTTAAGGATCTGGCATTGGGGTGCCTTGTGGTGTAGGCTGCAAACGCAGCTCGGATCCTGCGTTGCTGTGGCGGTGGTGTAGACAAGCAGCTGCAGCTCTGATTCCACCTCTAGCCTGGGAACTTCCACACGCCACAGGTGCGGCCCTAAAAAGCAAAATAAATAAAAAGTAATATTTATCTTGATTATGCGATTGTGGTTGTTGCGGACCCCTTACACTTTTGTGCCCCTGGAGTGCTGTGCTTGCCTCACCCCGGGCTTGGCCCTGGCAAAGATGTCACTTATCTATTTGTGAGAAGATGTTCGGACCTTGAAAGTCAAGGCATTAAGCTAAGTGAAATAATTCAACAGCCGGAAGGATCTCACATCTGTAGAATCTCACATGCGAGTCTGAAATAAACGAGGAGTTCTAGAGACGGACAACCTGACTGCGGGTGACACTACTTACTCCATGCGATGTTGGAAAGTTGTTAAGAGTGAATCCTAAAAGTTCTCATCACAAGGGAAAAACATTTTTTTTTTCTCCCTTCTTCCCTCCCTTTCTTTCCTTTATGAGATAACAGATGTTAACTAAGCGTATTGTTGGGCATCCTTTCAGGATGTATGCAAGTCAAGCCAGGCTGTAACCGTCAGTGCACACGGGCCTGTCAATTATCTATCTCAGTAAAACTGCGGGGGGTGCGGGGAAGAAGGGGAGAAAATGGGGGAAAAAAAATTGCTCAAAAGCAAAATCCAGGAGTTCCTGTGTGGCCCAGCGGGTTAAGTACTGCCTTGGCAATGGCTCAGGTCACTGCTGCGGCATGGGTTCAATCCCTAGCCTGGGAACTTCTGCATGCCATGGGTGTGGCCAGGGGGAAAAAAGAAAACAGAAAAAACAAACAAACAAACAAAAAAAAACCAAGGAGTTCCTGTTGTGGCTCAGCGGGTTGAGAACGTGACTAGTATCCATGAGGATTTGGGTTTGACCCCTGACCTCAGGGGGTAAAGGATCCCATTGCCACAAGCTGCAGCTCCAATTCGACCCCTAGCCTGGGAACTTATATATGCCAAGGGTGTGGCCCTAAAAAAGCAAAAAAAAAAAAAAAGTTAAAGTGTTAAAGAAAAGTTAGAGTGTTAAAGAAAACCAGGTATCTCAGGTTAAGGAATTTAGTGCTTTCCTATGTATGAGAAGATGCAAGAGTCAGGACTCACTGAAATCACTCCTTTGACAGGTACCTCAGGGTCTGGGGCCAGCATCCTGTGCTTTCTCATCCGGAGTCTCCTTGTCACCGGAGGCTGCAGCAACTGACTGCTGGAAGGTGAGCATCCTGTTTCCATCCTGAGTTCCCTCTGGGTTCACCCTCGGGGCAGCTGTAATGTGGTGGCTTGATGGCTGCAACATCCTTTGTTTACTGATACGGCAGGCAATGTTTTTTCACTGTCAGAGCAAAGGTGAAATAGACTTTTTCAGATAAAACTAAGATCCTTTGTCACCAGCACCTTGCTCTGTAAGAAACACTAAAGCAAGCTCTTTTTTTTGCTTTTTTTTCTGCCACACTTGCAGCATATGGAAGTTCACGAGGGGCCAAGGATCAACCCTCAACTTCAGCTGGAGCCTTAACCCACTTTGCCACAGTGGGAACGCCCAAAGAAATTTCTTTAGGGTGAAGGGAAATTATACCAGAGGGAAACTCAGGCTTTCAGGAAGGGATGAGAGCACAGGAACTGCTAAATATCTAGGTAAATATAAAAGACTATTGTTTGCTTTTTAATTCTCTTTAAAAGATGTACCATGTAACTGTTTACACCTAAAAAGTATGCTTCATGAAACAATTAAAACAGCAGAATAAATCGAAATAAGGCAGGAATCAATATAACTAAGAAGAGAAATTAATGAGAATTCAAACATGTAATAGGATCGACAAAGTCAAAAGTCCATTCCCTAAAAGTCAAGAAAAAAAGAGAAAAAAAAAATACAATCCTACGCAAGATGGCTAGAGAATAAACAAACAATTCGGGAACTAAAGTGGTGACATAACTCTAGAAACAACGGAATTAAACAGATAATCAAAATAAGCTATTTAAATAAATTTCTTTGAAAATAAGTTCCTCGGGAGTTCCCATCGTGGTGCAGTGGTTAACGAATCCGACTAGGAACCATGAGGTTGCGGGTTCAATCCCTGGCCTTGCTCAGTGGGTTAACGATCCAGCGTTGCCATGAGCTGTGGTGTATGTTGCAAACGTGGCTCGGATCCCGCGTTGCTGTGGCTCTGGCGTAGGCCGGTGGCTGCAGCTCCGCTTGGACCCCTAGCCTGGGAATCTCCATATGCCATGGGAAGCGGCCCAAGAAAATGGCAAAAGGACAAAAAAAAAAGTTCCTCGGAAAAAACAATTTACTAACACTAAGTCAAAAAGAAATGGAGGGGAGTTCCTGTCATGGCTCAGCAGAAATGAATCTGACTAGCATCCATGAGGACGCAGGTTCGATCCCTGGCCCTGCTCAGTGGGTTAAGGATCTGGCATTGCTGTGAGCTGTGGTGTAGTTTGAAGATTCGGCTCAGATCTGGTGTGACTGTGGCCGGCGGCTGTAGCTCCGATTAGACCCCTAGCCTAGGAACCTTCATATGCCACGGGATGGGGGGCAGCCCTAAAAAGCAAAAAAAAAAAAAAAGAAAGGAAAGAAAGAAACAAACAAAGACTAGTCCTATTATTCCTTTTTTTTTGTCTTTTTAGGGCCGCACTTGCAGCGTATGGAGGTTCCCTGACTAGGGTCCAATCAGAGCTACAGCTGCCAGCCTACACCGCAGCCACAGCAACGCCAGATCCTTAACGCACTGAGCGAGGTGAGGCGAGGGATCAAACTCACAACCTCATGGTTCCTAGTTCGTTTCTGCTTCGCCAGGACAAGAACTCCCTATTATTCCTGAAGTTCACTTAATCAGTACATAACTAACTTTCCACAAAGAAAAGTGTCTGGCCCTGACCAGTTAAGTGTTGCCAAATATTCAGAGAACAGATAATCCTTTATTCTGAAAGAACAAAAAATAAGGAAATAATCCCGAACACTTTTAGAGGCCAGCAAAACCTTGTAGAAAAATTTTGTTGTCAGGAGTTCCCGTCGTGGCGCAGTGGTTAACGAATCCGACTAGGAACCATGAGGTTGCGGGTTCGGTCCCTGCCCTTGCTCAGTGGGTTAACGATCTGGCGTTGCCGTGAGCTGTGGTGTAGGTTGCAGATGCGGCTCGGATCCCGCGTTGCTGTGGCTCTGGCGTAGGCCGGTGGCTACAGCTCCGATTCAACCCCTAGCCTGGGAATCTCCGTATGCCGCGGGAGCGGCCCAAGAAATAGCAACAACAACAAAAAAGACAGAAAGACCAAAAAAAAAAAAAGAAAAATTTTGTTGTCAAATTTAATATTCATTCATAATAAAAATCCTTCAGTAAACCAGATATAAAAGAGTATTTCCTTAACTTGATAAAAGCTTATTAAAAAAATGGAGTTCCTGTCACGGCTCAGTGGAAACAAATCCAACTAGGAACGATGAAGACGCAAGTTCAGTCCCTGGCCTCGCTTAGTGGGTTAAGGATCTGGTGTTGCCATGAGTTGCAGTGTAGGTCGCAGACGCAGCTCGGATCTGATGTGGCTGTGGCTGTGGTGCTGGCTGGCAGCTGTGGCTCCAATGAGACCCCTCGCCTGGGAACCTCCATATGCCACGGGTGTGGCCCTAAAAAGCAAAATAACAAAACAAAAAACCTGTAGCACACATCATAATCCATGGTGATGCGATGGAAGCTTTTTTAAAATAAAAAGCATCCCTGCCCTTGCTCAGTGGGTTAACGATCCGGCGTTGCCGTGAGCTGTGGTGTAGGTTGCAGACGCGGCTCGGATCCCGCGTTGCTGTGGCTCTGGCGTAGGCCGGTGGCTACAGCTCCGATTGGACCCCTAGCCTGGGAACCTCCATATGCTGCAGGAGCGGCCCAAAGAAATAGCAAAAAGACAAAAAAATAAAAAATAAAAAATAAAATAAATAAAATAAAAAGCAGACAGAGATGAATTATTCTCCTAGTCAACAACTTACTCAGATTCCTCAGAGTATAGTAACACAAGAACTAAAAGTTCTAATAATTGGTTCCTAGTAGGATTCATTTCTGCTGCACCACAACGGCAGCGCCCACAAGTTTTAATAATTGGAAAGGAAGAAACAGACTTGGTATTTTGTTTATATATGATTGACTATATATAAAACAAAAAAATCCTACATACATGTAAATTAATAGATTATTAAGAAATATTACAGAGTTTGCTGGATATAAAATCAATACACAAAAAGGAATTTGGGGAGTTCTCCTGTGGCGCAGCAGGTTAAAGATCCAGTGTTGTCACTGCTGTGGCTCGAGTTACTGCTATGGCACAGGTTTGATCCCTGGCCTGGGAACTTTCATATGCTGTGGGCATTATGATGGTCAATAATCAATCAGTCAATCAATCAACCATTCCTACAAATTAATCAGAAATGACAAATAAGCAAAAGGGGGGAAAAATGGGAAAGAGATCAATACACACCTCATAGAAAACACTTGGCCCTTAATCATGAGGCCTCCTTGGTAACCCAGAAATTGCAAATTCAAAAGCATCATAAAATACTACTTCACAGATATACAAAAAATTTTATTTGGGTACCACCACACACTGAAAAGGCTGTGGAGCAAGGGAATTCTCATCCACTGCTGATAGGATTGTAAACTAGTAGAATCATTTTGGAAAATAGTTGGTATTACCTAGTACCTAGCCAATGAGCCAATTCAGCAATTTTATTTCCAGGCTATACCCAAAGAAACCCATGCATATGTGCATATTGACAAATACAGGAATTTTCATGGTGGCAATGCCGTCATAAAGAGACACCTATCCACAGGAGCAGGAATAAAGTATATACCGAAACAACGTGATAGATTCTTTTTATTTTTTTTGTCTTTTTGCCTTTTCTAGGGCTGCACCCACAGCATATGGAGGTTCCCAGGCTAGGGGTCCAATCAGAGCTGTAGACCCCGGCCTACACCAGAGCCACAGCAATGTAGGACCCGAGCCTCATCTGCCACCTACACCACAGCTCACGGCAACGCCGGATCCTTGACTCACTGAGCCAGGCAGGGATTGAACCCGCAACCTCATGGTTCCTAGTCGGATGCATTAACCACTGAGCCATGACAGGAACAATGGGATAGATTCTATTGTAAAAGTTAACAGATAGTTATAAACCTCAACATACGGATCAATCTCTAAAACTTAAATGTTGACTAAAAGAAGCAGGTCCTAAAGGATATACCCACTGTGATAAAAACATTCCATAACATTCTTTAGGATGTACGCATAGGAGCCTAGAAAGAAAAACAGAAGAACAATTACTTCTGGGAAAGTGGCAAGGCCATGCTGTGGCAGGAGCATATAAGGGACACCAAAATTCAATTTCTTCAATGGACGTGCCTTTTAAAGCACATCAAATTTAAAAGAAAAAAAAAGGGAGAACAAAAGAATACTGCTGGAAATCAATCCATACTAACTAAACTCTGATTTTTTTTTTTTCTTTTATGGCTACACCCAAAACATGTGTAAGTTCCTGGGCCAGGGAATGTAATGCATGCCACAGCAGTGACCCGAGCTGCTGCAGTGACAACGCCAGATCCTTAACCCGCTGTGCCACAAGAGGACCCCATAATTTTTTTTTTTTTGATGTTAGAGACACCTTTTAGGATTTTTTTTTTTTTGTCTTTTCTAGGGCCACACCCATGGCATATGGAGGTTTCCAGACTAGGGGTCAAATTGGAGCTGTAGCCACCAGCCTACACCACAGCCACAGCCACGCCAGATCCCGGCCACATCTGTAACCTACACCACAGCTCACAGCAACACCACATCCTTAACCCACTGATCGAGGCCAGGGATTGAACCTACAATCTCACGGTTCCTAATTGTATTCGTTAACCACTGAACCACAACGGGAACTCCCTAGGGCTATTTCTTATGGAAAAATATCAGTGACGTGACATCCAGCAAATTCATCACTTCCACTTAATCTTTTTTCTTCATAAAAATTCAATTTAGTAAATGGTATGAGCTATAGCCTATCTCCCCCAAATTCATATGCTGAAACCTAATCCGCAGTGTGATGGTATTTGGAGGTGGGGCTTTGTGTGTGTGTGTGTGTGCACACACCCGAGGCATGTGTTAAGTTCCCTGGCCAGGGATCAAACCTGAACCACAGCAGTGACAATGCCAAGTCCTTAACCATTAGGCCTCCAAGGAACCCCTGGAGGTGGGGCTTTTTAGAGGAGCTTATTAGGTCACGGGGGTGGAGCCCTCATGAGTTCAATTAGTGACCTTCTAAGAGGCCCCTTGGAGTATCTGTCATGGCTCAGTGGTTAACGAATGTGACTAGGAACCATGAGGTTGCAGGTTTGATCCCTGGCCTTGCTCAGCGGGTTAAGGATCCAGTGTTGCCGTGAGCTGTGCTGTGGGTTGCAGATGCGGCTCGGAGCCCACGTTGCTGTGGCTGTGGTGTAGGCCAGTGGCTACAGCTCCGATTCAACCCCTCGCCTGGGAACCTCCATATGCCGAGGGAGCGGCCCAAGAAATGGCAAAAAGACAAAAAAAAAAAAAAAAAAGAGGCCCCAGAGCTCCCTCGCCCAATTGAGGACAGTGAGAAGACAGCCACTTGCGAACCAGGAAGCAGACTCTCAGCAGGCATTAGATCTGCCTTTGCCTTCATCTGGCCTTCCCAGCCTCCAGATTATGAGAAACAAATTTGTGTTTATAAGCCAGTCTATAGTGTTTTGTTTTAGCAGCTTAAATTCAAAACTGGTATATATATGATTCCATTCTTACTCAACAATTTCCGTCTGAATTCTATCATATATAGTGAAAGATGTCCAGAATTATGTTCACCACTGGTGGTTTCTTGGTGGTGAGAGGATTGGTTGGTTGGTTGTTTTTTTTTCCTACAGCGTTAGGATTTTTTACAATAAACATTCTTTCATAAAAAAAATCATCTCTTGGAGTTCCCGTCGTGGCGCAGCAGTTAATGAATCCGACTAGGAACCATGAGGTTGTTGGTTTGATCCCTGGCCTTGCTCAGTGGGTTAAGGATCTGGCGTTGCCGTGAGCTGTGGTGTAGGGTTGCAGACGTGGCTCGGATCCCGTGTTGCTGTGGCTGTGGCGTAGGCTGGCGGCTACAGCTCTGATTAGATCTCTAGCCTGGGAACCTCCATATGCCATGGGTGCGGCCCTAGAAAAGACAAAAAAAAAAATCATCTCTTTCAAAACATTTTAAGATCTGAATTACACATGGCAAAATGACATCTACCGTATATAATCTTGGTGATAAATAGACCTTGGCCATACTAACTTCCAACTATTCTTTGAAATATTTTAATTTAAAAGAAATGTAAAATACCGAAGTCAAAGCAAACATAATTTGCAGACGACACAGAAAGTTGATAACCACATAATAAAAGAACTAATGAAAGAAAACATGAAATGGCAAATTACCAAAAACTGCAAATTATCACCAAATCCTTTAATTTCAGCTTTAAAACATATTCTAGTATCCATAATCTTCTCATTGTTGGTTTGAGGCCAGAACAAACTGGTTAGCAATGACTTGAGAAATCTGCAGGAAAAATAACCAAAGAAAATAATGCCTCCTGGTGGTGGCGTTAAGGGTGATACTTTTTCTGTTTCCAAGAGTTCCCACTGTGGCTCAGAGGGTTAAGAACCTGACAGTGTGTCCACGAGGATGGGGGTTTGATCCCTGGCCTCACTTGGTGGGTTAAGGATCTAACACTGTTGCAAGCTGCAGCAGAGGTCGAAAACGCGGTCCAGTGTGGCTGTGGCTGTGGCAGAGGCCTGCAGGTGCAGCTTTTTTCTTTTTCTTTAAATGGCTATGCTTGCGGCATACGGAAATTCCCAGGCCAGGGCTTCAATTGGAGCTGTGGGACTACACCACAGACACAGCCACACCAGATGTGAGCCGATCTGCGACTTACACCACAGCTGTAGCAATGCCGGATCCTTCATCCACTGAGGGAGGCCAGGGATCGAACCTGCCTCCTCATGGACACTATGTTGTGTCCTTAACGTGCTAAGACACAATGGGAACTCCCCAAGTGCAGCTCTGATTCAACCCCTTGCCTGGGAACTTCCACATGCCACAGGTGCAGCTGTTAAAAAAAAAAATTTCCTATTTTTCTACTGCACTTTCCTAGTCTTTTCTGAATTATATGCTAATTGGTAAAACAGGTTAAAAGAATGTTACATTGGGGAGTTCCCGTCATGGCGCAGTGGTTAACGAATCCAACTAGGAACCATGAGGTTGCGGGTTCAGTCCCTGCCCTTGCTCAGTGGGTTAAGGATCCGGCGTTGCCGTGAGCTGTGGTGTAGGTTGCAGACGCGGCTCGGATCCCATGTTGCTGTGGCTCTGGCGCAGGCCGGTGGCTACAGCTCCGATTAGACCCCTAGCCTGGGAACCTCCATATGCCGCGGGAGCAGCCCAAGAAATAGCAACAACAACAACAACAACAACAAAAAAAAAGACAAAAAAAAAAGGATGTTATATTGGGAGTTCCCTTGTTGCACAGCAGGTTATGGATCCAGTGTTATCACTACTATTGCTCGGGTCACGCTATGGCGTGAGTTGATCCCTGGCCTGGGAACTTCACAAAATTTTAAAAAAAAGATGTTATGTCAATATTGCCTCAATGCAGGGCAAGGCCCCTATCAGCCAGGACAAAGCAATGCCTGACACATAGTAGGTGTTTACTCCATGAAAGAACTCCATCTGTGAGTTCCCCCTATGGCGCATCGGAAACAAATCCAACTAGGATCCAACTAGGACTCGGGTTGGATCCCTGGCCTTGCTCAGTGGGTCGGGGATTCGGCGTTGCCACATACTGGGGTGTAGGTTGCAGGTGCGGCTTGGATCCCACATTTCTATGGCTGTGGTGCAGGCCGGCAGCTGTACCTTGGAGTCAACCCCTAGCCTGGGAAATTCCATATGCTGTGGGTTCGGCCCTAAAAAGCAAAACAAACAAACTAAAAAACCCGAAAAAACAGCAGTGTACTCTCTGTGCTCGTTTTCCTGCCCCTCACCCATTAGCAGGGATCAGCTGAAACACAATAAATGAAACAGCGGCCCAAGCGGGGAGTAGGGACCTGGGTAATCTTGCCTCCCAATCAAGCACTCAGTGGACATAGTTTTGGTCAAAATTAGTAAACTTTATTTAAACTTCAAAAAATAAAATAACAGACAAAAGGCAGCTTTCGCTTTGTTCTTTCCAAAGATCAGATGTAACGACCCAGAGTAGGAACTACCCCTAAGAAGTTAAAATACCCTTTACCCCCCCAGTCAAGCCACAGGCAAGAAGGGTTCCTGGATTTGGGACAGGCCTGGGGTAGGTGGGGCAGGAAGGAGACACCACAGCCAGGTGACAGCACAAGCGGAGAACAAGACAAAAGCCCCAGCGGAAATGGGACCAGAACTTCAATGGCAACTTTGTCACAAGGAACTATGTACAAGGGAGCTGGATGGGGACTGCACCCCAGGGGGGGAAGGGAGAGGACGGCAGAGCCCCCAGAAGCCACCCTTCACCTAGCCAGGTGCCACTGGGCACTGCTCACCCTCAGTTCTCCTCATCACTGTCGTCCGGGCTGATGGCTGGGCTGGTGAGGCTATAGGTGGGGCTGGTGGGCGAGTAGCCAGGAGAGGTGGGCGAGTAGGTGGAGCCTTTGGGGGACGTGGGTGAGTAGGTGGGGCTGGTGGGCGAGTACTTGGGGGAGGTGGGCGAGTAAGTGGGGCTAGTGGGTGAATACTTGGGGGAGGTTGGGGTATAGACCGGAGAGGTTGGTGAGTAAGTAGGAGACGTTGGCGAGTATTTGGGGGTGGTGGGTGAGTAGGTGGGGCTGGTGGGCGAGTACTTGGGAGAGGTTGGCGAGTATTTGGGGCTGGTGGGCGAGTACTTGGGAGAGGTCGGGGTGTACTCCGGCGAGCTGGGGCTGTAGGAAGGACTGGTTGGGGTGTACTTGGGCGAGGTAGGGCTGTAGCTGGGGGAGCTGGGGCTGTAGCTGGGGGAGCTTGGGGTGTAGGTGGGAGACTGGGGGGTGTATCGTGGGCTCGAAGGGGAGTAGCTCGGCGAGGTCGGGGAGTAGCTGGGCGAAGTGGGGGAGTAGCTCGGCGAGGTTGGGCTGTAGTTGGGGCTTGTGGGCGTGTAGTTGGGACTAGTAGGTGAGTAGCTGGGTGATGTCGGGCTATAGCTGGGTGACGTCGGGGTGTAATTGGGACTGGTTGGAGAATAGTTAGGGCTGGTGGGTGAGTAACTTGGGGAAGTTGGTGAGTAGCTGGGGGATGTCGGCGAGTAACTGGGAGATGTGGGCGAGTAGCTGGGCGAGGTGGGTGAGTAGCTGGGGGAAGTTGGCGAGTAGCTGGGAGAAGTGGGCGAGTAGCTGGGCGAGGTGGGCGAGTAGCTGGGGGAAGTGGGCGAGTAGCTGGGCGAGGTGGGCGAGTAGCTGGGAGAAGTGGGTGAGTAGCTGGGCGAGGTGGGCGAGTAGCTGGGGGAGGTCGGGGAGTAGCTGGGCGAGGTGGGCGAGTAGCTGGGAGAGGTTGGGGAGTAGCTGGGCGAGGTGGGACTGTAGTTGGGACTGGTTGGAGAATAGGATGGAGAGGTAGGGGAGTAGGAGGGGGAGGTGGGGGAGTAAGAGGGACTCTGGGGAGTATAGCCCCCAGGGGAGCGGGGCTCGTAGGCGGGCGACGTCGGGGAGTAGCTGGGAGACATGGCACCCCCTGTGGAGAAGAAGCACAAGAGAGGTAAGTGATGGGGAGACTCGCCCAGAAGGAAAGATCAAGGAGGAAATGAACTTGGCCTTGACAGACAAGGACAACTCACCTGGTGAGGGGATGTACGGGCTTGAGGGGCCCGGGGAGCCCGGAGAACCTGGCGTGGGAGACCAGGCTGGGGAGTAACCGGGGCTGAAGCCGCTGGCATCTGAAGCAGCGCTGGGAGAGAAGCCGGCTGCCCCTGGGGTCATCCCGCTCCCTGAGAAACCAGAGCTTAGTTAAACCAGAGCTGGAGCCCAGCACCCTCCCAGGGCTCCAGGGCTTCCAGCCGCCCCACCTGGCGCCCCTTCCCGAGCCCAGCCCCCCCCGCCCTCAGAAACCACTCGGGGACGCTCTCTCTGGGCGGTTACTCACCGACGCTGGGAGACCAGGCGCCGTAGGCCGGAGTTGCACCCTGGTTCCAGGGGGTCATGGCTGGAGAAATTCCTCCCATGGGACTGGGTGCCGAGCCAAAGAACATGCCGGTGGCTGCAGGTGGCACACGGTGACTCAGGAGGGGTGGCGCCAGGGACTGGCCCACCCAGCGCGGCCTCCGCACTGCCCGCCGGCCCCCAGCTCACAACCCCGATACTCACGGCCGGCGGCGCCCAGGCCGGGGATGTTGGTGGGGATCTCCATGCCGTACTTGCACTTCTCGGCGTCGAGCAGGAGGTCAAAGCAGCCGGTGCCGGCCGGGGCCAGCTGGCCCAGCATGATGTTCTCCGACACGCCCTTCATGGGGTCGCTCTCTCCGTGCGCGGCCGCTTCCATGAGCACGTCCACCTAAGCGCGGCAGAGGGGCTGCCGTCAGGCGCTCCCCGGCTCTGGCCGCGCACCCGCCCGAGGGGAAGGGCCGCGGGGAGGAGGCCCGTGCTCCCACAGCCGCCCCACCCGCCACCCTTACCGTTTCCTCAAAGGAGCACTTCATGAGAGGGCCCGTATCCTGGCGGTTGACCCCGTGTCGGGTGATGGCCATCAAGTGGCCACGACAGGTCATGGTGTCACACAGCAGAGCCAGGTGCCGGTAATTGACGTAGGACCCGTCGAAGGAGATGACGTGGTACAGCTCCCGCTCCAGGGCCTTCCGCACGGCCTCGATGCCCAGCACCTGGCGCAGAGTGAGGAAGGGTTGAGACCCGGCACCTCCGCGCTCCTCCCGCCGCTGCACCACCCAGGCCGGGCAGGAGTCAGGGAGGCCGAGACCCCGGAGTGGCTTAAGGCCGGGAACAAGCTGCCCGAGGAAAGCCCAGCGGCGAGCAGGGACCCCGCGCCGCCTGAGGCCCGGGGAAGACAGCCAGGCGGGGCCCTGGGCTCACCGTGAAGATCTCCACGATGTCGTTGGACGTGGTGCGCACAGGGTCCACGTCCTTCTCGCTCAGCACCCGCATCAGGCTCACGCCGTCCGTCTCCAGGATCCACTCCTGCAGGGCCTTGAACTCCCCGTCCTCCGTGATGATGATCTTCTTCTTGTTGTCCGTCTGCGGCAGGTGCATGTACACCTGCAGGGACCAGCGCTCAGACGGGGTGGGGGGCGGGGAGGGGAGTGGGGGCCCGAGGGCTGCGGGGAGGGACCGGCTCACCTTGCTGATCTGCTCGATCCCCTGCAGGGTCATGTCGGTCAGCATGTTGGACTCGATGCAGCGCAGGAAGACGTCGTCATCCATCTTGTCCACCACCTCTTCTTCCTGCAGCAGGAGCGAGTCAGCCCTCCGGTCGCCCGGCCTCATCACAGCCCACAGCCTCCCCGGGACCGAGAGCCCGGTCTGGCCCACAGCTGCCCCTGTCCGTGCCCGTGAGGTTCCTCTCTATCGTGCTGTCACTACTCAGGTTAAAGAAACCTAAGAAAAGGCAGCCGTGCCTCACCCCCCAGCACAGCTTCCGCCCTGCGCGGCTCCAAGGGCTGTAACGAAGCAGGTGGCCCCTCCGGGCCGGTCCCGCCCGAGCCCCCGCTCCCCCAACAACGCCCTGATGTGTGACCTCCTTTAGCGGTGTCCTGTCCTCCCTTAAGACACATCAACACATTATCTGCGCTCGACAGTGCTACACTTAGTAAACTCTGAGCTTTTATTATTTTTTTTTAGGCCCACACCCTTGGTATATGGAAGTTCCCAGGCTACGGGTCTAATTGGAGCTACAGCTGCCGGCCTACACCACAGCCACAGCCACACCAGATCCAAGCCGTGTCTATGACCTACACTGCGGCTCACTGCAATGCTGGATCCTTAACCCACTGAGCGAAGCCAGGG